>NC_080098.1:39912490-40223584 GCF_950005125.1 Chionomys nivalis
GACTCCATCTTAGCAAGCTATAACTCATGCTATATTGTGAAAACCTCTAATTTGAATTAGATAATTCAAAACAATGACCAGTCTGGGATTCGCTTACTCAGTTAACAGAGAAGTCAAACTCAGGTGATAACACCAGTTTCTCTGTAACAGACATTCCTGCCACAGTGTTTGTGTGCCCATTATAAAATAGTTGATTGGAATATGCTGCTTAAGTAGATAACAGCAGTAACAGGGCAGCATTGCTTTTACCACAAAACAGATAAGCACTCAATCCGTTTGCTCTACACACATGCCCAAGAGAATAGAATAAAGTTGTTTTTTTTTCTTAGAGAAATTTATGTGATATTGTACAGGAAAAAACATTTCCAAAAACTTTATAATTCTCTCCACGAAAATTCTCTGTGATCTGGCTCAGAACTTATTCATATAGAAGAGTCATTTAAAGAAAGTGTTGTTCATCAAAACTAAACCCTGTGCACTTTCTTTCCCCTCTGTCCTTTTGCCTTCTCCAAAAGAAACTGAAAAGACTGGATTGAGAACCCCATCATCAGCACTTTTTAGCTGTGTGACACTTGGCATGCCATTTAACCACTGAGAGTTTTAGTTTCCTTCCTTCTTCAGTGGAAATAACAGGGTTCTTTGGAGAATAAATTAGACAACACATGTAGCAAGTGTTTATCTAGTCCCATTAATTCTGAGGCTCTCATAAAAATATTTTTAAATGCTTTTTTTGGTTTCAGTTTTTCCTTTCAATGTCTGCATCTACTTGCCCTGTGTTGCAAGCACTTCTTTTCATTTTTTGTTTTTGTTTTTTGTTTTTTTCGAGACAGGGTTTCTCCGTTTAGCTTTGGAGCATGTCCTGCAACTAGCTCTTGTAGCCCAGTCTGGCCTCGAACTCACAGAGATACACCTGCCTCTGCCTCCTGAGTGCTGGGATTAAAGGTGTACACCACCACCGCTGGTGCACTTTGTAATATATGGCCCTGTCTTAGTCTTAGGGTTTAAATTACTGTGAAGAGACACCATGGAGGGGGACTTGATGGGGGAGGGGGAGGGAAATGGGAGGTGGTGGCGGGGAGAAGGCAGAAATCTTTAATAAATAAATAAACAATAAAAAAGAAAAAAAAAGAGACACCATGACCACAGCAACTTTTATAAAGGAAAACAGTTCATTGAAGCTAGCTTACAGTTTCAGAGGTTTAGTCCATTATCATTATGGAGGGAAATATGGTGGCATGCAGGCAGGCATGGTACTGGAGAAGAAGCTGAGAATTCTATATCTTGATCCACAAGCAACAGGAAGTGAATTGTCTAACACACTGAGCATAGCTTGAGCAAAGTAAACCTCAAAGCCCACCCCCACAGTGATACACTTCCTCCTACAAGGCCACGCCTATTCCAACAAAGCCACACCTCTTAATAGTGCCACTCCCTTTGGGGGTCATTTACTTTCAAATCATAACAGGCCTTCATTAAACATATATATTTGTAACAGTTATTAGCATAAGCAGTGTAGGGTTTCTTCAATAAAATTAAGACCCCATTCTTCAGGAATATTTCATCTGCAACCCTTAGCACCTGCACAGTCTCTGGATGTTAGTCAAATGCTCAGTTGTTATACTGAAGATGCTCAGGTCCTTTAGCACTGGCCTGTAAGCCCAGCAACTCTGGAGTCTGACAAATGATTAACCTAGGATATACAGTGTGTTCAAGTCTAGCCTGGGCTGCATAGGGAGTACCTGTCTTAGAACAAAAGTAATAAATACAAGGGGCTGGGGATGTAGTTCAATAGTAAAGCAGCTGTCTATCTAGCATGCAGGAAGACTAAGGTTAAATTCCCTGGACCAAACACAAATAAGCAGCAGGTGTGACCCCAGAATCAGACCAATGGCAAAACCATGAAAATTTCACCAGATGTAGAGAGTGAATCTCACGAAATTCTACAGCAATAATTAAAACCCAAATATCTATAATAAAATGTATCAGAACACAATTTTGATAATCTAAATAAAGTATCTACGTGGAAACAAAAAATATCTCAACACATGTCACAAGTACTTAGTGAGAGAATTATTCCCTTCAAAATTGGGAATAAGAAAAGGTTGCTAGCCTTTCTAGCCAATATTCTCCTCAAGTTCATGGTGAAATAATCAATAGAGTGAGGCTGCCAAAAGGAAGTGGAAGGAATGAGACATAGAAAGGAGAAATAAAAGATAACTTCTAGCATCTTTTGTTCATGTGATTGATTTTATGTGAAAATATTCACATGGCAAGCCATGAGAAATTAAAATAGAATGTTTTAAAAGATTAAATTTTTTCCTCTCATTGAAAATAGATTTTTCTCTCACGTAACATATCCTGACTAGAGTTTACCCTCCTTCTTCTCATCTTAGTTCCTTTCTACCACTCCATCCCTCCAGATCCACTCATTAGAATGCAAACATATTTCTAACTTATAGTAATAAAATACAAAAGATTAAAGTATAAGACAAAACAAAAACTACCATATTGAAGTTGGACAAGACAAGCCAACAGAAGAAAAACAATCCAAAAGAAGGCACCAGAATCAGAGACCCACTTATTCTCACACTTAGGAGCACCATAAAAACACTAAGTTGGAAGCTATAGTGTGTAAGCAGAGGACTTGGTGCTACCTCGGTCTGAGTTCATATGAGCTGTGAACATGTCGATTTAAAGGGTCTTGTTTCCTTGATGCCCTCCATCCTCTATGGCTCTTATGGCCCTACAGGGAGGAATTAGATGGAGACATCCCATTTAGGGCTATATTCCAAGTTCTCCCCCTCTGTGTGTAGTGTGTGGCTGTGGGTATCTGTATTCATTCCCACCTGTTGCAGAAGAAAATTTTCTGATGATGGTTAAGCAAGACACTGATCCTTGAGTATAGCAGAATGTTAATCTGTGTATAAAATCAATACTAAAAAGCTCATATTTCGGCTAGGCATAGTGGTGCATGCCTTTAATCCCATGACCTGGAGGATGAGGAACAACCATCTCTAGTTTGCAGCAAGCTTAGGGTACAGAGCAAGACCTTAGGGTGTGTGGGAGGGGTGTTCATTTCTATTTATTAGAAACTGTTAGACATGAAATTTAACAACTGCTTTTATAATGCAAAGCCAGTAAACCTGAACAAATCTTAAAGCAATTGTCTTGGGATTTTATAAAGACTCCACAGGCCTTAAGAGAAATTAAAAAAATTGCAAACACAAATTGTGTGTCATAAAATATGAATGGATAAAAAATTTCAGGCATATCTATTTCTTTACAAAATACTGAAATCTATTGCTTACAGAAAAGCAAGATAAGGGTTTGGAGTGTTGGCTCAGTGGTTTAGAGCAGTGACTGCTCTTTCAGAGGACCTGAATTTCATTCCCAGCACCTGCATGGTGGCTCACAGAAGTCCATAACGTCAAGGGATCCAATGTGCACCAGGCATGCATGTGGCAAATGACCATATATGCAGGCAAAATGTCACTACAGACAAAACAACATTAATATTTTCAATTAAAGAAAACAAGGTCAAGAAGAGAAAGTTAATGTATTAGAAAGCCAAACTGATTACAAAGCTACTGCAGTGACGATAGTGTAGTTTGGGGACAGCAATAGAGAAAATGCTCAGCAGTTGTTGAAAATAGCTCAAAGAAGCTAGGAGTTATCCATTGTGTATGGAAACAACTGACATTTTATAATAAAACTTCTCCAATGAACCTGTAGGGCAGTCTGCTAATTAGAGTTCAAAGGTGCAAAGGAAGCTGTGTGAAAGAAGCTGCATGTACTTCTCCATGTAGACACTTTACTACCATGGCATTTTAGAGCTTGAAGTATACTGCATTTGGAGTTCACTTTATAAATAGTATTGGTGCAAAGAGAGAGCTACTGACTTGTTTAGATTTGAAGCCAAAAGCTGAGATTTTCAATGATAGAAGTGGGACTACAGGCAAAAGGACATTTTGTCTTCTGTATTACAGCTTTTAATTCAGAATAAGTTGTTTTAACACACAAATCAATCTTTTTATTCATACGGACAATTCTACCTTATAAAAAGTTGGATTAAACTCTTCTTCACAGAAACATTTTAAACTGGGCAGTGGTGGCACATATCTTTAATCCCAGTATTTGGGAGGCAGAATAAAGAGATGTCTGTGAGTTCAAGGCCAGCCTGGTCTACAGAGCAAGTACCAGGGCAGGGTCCAAAGCTAGCTGGATCTATCCCCACACTCCAGGCTTGCAACCAGATATACATCCTGCACACCAGAACAGTCCCCTGTGTCCACCTGAGTTAATTCTATATAAGCCATTTCTGACCTCTAGGCCCAACTCCACTGTGCATCTTCTCTTCTTCCCCAACATGTTCCGTTCTTATCAGATTCAGAACTATAAAAGAAATCCACGTGCTCAGATCTTGTTTCAGAAACACAAATAATGTGAAAGACCAAGGCAGTAGCCATGCTCTAAAGCCTGCTAGTGCTTTGGAAATGTTTGCCAATGAGAGAGACCTAGAGAAACCCCAGCACACAGAATTTAAAAGAAAAATTTTATATTATATACAAAATACTTTATAATATATTATATATTCCATCAAACAATCAAGGAGTTTAAAGAAGACACAGAGTATCAGGTCAATGAAATTAAAGAGAACTTAAAGATAAAAAATGCTTGAGTGATACCCAAGAAAACAGTAAGTTGGTGGAAATGATGAAGAAACTCCAGGGTTTGAAAATGAAACCCAGTAAAAAAAATAGACATGCAAAAGTGGACTCAAGTTGAAGTAAAGACAGACTTGAAGGACCCAATAACCCAAGTAGAAAACTAAACAGAAAGTCCTTCAAGCAGAATGAGTCAAACAGAAGTTAGACTATCAGGACTCAAAATCATAAAAGGATGCAGACAAAATAAGAAAGAAATTTGAAATTCTTTTGGAAAACACCAAAGGAACATAGAGAAAATGTGGGACATCATGAAAATACCCAAACTTTGAGTAATAGGTCAGATGATGGAGAATACTAGGTCAAAGGTAAAGACCTGTAATTCAAAAAAGAGTTGGAGAAAAAAAGGACTGTAGTCATTCAAGAAGCAAAGCCTAAAACTGACAGATAGCATCACATGAAGTAGAAAAAGGAAACAACTGAGTAGAGAGGCACCCTACAGAATAGAAAAACTCCTTGTTATCTTCTCCTATGATAGAGAATTGATATCCAAAACATAAGAAGAACTCAAAACAACTAAATATCAAGGGATCAAACAACCCAACCAACAAATCAGTGGAGAAACAAACAGCCTGTTCTCAGAAGATGAAGAGCTCTTGCACAACAGTTTCCTCCAAGGTCACAGCCTTTCATCTTGGGGAAACTTGCTAAGACATAAGGTATAAAAACAAAGTAAAACAACAGGATATTTAGGACAGGATGCTTACAAGGAGGTGAAACAACAGAATGTTCTAAGGGGAGGTGAAACATTCCATCCCGTGAAGAAACTCTGTTAAGATAGAAATCTCTCAAAATAGCTTCCAGAAGTCCCCGAAACTGACCAGATTCACCAGGCCGCTACTTCCTTAAGAGCACACAGGGAGAAAGGCTGCCGAGAGCCATTCTCAGATAAGCCCAGCTGTCTGGAAGAAGCACATCGCGGCAGAGCAGAGGCTCAGACCAACCGAGTCACCTGGAAAGGACACTCTTCAACCTGCTGCGTGTCGAGGCTGGGAAGCCTGCTTCAGGTTTCTAACTTTTGTGAGCTGTCACCCATGCTAGGGTGGGCTTTCGTGATGCAGCTCTCTGTGAGGTGTTTCTTCTGTAAGTAACCCCTTGCTCATATTCCATAGATAACCCCAGTAAAACTCATTGGTTCAGCAAATTGAACTTTGTGGTATCCTGGGCTCCTCACCTGGGGTAGCTAAATATGTGTTTGTGTCTGTGTGTGTCCCCAGGAAAAGTGCCACTCAACAAGTACAGAAGTTGGCATTTCACAGCTCTCCTTCCCATTGACCAGCTCTAGCATTCTTTCCACCCATTCTTCTTACATGCAGGGGGTTATTTAATGCAGCTGAGCGCTCACAGTTACCTATACTTGGTTCTTTGACCCTTTACAAGTTAAAACCATTACCTGCATCAAAAAGAGCTTTCTCTAACAGAAGCTGAGAGAAATACAAATTGATGAGTAAAAACATAAATATTTAGATGTGAGTTTGACGACATCATTATCTATCTTAACAACAAGAGTATATTACCCTCTAGGACCTGTGATAGCCCACTCGTGGATTTTTGATCAGGTTTACAGTGCCTCACATGAAATCCTTCCTGTTGAGCTGGCCTCATTTCAATTGTATTTTAATAAATGAAGATTGCCTGAGAAGAGAGTAAAGCAGTCCCACCTTAAAGACCAGGTTATGGTAATATGCACCTTAATCCCAGTAGCCACACTAGCTGTCATAGAAATCGGGTGGTGCATGCCTTTAATCCCAATGGTGCATGCCTTTAATATTAGCCCTAGAAAGGAATATAAGAGGGAGGGAGACAACTCTCAGACACAGTCTCATTCTGAGAATCCTGGAGGCAGGATCCTCATTTCAGACTGAGGTCAAGGTTAGAGCCAGTGACTGGCTGTTTTGCTTTTCAGATGTTCATGTTGAACTGTGATTTCTCTCTCTGACTTTTATTAATCATTCTTCAGATAACTACCATTCTAGCACCAGGGGTTATATTTTGTAGGGTAGGTCAGTATTCTTCAGGTGTATTATTCAGGGATCTATAGATGAACAGACTGATAGAAGTATATTATTCGGGTGTATTATTTAGGGCTCTATAAATGAACAGACTGATAAAATTATATATATATATAAATATATATGTACACACATACACTCACATATATACATCTGCATACATACAAATATTCTTAACATGTATAAAATATGTTAAGAGTATATATATCAAATATTCAACACACAGCATGGCATATATCAAATATTCAACACACAGCATGGCATATGTGTGTTGAATATTTGCATATATATTCTTAACACACATATAAATATTTTATATATGTTAAGAACATACGTATTCACAGACACTCACACACACACACATGCACACGCGCGCGCGTGCACACACACACACACACACAAAGAGTGATTTACAGGATGTGGCTCAGCTGTTCCAACAATGACTGTCTACCAGTGGAAAGTCTAAGAATCCAGTAGCTGTTCAGCCACTGATGCCAGATGCCTCACGTGGTCTTCAGTGTATGCTGGAATCCCAAAGAAGTAGGCTCTAATGCCAGTGAAGGAATGAACTCGACTGTAAGAGCAAGGGCCAGCAGGTAAGGAGCAAGTGCTACCTTCTTTCATGTCCCTTATTTAGGCTGCCACCAAAAGTTATGGCCCATATGTAAGGTGGATTTTTCCACTTCGCACAATTCAATCAAGGAAGCAATCCCTCACAGGTGTACCCAGCCACTCGAGTTTGGTTAATTCCAGATGTAGTCAAATTGACACCCAAGAATAGCCATTACACATGCTGAATTCTGGATATGGCGTAGATGCTACACACATCCCCTTCACAGCAACTAGTTGTCTACGTGAGACCTGCACAACATAAAGCCACTAAAAATTTAAAAATGGCTAGGGAAGGGTCCCCAGAGGTTCCGTCATTGTTGGGGAGTTATTGACAATGGGCAGTTGCTAAAGAAGGGAGAGCAAGTCACTGGGGGCATGACTGTTAATATGATGCTGTGCTTCAGTGGATGGCCCTACATCCATGCACACGTGACAATTACTAGTTGGACTCATGGTTACCAATAAAAATAAAATTGTAGAACATGAATTTGGGAGGGAGACAAGGTGGGAGACACTATGAAGGGTTGGCAGGAGGCTTTGTCATTTGAACATGTTGTTTATTATCTTTTACTTTTATAGAATACATCATAATTACATTACTTCCCCATTTTCTTTCCTCCTTCTAGATCCCCCCATATACTCCTCCTTGATCTCTTTCAAATTCATGGTCTCATTTTTATTAATTATTGTATATAATATATTTGTACATGTGTGTATTTACATATATGTATATATTCCTAAGTACATAAATACAAGTTGCTCAGTCTGTCTAATATTATCTGTATGTATGGTTTCAGGGCTGAGATTTGGTATTATATGACCAACTGTTCCACTTGCAGCATGCCTTAATTGACTGCATAAATGGTAAAGATTCCCATCCTGTGGGCTTTCTCTTCACCCAAATGATTGTTTTTCAGTTGTAAAGAAGCCTTTTAGTTTTATCAAGTCCCACTTGTCAGTTGTTGTCTCGTGTCTGAAGTATGTACGGACTTCAGCAAGAGGGTCTTACTTTCAACTTTTGCAGTCAGGGACAGAATGTATTAATTAGAACATTTCTCTGTCTAAACAGAGGATTCCTAAAGACACACTATTGAGTCTATTCTGACTGGGTAAAAGGGCTCATTCCCCACTGTTGTAAGGGTGCTAGTGCCAACCTGTGTCATTGATTTGATTTTCATCCTCCACGGCCCCACTTGATATAATTCCATTCGTTGCTCTTGTGCCTTCCTGGATTGCCTTCCAATATACTGAATCCTTCTGAATCTGGACGATTGTTAGCTCAGCCTGAGTCTTTTTCCCTGGAAGCCCCATGGCAAAATTTTTAGATCTAAAGTTGGGTCCAGGCTTGAATAAAAGAACCCTACAGTCTTGATTGGATTCAGAACTTCAAATCTTTGTATATTTTAGGAGGATTGCCATGGTTCATTTCTCAGTTTCAAGTTTCTTCATTCATGGCTCAGTTTGGTTCCTATATCTCCATCATCTGACCCATAGCTTCTTCACTTCTTGGCCCAACATGGTACTGTGCACCAATGACAAAACTGGCATCCTCTATACAAGTAGCAAATTCTAGGATGATGTTAAGCCACCAAATTATAGGCCTGCAGTTTCCAGTACTGTAGCTCGCTGGATTTCCCCCACTGTGAGTCTCTGTCACTAATGAATTCAGTATGTGTGTAATTCTGGTTGATCTCCCAATAGCCTTAGTCAGGAACCTGTGGCATTATCTGTACTGTCACAGCCTCCTGCATCCAAATGCATCTGTCAAGACTGTCTGAACTCTACTCCAATCTCCTCAACATGAACTGATACCAGCTAGATTCGGAGCATGGGTTCTCTGCTACGAGGTCTGCTCATGCCCTCATCTGATCTCATTAACCCACCCCTATAAATCTAATCATCTGTACCAGTGTAGACATACTCTAATAACTAATAAACCATGTCTTCTGCTATCGTCTAAAACAAACATTGCCAAATCCAGAATGTACAGTAGATAGAGTAGGGTTTTTGTTGTTGCTCTCTTTTTATTTCTACCATCCCTGCTGCGGAGACCCACCAGCAATTAACTGTCAGAGAGACAAATAAGTCAATTTTAGCATAGCTAACAGGGATGACAAATAGTTGGTCAAACTTTTCTAAACTTCAATGTGCTCTGATGACATGGCAGACTTGGAGAACTATCTTTGTTTAGAAGCGGTCATTTGTCCCAGAAGCTTGCCTCTGCTTACATTGGCATGGACTCCGGCCACATATTTCATACATGTGAGTCAGTTACCTGTACTCTAATGTTTTGTGTGCTTTCAGATTCAAACTACTTTCTTATTTGCAGGGTCAGTATGATTTATCTTCTATCAAATGCAGACAAACGCATGCCATGCGTGGAGATGAGAATTTGAACTGGGTGCCTACTGGAGAGTTGGCTTCATTCCAGTTTTGGCCACAAGCTGAGTCCTTGTGAGGCAGGTCCTACCAGCAATACATAAATATGAGAACATTGGTAGCAGGGATTCTCGGGTCATTGGTGTGTATAAACTATAGAGAAGCTGACTAAAACTTTTCTGTGTAAATGTTTTCCTTATAGTGAGCCACAAAAAAATTAAAGAGCTCTGGTCACCCAGATATACTTCTTATTTATAATCACTGCGACCAGAACTGCAATGTGATTCTGAATTTGAAACAGAGCATTTTATCCCAGTTGTCCTCATGAAATGTGCGGCTCATTTTGGTAGAATAGAAACGGAACATTGTAAGTTTAGAAAGAAGGCTCATTACAATATTTATTAGATCAAAATCCATCTTTAAAAGAATAGTGACCTAGAATATGGTAACATTAGCCTTGTAAAAATTGAACCATAGCTGAGTTAAATGTTGACTGCCCAAGGCTGTCTTTAAGAGCTTGTCATCTGGATTCACACATATAAACAGAAAGAACATTCCAGCAGCACCTATAATGAAAGAGCCAAACAAATCACACACCTCTCATGCCTTTGCATGCATCATCCACAATATGCAGGTAACATGCCCAACAAAACATTTTATACCTGGAAAGAAAGCCCAGGCTAGGGTGATTGCAGACAAAATTGCCTACTTCATCCGACTTCTGTGGCTTTTCCCACAAATATGCTGTGTTGTTCACATAGAAAAGTCTGCCATGGAAAGAGAATAAAGCATTCCTTTCCAGGATCACAAGCTACAGAGTTAGGAAAGGGAGTTTGAAGCACACTGAGATTCTGCCCCTGAGAATTTTCACACATCACATTTCATTATTAGGATCTATACTCAAGAAGCCAACAAAATGTGTCCAACTTTACTGAGAGAGGTCTATGTACAGGAAATGTTCTATTTTCATAGTTCTTAATGCAGACCTATACAAAATCTTACTGAAAACATTTAGGAGGATCAAATGAAAAAAAAATAACACAAACTGGCCAAGTTATAAAATGTATGCATATTTTTTTAAAAATTCCGCGGAGAGAAACATTAGTATTTAGAGCATGGATTGTATATAGATAATGAGGATTTAAGCATATTTTTCATCTTTTTTAGAACTATCTGTAGTTTTTCTTTAGTGAGTTTGGATTGCTCCTAATGATACTAAGTACCAAGTATGTGTAATATTTTTCAGCACCTAATCCACGAAAGGAAAGTAGATTCATGCCTTTGCAGAGTGGCCTAACTATCAACTAAACTACGGGTTTTCTTGCTTTGTTTTAGAAACTTCCATTTGAGTCCCCATTGAATGGATGAAAACCCTTCCTGGCTTCCTAAGAGTGCAATGGCCTCCGCTCCTGGCGGATTTTAAACAAGGTTCACAATGTGGCCATGGACTTCTTTCTACACCACCCTGCTCACCTTCACAGCCATTCAGTATTAGTTAGCAGAATACTATAAGGCAGAAGCTAATAAAATTCTATAAAAATTGCTTTACCATAAGAGAAAAATCTACTTTGAAAGTAAAGACTTCTTTCTGGGATGTTTTATTGGAGGTTAACTTGGTAGCATAGAAGGAAACAGTGGTGGCTGTATATAAGCTGTTAATTCTCGAAGACACCCTTACCCAACGGGCAAGGGACAAATGAACGTTACCAACCCCAAGAAAGCAAGTGTGAAAACAGGTGTTCCTGGATCATTAGGTGGCGAGGACAGGTGTGTTAGGCATGCTCCTCCAGCATCCCTATATTCTGCAGGTGAGGGAACTGGAAATCAGTGATCCCACTCTGCAAACTCAGAGAGAGCAAAGTCAAGGTTTCTGACACTCCGATTTCAGGGTTTCACTTCCCAGGCAACTGTCACCCTGTCAGCATTCTATTCAGACCTCAGTGGGAGTTTCTACACTTTTTGTAGGGCTATTGCGTGACAGATGCAGTGGGTCCTGGCTGGCTGATGCTTAAAACTGTACCACTGAATGCATTTCCATGGCCAACAGGAATTTATACAGCATACGAAAACCCAAAAGACATTGCCTTTTGTTACCATAAATATAATTTCTGTCCATTCTTTCCTGAAAGGTGTGAAAATGCAAAGCATTTTTAATTCAATAAAGAAGCCTTCTGCTCAGCTTTGATCCGATTCCAAACCAGAGGGACTCTTGTGCTGGGATTTGCATCAAAGCACTGAAATGATACGTGTCCCTCGCTAGACGGTAAACCGCAATGCCTCAATTCAGATGACCTCAAGGCCTGACCATAAAATACTCAGTGGCTTCTTCCGGTTACCTTTTCATGCTGACTTGTCCTTAATATAGCTAATGCTCCCCAGATGTATCAGTGGCTGTCTCCATTAACCCTTTGTGGTTTCACATGCACATTGGTTGCTTTTCATAGACACACAGGGAGGGAAACTAACTCCCAATGGAGAAAAATAGTAAAGTAAATTACATGTATATATGCATGAAATTGTATGTATATAATATGTATGTGTATAAAGCATGGTATAATAATTTCTACATGTATCATTATTTAACCTCAGCAAACCCATTTTTAAATAAACTGGTATCAAGGCTTCTTTCTCAAATAATTTTGCTCCAGGTTCCAGGCATTATTCTACAATCATCCTTGGATGTCCTTCATGGAGCCCTTGTAGATACCAAAATCTTCAGGTGCTCACATCTTTCCATAAGACGGAATAGTATTGGCATATCACACTAGCCTATCTAGATATAATAGACATGGTTATATGTGGGTTAGATTTTATTTCTGCTTCATTCCATAAGGTAGAAAGTGTTACTATTCAAATCTCCAGGCATCTTCAAGTGACTTAGATATTTTCTATGAATGCTAAAAGCAGTTTCTTGGATCTTTAAGGGACAAACATTTCTTCAGTCTCTGTTAGGGGCTCTTTATCTGCTTCTAGCCATGTAGTGTGCCTTGCATGGCATATTATTTTTAGGAAAGTCTATTTTATAATAGGATGTTTCTCGTGTGCCTATGTAAATGTGTCAGTGTTTCCTTTTGCAGACTCATGTGTGCTATTTCTTCTCCCCTATCTTCTATAAGGTAGAAACAGAATTTTAGAATGCTGGTAGCAGACTCATGCCAATCAACAGGCTAGCTGTGATAAGCAAAAATTTCAGAAATGTGTTCCAACAATGGAAGTGACTGATAGAGGGGTGAATTGAATGCAGTGCTCCCCCAATAACCCCATGTCTTATTTTCTTAGTGGCCAAATAAAAACATTACCTGGAATTCACTCCTACCTTCGAGCTGATGCAGATTTTCCAAAGCATAGTTTACTGAAGAGTCCTCAGGTGGTATTTATAATTCATTGCTAAGTCAAGCTTTGTTTTCCCCAGGTTCTACATTTCATTTTCTCTATGGTGTTAACAGCTAAGCTTGCCATCCCCTTCCTGCGATCTAGGCTACTGATTAGGATCCGGGTCTTGCAATAATAATAAACAGCACTGATCACAGATACTTCACATGTATATGTTCTTTAACTTGGTTCCAATTTTTGATTCGATGGTTTTAAATGGTGTCATAGAAAAATTGTGATGATGTACTCAAAATTCAGTTGATCACATAGTTTTTTTTTTTATTCTGGGAAAGTTTTTAACATTCAGAAGCTGGTTCTGAAAGAGGATGTGACTCAAACAGAATCTAAAACCCACTGTCATTGTATTGGCTCACACAGAAAGGGGGAGAGAGGGGAAGAGAAAGAAAGACAAAAAGAAGGAAGAGAAAGAAAGACAGGGAAGGAAGGAAGAAAAGGGAAGGAGAAGAAAGAAAGATTCACTGTTTGTGGAAATATAAATCAGTAGAGTCATTAAGGCAATCTGCATGGAAGTCCTTCACAAACAAAACCTGGAATGTACCTTACCATCCAACTACACTCTTACCCCTAAAAAATTAAGGTGCAGACTCAGCAAAAATCACGCTAATTACACACCCTGACAATGTAACACAAGAGACAAAGCTATGCTCTTTAATCCAGATGTTCCCACGAACCTGATGAAAATAAACCAACTGGAGCCACTCACTTTGGTTAGAAACAGCAGCATCTGGGTCGTCCGTAAAGTGTTCATCTTCAAATAGATGGCAGCAGAACCACAGCCATGAAGTCATTCATCGTTTCTACATAAGCTAGTTTCATTTTCTCCTTCAAATTCTTCCCTCCTATCATCACACTCTGCTTCCTCAGGCATAGGGAAATGTCTTGTTTCTCAGTGAACACCCATCAAAATGGCTGTAGGTCGTTTCCCTTTGTCAAATGTCTCTGGAAATAAGCTTTATCCACTTAGTCAAGAATTTGAATCAGCAAATGACTCTTTTGCTTGGTGGACATGGAAAAGGATGATGTAAGATTTTTAATAAAAGTGACTTAAACCAAATATGTGCCTGTTTCTTATAATAATATTTGAAAACATACCAATTGTATCCTAAAACTATATTTTAATATGGTTATTTAGAAAATACAATATCCCTAAGATGAAATAAAACACAGTAACTAAATGCTAAGTAGAAATTGTGCTGACAGTGTGCTCTGGAATAATCCTTCTGTACCCTGTGAATATGTACTACTTTCATTAGTTAATAAAGAAACTGATTGGCCTATAGCAAGGCAGGATAACGTTAGGTGGGACAATTGAACTGAGGATACTGAGATGAAGGAGGGTGGAGTGAGAGAGTTGCCGGTAGTCATAGAGAGAGCAAGACACAGAGAGAGCATACCATACTGGGAAATGATACCAAGCCACATGGCAAAGCATAGATAAGAAATATGGGTTACTTTAAGTGTAAGAGTTAGCTAGTAACAAACCAGAGCTATTGGACAAGCTTTTATATTAAGTCCCCAAGTCAGTTATTTGGGAACAGGTGGTCGGACCAGGAAACATCTGCTTACAACAGAATGTCAGTTTTCACTCCACTAAAGAAGACAAAAGTTGGAAACCTGAGACCTTTTTGACCAAACATTGATGTGCCTTCGTGATTTTATTCTATTCCTCCTCTCTTTCTCTCTCCCCACTCTCTCTGTCCTTCTTTCCATTTAAATAAATGAGAGGTGACATACATAATATAAGCAATGTGTATATCATCTTTTATTTATCTATGAATGTATACCAGTATAGTGTAGAGGTGTAACAAGATTATAAAATCAAAACTGACCATGCTTAAGAGGCGATAATTAAGTTTATATCTGGAAATGCAAAAAGTTTCAACTGAATATGTATTGGATAGAATCCTCTATCTAGGATGTATTCATACTGTACTGTTCCAGCGATTTAACTGCTTGTGGTAACCTTATGAATCTTTCATTTTGCATTGAGAGATGATCCAGATATATAAGGTATATAACATGGTATTTCTAGACAAGTAAATACTGACTAATGATTTTTTAAAAATAAAGATAATTAACATATTCATCGCTTAGCAGTTGTGTGTGTGTGTGTGTATGAAGAGGAACAGTACATAGGTGAATAAACATGGAAAGGAGGAATCATGGGAGTATAAAGATTCAAACAGGAAGAGGAATTTGAAAATGAGAGAATGAGTTAGGTGAAGGTAGGATGAATCCAAACAATGTTGGTATATGAAAACCTACTGTCTGATAGTCCAATTTAAAACATGTAAAAGAAAGGAAGATACTCCAAAAGACTAGACAAAGCCTATAAGAGTAGTGGGTCACAAAAAATAAACATCAAGATTCTGTGCAAGAAGTGGTATATTTTTATATGAACTATTGATTATGGAAATACCAGAGACACACACACCCCATACAAGCTCTTTTTAACTAGTGTGGTGGGTAACTAAGATTCTCTTGTTAAAGACACTACAAACCTTGAACTCAAGGTATAGAGAAATCAAGCTATAACTGAGCTCAAAGCTTCCTCCCTACTGGTTAGCTTTCATAGAGTATATGGTGTGATACAGGTTGGGGGGGTGGAAAAAAAAGTAAGATCTTATCAAGATGTGAAATCTATAAAATGTAACACAAATGTGCCAGGCAAGATATACCTGTTGGTGCTATAGTGTCACAACTATTACAGAGTAGTCAACTGCTCCCTTATTGGAGCTGAGTCTTGTTCTGCAAGAGGGAATCATATTGAGCACCATAAATTTAGCCCTAAACCCATTACTGAAGAGATCTTACACCTTAGGAAGGAAGATAACACTACTGATTAACTGAACTGGCATTACATCAGACTACCTTCTTATATCTTTGTTTATATCCACAGACAAGGTCTGCTCTCCTTTAATCAGAGCTTTAACCTCTCTTGCCCTATTCTCTTTATCAAGTGAACAGAAGTGAGTAAAGAGATCCATGGCTGCACTAGATGCTGCAAAAATGACAGCTGAGGCTTGGCTCTAAACAAGACATTTACACCATCCCTTTAAGACTAGGAGAACATCATGAAAACGGGAGCAGAAATGGCACAAGGCTGAAGATTTTGAAGAGGGTTGTGAAAGTGTCATCTTTTCAGCAACACCGAGCAATGACAGTCATGAACTCAGAGCAGCTGTGCCTACTGGCTGTGGGCCACACAACTTTGATTCTCATAATGTTCAGCTGTGGACAAGGAAGGAACCAACAGGTCATTACCACTTACTGCTAATTCGTTGAGAACTAACAGATTCCAAAAGAGGGGAACACATAGTATCCAGTGACACATAGTATCCAGTGGCATACTCACTGATGAAAACATCTGTCTCTGCTGAATAGTTCTAAATCCAGAGCCACATGTCTGACCCTGTGGGTTAACTAAAAATAAAGGACCCCTAAGAGCTAGGAACTACAAAATAAAATGAAAAGTAGTGAATATGGGAAGGTGATGCGGGAGTCCCCTCTGTGTGTTGCTTTTCTTGGTTAATGAATAGAGAAACTGCCTTGGCCTGTTAATAGGGCAGAACTTAGGTAGGTGGGGAAGCTAGAACTGAATGTTGGGAGAAGGAAAGAGTCAGAAAGATCCCACGGATCCACCGGAGACAGATGCTGGGAATTTTATCTAGTAAGCCACTGCCATGTGGCTATACACAGATTAATATAAATGGGTTAAATTAAGATATAAGAATTAACCAGTAAGAAACTAGAACTAATGGGCTAAAAATGTATTTAATTAATGTAGTCTCTGTGTGATTATTTTGGGTGTAAGCTAGCTGGGTGGTCGAGAAGAACAAGCAGGCTTCCTGCAATAGGAAAGAGATTCATAAAAAATAGAAGAGGTCTGGAAAGTTCGGGAGGGAAATAAGAGAGGGTGAACTAGCAAGAGTAACCAGAATGCATTGTATACACATACTACAATATCAAAGAACAAGATTTATTAATTATAAACAAGAACATTAGGATCTACTTGCTCAGAAAATTTCAAATTTGAAATATGTTATTAGACAGAGTTAGCATTTTACATGTAAAAAGTGTATCATTTTGTATTGGTGAGTTTTTGTTGCTATGAGAAAATGCCACAACCAAATACTACTTATGGAAGGAAATTTTATTTGGGCTTATGGCTTCAGAGGGTTAGCTTCCATAAATATGTGCAGGGAAGTATGGCAGCAAATGGTGGGTGTGGTGGGAGGGACAGGAAGTTAAGAGATCACATCTGTAACAGTAAACAGGAAGTGGAGAGAGTAAGCTGGAAGGAGGGTGAAGCTATGAATTCTCAAAGCCTCCCCTGAGTGATGTATTTCCTCCAGCAAGGCTAAGTCACTTCCCCAAACAGCACCGACAACTGGGCATCAAGTGTTCAATTACCTTAGCCTACTGGAGACATTTCTCATCCAAACCACCACAGCCTCATTCATCTCATAATCAAAGGTATCTTTTACCCAATCTGCCCTCTCACCACTCCAAGCTTCTAGGAACACCCATTCTATTCCAAGTTCAACTATTTTTAACTTCCCCAAAGAGAGATATCATGAAATATTTGTCTTTCCATGTAGCACAATGCCTGCTCTATGTGCTTTGCACTACAGTACAGTTCACAAGTCAAGAAAAGGGCTGGAGATTGAAACACACATACACAAAGACATGGATGCCAAGAGTGACCCAAGAATGCCCTCTTTATTGTGTTCCAAGACAGCTTATATTCCCTGATAAATGACCATGCCTTATTTCTTGGGATCCTTCAGCTGCAAGTCCACCAGAAACCACTCCCTTGCCATCACGGAGGGTCATGTGCTCAGAGCAGCTGCAAAACAAGTTGTAGGAAAACAAGTTGTTTACTCTGGCAGGCAGCAGGTCACAGGAAATCCAAGGTCTGGGTGTCCACAGTCCCCAACATCTCCCTCTTTTCTATATAATTAGAACAGGGTTCTGGACTGGCATGGGTGTAGCATAAATATGTTAGAAAAAAGTTGGAAAATGCCCCAGTGAACATAGTCACCGTACAAGATAGTCACAGCAGCCATATGGCTGATGACAATTCTGGCTGCCATGAAAGAGGCCGCAGCAGTGACAAGAGAGGCCACTACAGCCATAGTGAGAAGTCTCAGCCGGGATGGCTCAGCAGTCATCCTCGAACATCAGATCCTCCTGCCTCTGCCTCCTTCAGCAAATCCTACTGGTATTTTCCACCACAACCAGCCAGGGCGGTTCCACCAGGCCAGGCACCAACTGGGCCATGGCAATGTGCCTCCTGCTGCCACTGGGAGCTAGGGCAGCAGGCAGGCTCGGGGGCCTTCTGTGGCTACTGTGCCTTGGTACTTCCCTAGGGTCCTGCAGGAAAGCTGGCCACTGGCACCATAAACTTCTGGGCGTGCAAATCCAGGAACCACCACTGCCTGTGGCATCCCCCTCGGCCCCACAACCTCCAGTAAATAATCATTTAGGGAATTTGGACATCAGTATCTTTAAACTACTTCCTGCTGTTTATTGAGTGAAGTATTTTCTTTTGAGGGTTTGACAGAGACCTTTCAGGGAGTCTTGGTCCATCAAACCACATTAGTCTAGAATGAATTCACAGGTTTTCATCCTCTGTGGAAACAAAAACATACCCTCTTTTCTAAGGCAACAAATCCTTAGACCCATATTTTAAAGCCAAGATACCTTTCTTAGCAGTCCCCAAAATCAAATGTCTCCAGATTCTCTGTGAACATTCCATCTTTTCAAGGCCTTCAATTCACCCTCCCTCCTCCTCTTTATTACTTTCCTGCTGGCCAGTCTTCTGGAGGGCATTCCTCAGAGAATCTCTAGTTCCCAATCTCAGCTGTGCCTCCTGTGGTGCCTGCACCACCTGGAACTGCTATCGGGCAAGAGTCTGGGGATGAAAAAACACATACCCATCTTTAATTCACTCTCACCATTCCCAAGGGTGATCTCTCGGGGATCTCTAGTTTCCAATCTTGCGGGGGGCCTCCATTTGTAGTGTTCTGCCTGTACAACATGGGATGGGATGATTCACAAATCGGGCAAGGGGCTGGAGATTGAAACACACATACACAGAGAGACACAGGTTCCAAGAATGCCCTCTCTATTGTGTTCCAGGGCAGCTTATATTTCATGACCAATTGCCACACCCTAGATCTTGGAATCCTTCAGCTGCAAGTCCACCAGAAACCACTCCCCCACCATCAGGAAGGGTCTCATGCTCAGAGCAGCTGCAAAACAAGTTGTAGGAAAACAAGTTGCTTACTCCAGCAGGCAGGGGAGTCACAGGAAATTCAGGGTCTGAGGGTACACAGTCCCCAATATTCCTGTGTCTATATTTTTTCCTTTGGCACTAGGTCATTACAAGTGGCAGGGCATCCTGTTTGTAAAGGACAAATAATATTACAATATATATAAAATTGATGGGTTTTCATTCATTTATTCTCTCATGGGCAGAGGCTGTTTCATATGCTGGCTGTTAGCACACAGTAAATTTTTAATTCCATGAAAACAATTTGACCTTCAAATGTTTGTTCACTTGAAAAAATAATGTCTTTATATTTCAGTCAATTGGAAATATGACTATAACATATTTTTTGTGATAGCCTAAGAAGTCATCTTTGAATAATTTTCCCTATTTTTGATATTCTTAGTGCAAATAGAGTGGACTTTTTTTTTTAACTTTAAAGAATTTAGATTTGACTTGACCTTTTGAAGAATCTAGGAAGTGTTTAATGATGATGCATTGAGTGGTACGGATAAAATAATTTCCTGGGACGGAAGTGAAAGGCTGGATGAAACTTCCTAAATCATTTGAACTTGAAGCAAATTATTAGGTTTGAGCAGTTGAATTATTTAGTTAGTTAGAATTAGAAGTTAACATGTAATATGAAGGACCTGAGGTGGGAAGAGAAATACTTGAGGTTGGACTTTGTTTATATAAACTTTATTTTTATGAATTGTGAAGTCCACATAAATTCCTGAACTAAATTCTAACAATGATATTCTTTTCTTTCTTCTTGCTGATTCTCTTCTCAGAAACATTTCTATGGTCAGAGAAAGTTGCTTGTGTATGTGTGTGAATGTGTGCAAATTCTACTGTGCAGGTTTGGAGGTGAAAGTGTGTGTGTCAGCTCTCTCCAGACACCAAACTCAAGTGGTCAGTCTCAGCAGCAGCAACCACCTCTACATACTGAGCCTTCCTTTGGATCAGATAGACAATTTTCATTACAGCGAGGTAAATGCACACTTGCACAGGCAGATGCTGGATTGACCTCTAAGTTTGTGGCTATCCCATTCACATGTGCTTTCCCAGAAGTCAGAACTCAGGGCTCTTCTGTGTAACTGTTTTCATATTGTAACGCTATTCTTCTAGGGGGAAATAAAGCTTCAACTGTCACACAGTAAATTCACTAGGCAAATGCAGAAGACAAGGAGGGTCAGCTTGTTTTTCAGCCCTCTCACACCCATCCTCCCACTCCCACACCAGAGTCTCACTAGGGCCACGTTATGCAGATATTTATCTCTAAATCACACAATCCCATGTCTCTGTAGCTTCATATTTTCCTTAACTGCACTGTAATTCCAGAAAAAAAGAAAGAAAATAAAAGCCAGAATCATCATCAAATAAAACCCACAAAAGGTTCTGTTTAACTTCCCTCCCCTCCACCTCCCATCAAA
Organism: Chionomys nivalis; assembly: GCF_950005125.1. NCBI lineage: Eukaryota > Metazoa > Chordata > Mammalia > Rodentia > Cricetidae > Chionomys > Chionomys nivalis. The sequence goes on from NC_080098.1 coordinate 39,933,318, forward strand.
TGAATTCCTTGGAAGTTAGATCATGATTAATAATGCTACTTTTTGGTAAAATCATTCTTATAATTTCACAAAAATTCGAGTAAAAAAGACAGAAGAGTGAGCACCTTCCAAGGCCTTTTGCTCAGTGTTTCCTGATATAATCCTAATAAAGAACAGACCTTCATTGTGTAACCCGTGTATGTGAAACACAAAGAAAACCCCTAAGTGGCTGACCTCACTCTGCAGTGACCTCAGGTCTCCTTCGATTTTCCGGCAACACTTCCACACTTCCTTCCGAGCCTCTATCAACTGCGCTTTGCATTTTCCTGCCCACAGAATCCTTGGGATCAGTTTTCACTTCTATTTTTTTCTCCAATTTTTAGTAAATTCATTACCCAAAGGTAACCACAACAAAACATTTTCTGAGGTCTGCTGAAGCCGATCACCTTTTTGAGCGGAGGAAACAACCAGGAAATATACTTTAAGCCATGGACCCCAAACCATGTCCTCAGCTGATGTCCTTGAGCAGGATGTCATGATGATTGTGGGCACCACCTGCAGATCAGTTCTGATTTGTTTTGGGAAATCTATGTAATATAAACTTTCCTACAGCTTCTTCTAGCACTCTATGTATCCAACCTGCATATGTTTACATTCTGTAACAAATACACACTCAGGAGAAGGAGGGCAAGGGCTGCACTCTATCACAATGGATACTACTGAGATAGAACAACAAGAAAACAAGCAGAACAGCCAGCATAGGACACCTTCTTCCTCATAGAGAATCTATGATAATACGGTTCACTGAACAGTGTAAGTGTTCAAATATATGCAAATCATAGATAATTTTTTGGGGGGGATTTTTCGAGACAGGGTTTCTCCGTAGCTTTTGGTTCCTGTCCTGGAACTAGCTCTTATAGACCAGGCTGACCTCGAACTCACAGAGATCCGCCTGTCTCTGCCTCCCGAGTACTGGGATTAAAGACGTGCGCCACCACCGCCCGGCATCATAGATAATTTTTAAAAAGGATAGCACATGGGGTGTATGGTAGTAACACTTTTATTCAATGCAAATGACATCCTTGCATTCCTCCTTTTATGTCAAAATAGGAATTGGATCACAGAAATAGTTGTGAACACAATTCTTTGGCACTTTGGAAAATACTTAAAGGAAATAAGTACTTTGGAGAGTTTAATAGAGCTCCTAGTGGTTTGAACTAAATTATTTAAGGAAACATAATTCACAGTCTCCTTTTCCTTCAAGGATAATCAGAGTTACAGTGTAAGGCATGCATTTCTTCCTATCGAGCAGGCCTCAAATGCAATCAGAAAGAGGCTGGTTATTGCCATAATTGTTGTGCCACTATTTCTCTAGTGGGCACATCCTTGCTGGGTCCAGCACTGGGTAAAACACTACCAGCAGCTTGTGAGCTAGTCAGCGAATATGGTTTCCTTGTCATCTGGAACTGATTTCTCCTCACCAATAGTGCTTTCTGTAAGTTATGGTGGGCACACAGGAGCAATGTTGATAACCTGTGTTGATTTGATACCCCGGGCCCTCACTGACCAATAATTTGTACAGAAGTAATCTGTGCCTGGGACTGAGATCTTCTTTTCAATAACCCATTTTTTTCTGGGAACAGCACTGTTCACCCTTCCTGGGGATTGCTACATAAACTCCCCTTTTAAAAATTATATTGTAATTGGCTGACAAGCTAGTAGATTTCGATGTCTTCTTAATACACCCTTAGCTTTAGTTAACATTTTCTATATGTGTAGATATTTATCTCTTACTATTTACAAAATTTGATTCAAATCAGATTAAACACTTGCATAGAAGACCTGAAACTCTGGATTAACTAAAGAAAGAATAAAGCAAATACGTCATGACATTGAAATAGGCAAAGCTGTTTCTGTGTAAGACTTCAAAGACACCAAAACCAAAAAATTAATAAAAAAAATAAAAAAAAGTCATAAGGCACAAAGAGAAAATTTATAAGGCATCCTACTATGAATGATTTACTCACCTCCTAAATAAAAGAAAAATCAGTGTTTGTCTTGAAAAAAAAAAAAGACACCAAAACCAAAAGCAAAACAGAATCATACCAACTTTCGAAAATCCAAAAATGATATAGCGAACATAGTAAAGATATAACCTGTAGAATGGGAGACAATATATCTTTAAATCCACATTCTTATTTTTTACTGGTTCAGATTTGATCAATAATAGATACATATTTACATGTCTGTAGAGATGAGATTTGCTTCTTTTATCCCAATACAGAATTGTAAAATTATCCATTATTTCATACTTTAGATATTATGTTAATTTTTTCACCACTGTAACAGAACATTCAGGTCAGGAAACTTAAAGAGAAAAGAGGTTTATTTAACTCAGTTTGAGAGGTTGTGCCACATTGGGGCAGACGGCCATGACAGGAGTTCTGACAAGAAGCTGACTCCACACAGGAGGGCAGAAGGAAAGAGAGCTTGTGGGGGAAGTTATCTCTTTGGTTGCTTTGGCTTTCCTTTAGATAGTGAGACTATCTATCCCTGACTAGGCTGGGGCTATGTTACCAGGCTGGCTTCAAACTCATAGAGATCTGCTTGCCTGTGCTCACCCCTGTCTAGGACAAGAGCCATGTTCCATGATTTCTGAGGCCCCATTCATCCCTGCTACAACTAGCTTGCACGGGGAGCAGGAGAGCTGAGTCCTTGTCACATGGAGCCTTTGGGAACAGGTAGAACATAGACAATACCCCCTTTTAAGTCAGTAACTAGAGATCTACCTTATCCTTACGATTTATTCAAGGTTACAAATGCACAGATCATTTCATATAAGCCGTATCCCGGGACAGACATTTTAGCGGTGGTCATTCTCAACTCTTGCTTTCTGTTTGCCTCGCCATGCCTTTTGCTCTCATTCCTCTTGCTACTTCTCATGTTGTAAATACAGTGCATTCACACACATCACATATGCTTTTCCATCACTCATTCCACAGAGAGGGGACTATGAAGTGTTCTCTCTAGGTTATTTCTACCACTCAACACAGTTTGGAGCACTCTCTCCCCATTCATACATTGATGTTCTTGAAAAAAAGCTATTTCTTCTTGGAAGTTCTGGTAGAATTCTGCACTAAAACCATCCAGCCCTGAGTTTTATTTATTTATTTATATTTATTTATTTATTTATTTATTTATTTGTTGGGAGGTTTTTGATGACAGCTTCTACTTCCTCACAACTTATAGGTCTATTTAAATTTCTCACCTGGTCTTGATTTAATTTTGGTATATGATATAAATCTTAAAAAATTGTCCATTTCTTTTACATTTTCCAATTTTGTGGAGTTCAGTCTTTTGTAGTAAGACCTAATGACTCTCTGAATTTCTTTAGTGTCTGCTATGTCCCCCTTTTCATTTCTGGTTTTGTTAATTTGGTTGTTCTCTCTCTGCCTTTTGATTAGTTTGGATAAGAGTTTGTCAATCTTGTTGATTTTCTCAAAGAACGAGCTCTTTGTTTTATTGATTCTTTGTGTTGTTTTCTGCATTTCTATTTTGTTGCTTTCAGCCCTCAGTTTGACTATTTCCAGTCTTCTACTCCTCCTGGGTGAGTCTGCTTCTTTGTTTTTTTTCTAGAGCTTTTAGGTGTGCTGTTGAGTCGCTAATGTGAGCTTTCTTCCATTTTCTTTATGTGAGCATTTAGTGCTATGAACTTTCCTCTTAGAACTGCTTTCATAATGTCCCATAGGTTTGGATATGTTGTGCCTTCATTTTCGTTGAATTCAAGGAAGACTTTAATTTTTTTCTTTATTTTTTCCTTGACCCAGGAGTGGTTCAGTAGTTGACTGTTCAGTTTCCATGAGTTTGTAGGCTTTCTGGGGGTAGAACTGTTGTCAAATTCTAACTTTATTCCATGGTGATCCAATAAGACACAGGTGGTTACTAAAATTTTTTTGTATCTGTGGAAGTTTGCTTTGTTACTGAGTATGTGATCAATTTTTGAGAAGGTTACATGGGATGTTGAAAAGAAAGTACATTCTTTTGTGTTTGGGTGGAATGTTCTATAGATGTCTGTTAAGTCCATTTGATTCATTACATCTGTTAGTTCTCTTTTTTCTCTGTTAAGTTTCTGTCTGGTTGACCTGACCATTGGTGCGAGAGGAGTGTTGAAATCTCCTATTATTAGTGTGTGGGGTTTGATATACGATTTAAGTTTTAATAAATTTTTTTACATATGTGGGTGCTCTTATATTAGGGGCATAGATATTCAGAATTGAGACTTCATCTTGATAACTTGTTCCTGTTATGAGTATAAAGTGTCCTTCTCCATCTCTTCTGATTGATTTTAGATTGAAATCAATTTTGTTAGATATTAGGATAGTCACACTCACTTGTTTCTTAGGTCCATTTGGTTGGAAAACCTTTTCCCAACCCTTTACTCTGAGGTAGTGTCTGTCTTGAGGTTGAGGTGTATTTCTTGTGAACAGCAGAATGCTGGATCCTGTTTCCGTGTCCATTCTCTTAACCTGTGCCTTTTTATAGGTGAATTAAGTTCATTGATATTAAGCAATATTAATGACAAGTGGTTGTTAACTCCAGTTATTTTTTTTTTTGGTGGTAGTGTTTGTGTGTTTTTCTTCTTTGTATTGTATTGGTGGAGGGTTATCAGATGTCTGTGTTATTGTGAGTGGTGTTAGCTTTTTGGGTTGAGGTTTTCCTTCTAGTACTTTCTGTAAGGCTGGGTTTGTGGATATGTATTGTTTAAATCTGTTTTTGTCATGGAATATTTTGTTTTCTCCATTGATATGAAAGAAAGCTTTGCTGGGTATATTAGTTTAAGCTTGCATCCATGATCTATCCATGACCTTCTGGCTTTCATGGTTTCCATTGAGAAGTCAGTCAGGTATAATTCTTATAGGTTTACCTTTATATGTTACTTGACCTTTTTCCTTTGCAGCTCTTAATATTCTTTCTTTATTCTGTATGTTTTGTGTTTTGATTATTAGATGGTGAGGGAATTTTTTTTTGATCCAGTCTATTTGGTGTTCTGTAAGCTTCTTGTACCTCATAGGGAGATCCTTCTTTAGGTTGGAAAAGTTTTCTTCTATAATTTTGTTAAATATAATTTCTGTGCCTTTAAGCTGGAGTTCTTTTCCTTCTTCTACCCCTATTATTCTTAGGTTTGGTCTTTTCATGGATTCCAACAGTTATACCCAATCTTCCAAGGCAAAACTAGAGGTTGGCAATAAATGCCTGTTAAGGGAGCATTCAAAAGTGAGTATGGCTCTTGAACAGCAACATTCAAGATTTCCACAGCTGCAAAGTTCAAATCAGCCAAGAAGCCTGCAAAATCCTAATTTTATTTTCAGGAAATTTAAGTTCACAATACGTACTCAGGATTGTAGATAGAAGGTAACTTACACACACAGCATATTGCTTCCAGTGAATATTTTAAATTTAATACAGTAATACTGATACAAGTCCATAGCTTGTTTCTCCTAAATTTACCAAAAGCAAATGATCACAAAAGTGAAAGCACATTTCTCTATTTTACTAAATGATTTAAAGCCATCATAGTGCCACCAATAATAATCAAAGCTATAGGATGGGGAGAAAAGTAAGAGAGAGCAGGCAGAACCTGAGTTGGTGTATGTATGAGCTCATGATTGTCAATGGAAGCACATGAGAAAAGAGTGTTAGAGACACTATGCTGTCACTGTGAGCAAATACAGATGGTGTCTTTTTTTGTAGTGTGTGATGTACTTTTCTTCCCATGTTTGACAATACCAAGAGACATTTACTTAGGATTTAAAATACTCAGGGCTGTACTTTCAGTGACAATAAATGTATGGAAGCCAATTATATTTTCACAGTTCATGCCCATAGTTCAAGTAAGATTCTGAAGCAGAGCTAGAATTTGGAAATAGTTCAAGGGATACATTTAAATATGGGATTTAAATTGTAAGTATTTGTAGGAATGCATGAATAAAATTACTTCCCAGAGATGGGGAATTGCTTTGAGACCAGCCATTCAGTTGTTTTGGTTTCAGACAGTAATCAGAGCTGGTTATGGTCACTGCTAGTTTGATAAACGACTTTCCCATCATATTCTCATTTTGTGGGTTTGGGTCAGACACCATATTGTGACTTGGTTGGCATGGAGGCTGGTGCTTTACTGTATTTTTAGAATATTTAGCTTATTTAGAAAGTTTACATAATTCTGGTCACAGTGACTAAGGTGACTAGGGTTAAAATAAGACTGAATTTGACAAAACAAACTCTTCCAGCATTAGGGCAGGATGACACTCCCTTGTGTGCCAAAGTTGTACACACGGATGCTTAAGGTTGTAAACAAATGTGCCCATGAAGAGGAAAAAACACTCTCTCTGCTATTTGTAGGAATGTTGTATTCTTAAGAGACAAGTGAAAAAGACATCTAGTTGATGTCGTGAAGAATTTCATGTATTTTCCTACGTCTGAGGAATCAATAGCAGCCACCTGCAGCTCGCAGTGGAGGACGCTGGTGTAGTATTGTAGCCCCTTGCTAGAAACATTGAATATGGGAGTAGAAGAAGGGATTATAGTGCAGGTCTGAACTGGTGGTAAGTGAAAGGGGTAATAGAGGCTCTCTCTGTAGTTCACATCAGCTCTGTAGTCATATCCTACATCAAATGTGCTGACACAGAAGAGTCTTGTGGCCATTAAAATAATCCTCGTAAGTATCAAAGTATAAAGTGCATAGCTATTGCCTAAAACACACATGTATGTACATTACATAAGTATATTTCTTCCCTTTGAAGTATAGGAAAAATTATTTTGGAATTTAAAGAAGCTAAAAGGATGGCTCAGCAGATGAAAGTGCATACTGCTCTTATAGAAGCCCCAACTTTGATCCTCGGCGTTTACATTAGGGGGCTCACAACCCATGTAATTCCAGATCTGGGGAATCCAATCCTTCTTGCTGCCATGGTCCCATGAACTTATTTGCACACAGCCATACAATAAACATAATTAAAAATAAAATAAGTTTTTCCAAAAATAATTATGCTTGAAAACCTAGAGGAGATGGAACCAACTCTTCTAAACCTGGCTTTATGCTCAATTCAGTGTTCTCCATAGCAAAATTACACCATCTTGTTCTCTGCAGCTTTATAATAAGTCTGGATACTCACAGTATGAGGCATCTCAATATCACTATCCATTTCTCTACTTTCAATTTTTAAAAGCATATTAATTATTATTTTGTACTTCCATTTATATTCTCGAATCATCTTAAAAGTATCCACAATAAGCGCTTGTTTTGACTCAGGTCCCCTGGGCAAAGGACTCTGAACTGCAAGATCATGTACATTTCCTCATTGACAACAGGTGAGACAAGTGTCAGAAGAACAAAGAACAGAATTGTCATGGAGCACAATCTCTAACTGATCTTAATAATAAAAACCTAGAGTCAGATATAGGGGTAAATGCTGAAAGATCAGAGAGGCAGAGCATCTAGCCACTAGTTCTTACCTTTACCAAATCCTAAGACCAAATGGGTGATCCTGAATCTAGGAATTCTCAGACTGAATGCCTTGAGCTTCTGTCTTCTTCTGCCTTATGTTCCTCTCTCTGCCTAGCCATATCCCTTCCTGTCTCCACTTCACTGGTGCTGGAATTAAAGGTGTCTGGCTCCCAAATCCTGGGATTAAAGGTGTGAGCCACCACTGCCCAGTTCTGATTCTCTTTTAGACTGGATGGATCTCATGTAGCCCAGGGTGGCCTTGAACTCACAGAGATCCATCTGCCTGTGCCTCTGCCTCTGCCTCCCAAGTGCTGGATTAGCACTTCTGGAGATTTGGAATCTTAATACCAAGATATTGGCATATGGTATGTGGTGATGACTTTCTTCTTGAATTTTCAGTGACTGTCTTTATTAGTTTTTGAAGTGACAGACTAAAAAGGCAAGACAAGTTTTTCTCTATCTTTTTATATAGGTGTGTTAGTCCCATTCACAAAATGTCCCCATTCATGACCTGATTACTGATCCAGGAACCCACTGCCTCATCCTAATATGTTGCATGTAAAGGTTTTATTGTGTGGGTTTGGGGAGGACATAGCATTCAGTTCCTTGTGCTAGTTCTGAGTTTTTGCTGCTTTAGAACATCCCTTAAGACTTAAGGTCCATCAGGATTCTGTTCATTCTCTTCTGTGGGTAAACTTGCAATAAAAAAATAGAACTAACTAAATATAATTAACTAAAGACCCACCTAATAATTTAAGTAATGAATTGCCCAAATTACTCAAGAATGTAAATTATAATGCTTCCTTTCCAATACAGCATCTAGACTCTAGAGCCTTGTGGTATAACAAGGTTCTAAGATTCTGATTACCATGGCATCCAGAACATGGCTTACAAAGTTGTTTTTTTTCCCCTGTGTGTAAATTAGATAAGAGCATGTGAAGAGATGGCCAAGTAGGTCATCTATAGGGTAAACTTTTTTCTTTGCCCATAGAGTAGAACAGCATTCTTTGCTCATCCTGATAATGAGGCTTGGGCTACATTATCCCTTTGCCTCATCAGCAGCTTTTCTCTGTCACAAGGGTTCTTCTGGACAGTCGTCATAGCTTCAGTTCTGTCAAGCTATTTTCCCAGTGGAAGGAGGCATTCCTTCTCTTTCCCTTCCACCATTCAACCTGCTTGGCTTCTATGAAGTCCCCTCTCCGTTAAGTTGCTTACTGTTCTCTACATATATGCAAACTGCAGGCTCAGGAAAGGTTTCTGTTGCTGGGAGGTTGGCCATCTTGTAACAGCAGGAACTAGATCAGTGCTGCTGGCTCATAGCCACTAACGCTACTTTCATGATGAATTCATTCTTGAGGTCATTACACTAGCGCTTAGTGAGCCAGTAGAGAGGATGGTTGAGGTCAACTGGTTATGCAATTCAGTTTATCTTGTATTTAGCATTTTTTGTACCCTTCCCTGCTGGTATCAATGTTATGCTTCAGATTAAATGACCAAGTGAAGGTTATATGAGCTATAAATAATTTTAAATCCAAGTTTGAGAGGAACAGCTTCTGCTTTGATTCAGTGAACCTTGTATTTACTCTGGGCAGGCTATTTTTATTACCCGACTCCAGTGTGCTCCAATTCTATCCATTTGCCACTCTGACTCGGTATGTCAATGCCAATTCAGTCTCTTTGCCTGATAGTCCTAACTGTGTTTGGCTTTTCCACTTTCCCATTGACAAAAGGCTTAAAATTCTTTGCAGCAAATTATGAAAATAAACTACTGTGTGATATTGTAGAATCTTTAATCTTATCTCTGTTTACATCCAATAGGTTTGGGTGAGAAAAGTGTCCATTTCTTGGACCATTATAGATATTATCACATTCTAGTAAACATTTTCTTTGCTGCATGTGGCCACCACTCTAGATCACTACTTATTGTGATACATATACCCACCTAGATTTGTATAGCTAATGTAAGCTGGACCCTGGTCTCTACTGTCTGGAATCATTCCCATTAATATTAGTGGGCCTTGATAACTCCAACCTTAACGAGGAGAGATTGTCAGTGCTGCTGGTGCATATTTTATGAGAATCCATTATTCTGATAAAGTGGGTGGCCATGTAGCTCTTCTGCAGAGCATAGGCTGCAATTGTTAAACTTTTACCCAGACTTCCACAGTGTATCCACTCTAGAATGCCCAGTTCTCTAGACTTTTTGATCCCTTTCCCTTTGCCAGTCATGGAATTCTGGTATTTTTCTTTTTAATCATGGTGCTATTGATTGTTCCAGGCACCCAAGAGCAGTTCTGGGAACATGTTGATTGCTACTTGGAGATTCCAAGATTAAATAGTAAGATGTCTTTTCAAATGAAAACAAAACAAACTTTCCCTTATCCGAATTATGCACTGAACCACTTGAACCAGGACCTTCAGAACAAGTTCCACGAACATTTATCCACATTCTGTTTATGTACATTTTGGCATTTTAGTGGAAATTAATTAACTCTGTTGACTAATGTAAGAAAAATTAAATCCTTTTAATAACAACTTGTTTTTCCTTATTTGTTTAGATTACTTGAATAATTCTATCAAAACTATACATAACCTTGATGGAACAAATTATAAGACCTAGAACTGTGAGGGTGGGCATGAGGGAGAATATATTCAGCATAAACTACACATGTATAAAATTATACATTTATTAAAATAAACTATACATATATAAAATATGCATGCGCAGAAATACATACATTTAAAAATAATCACTGACAAGGTCTCCTAATTATTTCTGGACATTGTCAGATTTTAGCCACCAAAACCATTTGCTTTTAAACTGTCAAAGAAATTTGCTGACTTTTGTATTATTAATCCATCATCATAATCTTAGAAAGACTTATCTGATTCATTATGTTTTACTATTTTGTGTTATTAAGTATATATTCCCAATATTTGCTTCAATTACTAATTGTTTGCCTTTTGCAAGAGCATAGTTGTGTCTTATTTTTTCTTGAAATTGATAACACGATCGAATAAAGTTGTGTGGGTTTGATGTTTTCTTTGTGGGGATTCTTCTGTTGACCTTGAATCATCTTTACCAAGGAAAAATATGCATTCTACGGAATATTTTAAGACAATGAATGACTAGTAGGTGAATCAGCACAGCTACCAAATCATACCAACATTGCTGTCTGTGAGAAAGAAAACGCTCCCTGAATGTCTGCAAACAGAGGCTGGAGAATAGAACGGTTGCGTCCATGGCAGAATTCCTGGCATCTCATTGGAAATCATATTATAACCTATGAGCAAGTAACACAAACACTTTGTTTAGACTTAAGAAGGAAACTTTCCTTAGTGGCTAAGTGTGTGATATAAATCTTCTCTCATATCAGTCTCCAGTGATTTCGGACATGTTCGGACATGCCTTTGTTTGCCTGTACTGTTCTCTGAAGGTACCCTTCCAGATGATGTAATGTCAAAGCCGACCCATGCTCTCCATGCTGTGGATCTATCATATCTCCTGCCACTGTTCTAGGTTCAGATGGAATCTGCTATTCCACTTCAGTTTCCAACCTGGATGTAAACAATATGAAAGCCGTCATTCTTATAACAAGATAAAAACAGAACCCACTAAAACTCAACATTCCTATTAGATCTGTCACAGAGCAAATTGCCGTTCCAAACTCTAGTTCAAAAAGTGCGAAGGCTTGTCAGCCAGTCAAAGGCAGGGAATAGAAGTGGATGTTTGGTAAGAACGTGTAAAGAACGTGTAAAATTATAATTGTTGATTGCCAGAGGCTCTGTGTAGACAAACCTGGAAGCTAAAAATCCAGGTTCCTGGCTGGGCACAGTGGTGCAAAGCTTTAATCTTACCTCTCAGAACTGAGGCTAGTCTAGCCTAGAGAAAAAGTAAAGACCAAATTAAAAAGCAAGCAAACAACACAATTTCAAGATAACTTGTGATAGGCTGTGACGTACTGGTTTTAGGAATATAGGGCTAGTGAAGTAGAAAAAACAATTAGCAATCACAATGGAATAAATGGCACGTGTTTAGCATGACATACTGATTTTTAAATTTAGTAACTTCATTGTCTCTGGTCAGATTATATATTTTTCTTTTTAATGAGTAGGGATGTAGTTACCCTGCCCTGTGAATCACAAAGAATTTTATTTTCTTGAAAGGTTCATCTTTATTTTAAGTGTAAGGTTGTTTTGTCCACATTTATGTATGTGAACCATATGCATGCCTGGTGCCCAAGAAGACCAGAAGAGGTCATTAGATTCACTGGAACTGGAATTATAGATGGTTAGGAGCCACCATGATGGTTTTTGGTATTGAACTTGGGTCCTCTGCTAGAGCAGCCAGTGCTCCTAACTGGTGAGAAATCTCTCCATTTTCATCACAAAGAATTTTTTAAAACAAGATTCTAGTGACAAAGTTATAAATTAACAAATATAAGCTTCTGAAGAGATACATCTAGTTTTTTATCAAAAGACAAAGATAAAGATATGCATAGGATATACATGTATTGGAGTGTGAATAGTGGAGAGGGGTTGCCATTGTTAGCCCTACTGCTCACAACATTATTTCCTAGAAACTCTCTTGGTCCTTTTTAGTTTACACACCATGAGACAGTGAGATGTGGATAGTAACAGTTTCTATTGCACACAGTTCTGGGTTATTAACAGTTCCTCATGCAAGCATGCACCTTCTCTCTCTCTGTCTCTCCCTCTCTCCCTTCCTCCCAGCCTGCCTCCTTCCCCCTTCTCTGTCTGCTTGTCTGCCTGTCTGTCTGTCTCTCCATATATATACACACACACACACACACAAACATATATACAATTATATGAAAATGTCATAGCATGTCCAAAAAAAATCAAAAGTAAATTTAATTTTTTTTAAAGATAGTTAAGGAGGACTCTCCAGGTTCTAGTTACAGCTGAACAATAACTTTAATGACTTGATGTAAATGGTCCTGAGAGGGAACTTTCCCAGGAGCACACAGCTGGATGGAACTGAAAGTTCAAATAGCAGGTGGGTGATGTGGGTTGTCCTTCTGTATATGCACTGTTTTATTGGTTGATGAATAAAGCTTCTTTGGCCTATGGCAGGACAGAATAAATCCAGGTGGGAAACCCAAACAGAGATACAGGGAGAGAGTAGGCAGAGTCAAAGAAAGATACCATGTAGCTGTTGAAGGAGAAATATGCCAGGAAACCTTACCAGTAGGCCACAACCTCATGGCAATACATAGATTAATAGAAATGAATTAATTTACAATATAAGAGTTAGTCATAAATATGCCTAAGCTTTTGGCCAAGCAGTGTTATAATTAATATAGTTCCATGTGATTATTTGCATCTGAGCAGTCTGGAAACCAACGAACAACCTCTGTTCATGGGTGGGCAGGGGTAAGGGTCTCTAGTAGGAAACTCCAGGAGGAAAAAAAGGAAAACTAAGCCATTAATATGACAGTATGTGAAGGTGTGTGCCACCAAGCCTGGCAACCTGAGTTTGATCCCTGGAATCCACCTAGTGGAAGGAGAGAATCAATTATTAAAGATTGTCCTCCAGACTCTGAAAATCTCCCCAGGCAAACACACACACACACACACACACACACACACACACACACTTTACTAATTAATTAATTATAATGTAATAAATATTTTTGAGGGACTGAAAATATTGCTCGTTTCCTCAGAGCAATGGTTTCTCTTTCAAAAGAACCAAGTTTGAGTCTCATCACCCATGTGATAGCTCACAATCATTTGTAGCTCCAGATCCAGGCAACCCAATGCCACCTTCTGGCTTCCTTAGGTCCTTTATACATATGGTAAACAGAAGACATGCAGGCAAAACACCCATACACATAAAATAAAATTAAAATTCTAAAAACTTAAAGATAAAAGCCATTTAATTCTTTCATTTTTGTTACTCAGTATCACCTTTCAGAAGACCAAATTCTTATGTGAAAAGAAAGATAGTTCTGCAGATGATGCAGTAGACTGTGCCATAGAATGGCAACCAGGGGAAGGGAAAGACCAACTTTAAACACCGGATATCAAGTCAGTGGTCTGAGCTTCTCAACGTTCTTAAGTCAATTGAATGATGCCTATCTTAAGTTTTTAAGGTCAATGATTCTACAGTGCTTCCATTTCCTATTAAACTGCCTTCATTATTTTGAATAATCTATATGATGCTACACATTAGTGAAAGTAATTGCTATAGATATATGTTGACACAAACGTTAGGAGTATATGGGATGGATTTATTTTTTAATACATGATGGTAACATGCAAATACCTCAATCTGTATATTTTACATTTCATTGACCAAACACATCATGCAAAAACATAAATGAGGAAGATGACTCATAGTCTCAGAGTTTTTAGTCTGTGCTACCTGGTCCCATTGTTTAGGGGGTTATAATGAAGCAAAGGTGCTCACTCTCTGACAGTCAGAAAACAGATTGGGAAGAGGACAGAGACAAGAGGAAGATCATCGTTCAAAGACATGACTTCAGTGACTTCCTTGAATAAGACTCTATCTCCTGATGGTTTTGTCAGTGACAAGTTCATTAACATAGTAATCCATTAATATGACCTAAAGTGGCTTTAATTTTTACCTATTTTTTAGTATTCATTGATTTCTCCAAATCTGTTCATTATTCTGAAAATAATATGATGGTTCTGATTAAACATTTCAAATGTAAACTTCTCAAATTTGGCTTACAAAAAAATAACTACTGACAGTTGCTTAAAAATAAGTGACATTTAAATACAAAGTGACTGGTAGAATATCTTGGTTGCAAGTAAAAGACTAACCTTATTAGGACATCTGTGATAAATCTCCCGCACTTGGAATCAGCATCCAAGGTTGCTCCACCTCTGCTCAGTCATCTTGATTATCACCACAGAGCCTTTTATAAAATAGCTTGGTGGTGCCCACTTTCAGCCCTTGCCGTGCTCACAGGGTTCCACAGCAGAAGTCTGTGCTTTCCAATGACTGTCACTAAGAAATTGCCCCACTATATGACAGATTTGTCTGAATTACCCTTTGCGGGCACTTGACCCCTGGGTCATGTTTCCCCTAAGCTCCCAGAACAGTGGATAGTTCCTATGATACCCAAGGAAGTAAAACATATGGAAAGTTATGGGTGATTTGTTCAGCTTTATCTCAAAGAACTGCATAATCCCTTCAGCTTCCCACTTGTAAACCCCAGAGGAGACAGTGGTAAAGCCAGTGGCTATGACAAAGGAATCATAGCACCACCGTGGAAGACCACAGACTTATCTCCCTGGTGTCTTTTTTCCCACCATTTTTCTGAGAATTACTTTCAAAAGAGGCCTAATGAAATTAAAGTGGAAAGAAGTGATCTAATATCTAATCCTAGAAGCAAAATATAACTTGGTAGAAGCAGTACTATTTAAGATTTAAGGGTGCACATTAAAACGCCAAGATCAACAGCTTCCTAGGCTTTTCACTTGGAGCAAGCTATCAGTCTGAGCCCAAGTTTTTTCACTTGTGGAACAGAGATAATGCTGTCTTCCACCATTATGAGACCTAAGTGGAATAAGGTGTAGATTATGCATACGTATTACATATATATGCATATACTCATGATGTCTAGCCACATTGTTATGTTCACTCCCCATCATATTACTTCTGGCTACTGTAAACTATATCTGATGAAGACAAAGTTCTCAGAGACCAATAATCAGAGGTACATTATTGTTCCTGGCTCTCCAATATTCATACACTGGGGGTCTACTTTCCCTCAGAAAAGGGAAGCACAAGGAGGTAAGAATCAGCTACTTACCTCTGATCCAGAAGATGGCTATATAAGGATATCCATATAGGTCCTTAGTTTCAGAGTATCGTCTTGACACCTCCATCAGCAACTGCTGCCATCTTGGTCTCAGTAGTGAGTCAAAAACTAAGAGATTTTGTACAAAGTATTTGGTTGCCTCTTATTCTTGTTATTACATACTATAACTGGTTTAATTGGAATAAGTTAGCCAGTGTGCTTGGGGTGAACTGGATATTGCATGGCAGGAATTTCAAACTCCCTTTCTTCTTCAGCAATCTTACGATATGGTGGCAAAGTCTCTACAGTATTTTCAGGAAATGCAAACCATCTACACAAACATACTCGGGAAGAGCAGGTCTGTCTGATGGCCTTCAGCTACCTAATTTCCTTGCCATACCCTTTAAATATGCATTGCTGTTTTCAGAAAGGTTTATATTACAGATGATTTTTCTGAAGAATATTTTTAATATAGTTGTAATGAAAACAAGAAAAAAAGCAGAGAGAGTTAGCATGGTGGAAGAGGCAGCCCAGGCTGGCACCCCCAGCATATTCACCACTTGGTTGGCCAAAACCGCAGTGTTGAGGTCACGGCAAAGCGGATGGAAGCTCCGTATTTATCAGCACTAAAATGCAAGTATCTCATTCTGAGGAAAAGAGAGACAGAGGGAAGGAAGGAAATGGAAGTTGAAGGGGTGGCATTATTACACTGGCTATTTTGTCATGCAATTAAAGTTAGGTCACACTTCCTTTTGCACCAAGAGAAGACCCAAAGCGGCATGACCAAGAAAGCTTTGTTTGTAAAGAACTTTTCCAAGATACTGTTTTTCTCCTGGAAAATGTGGTTTATCTAATTGACGACTGAGGAAAACCATCTTTTTAAACTTCCCACTCAGTGAGTCATTCTGGGGTGTGTCTGCCTTGCAGCATCCTGTGAGATCCAGTAATCTCAAGTGGCATGACCAACGCAGCCCCAAACTCCTGCGTCAAGCGGAGCTACGAGTGCTGGGAAACCAGAAGGAGCCGGTTTTCTAAACAGAGTGGTTAGCAAAATTACATGTTGTGAAACAGGGCTCCATCTTTAAAGAATCATTACCTATTTTTAAAAGAACCTGTCCATTGATTCCTTTCGGTGCCCAGATGTGGACAGTTGGTAAAGGCCAGGTGACTGCTTCCTCTAAAGAGTGAGTGCAGCGAGTATCTTATGATTTTCCCCCTGTTCACCGTGAGACTATTCCCATGCCATTGCCACTTTAAATAAATGGAAATGAAATGGTAAACTTTGGTTCTTTTTTTAATGTAATTTGAGACACTAACATAACATCCTAAGAACTGAGCCAGCCAGACTAGGGAACATCAAACACGGGAAAGAAATGGACATCAGACCGAAGCCTTCCTATCAAACCAGAACCTTACCACACAGGATCATGATGCGTTCTTGACTAGCAAGAATTTGAAGTCAACAGAAAGTAAGAGTTTAAGTGTATAAAAGCATGATACATATGGTAGGTTATGGAAAATAGAACGAGGACCCTAGGTTTTCCAAAGGATCAGGATGTGTAACTAGGCAACTTAAGGGATTTTACGAAAAGAAAAAAAGACAGCAAAAGGTTTGGAAACAATGTCAATCCAGTCTATCTTCTTTGTTGCAGATAGGGTAGGATAGACACACATCTAGATAGAAGATACAAAGTGACTTGAGTCTTTAAAGTTTGTCTCATCAAATGTCCAGTTTGTTTCTTGGAATGAACCATAAAGACTACAAAGTGACCCAACAAAATGAAAATTTCACCCTAAACTAAAAAGCTCTTACTCAAGACTTTAAGAATGAAGAGGCAACATAAATTTGTGTATTAAGAATGAACAAACACTAGTAGGTTATCAAATATGTGTGCATGGGTAGGGGTGCTTAGGTCTGTGTAGGAACTTTATTTTGGAAAGTAAAGGGAAAACTTTAAATTTATTTTTTTTTACCTCATACAAACATCATAATACCAAGAATGAAAACTGCAGTAACCTCTAGGCTACATAAAGCTAGAGAAATAGATAGTTTAATTCAGACAAAGGAGACAAGAAGGGGATGAGTCTCACTGATTGCGTGAGTTAAATAAGAGTAGTAAGTACAATGTCAAGTTCCTGGGAAGTACATTCAGGTAAATAAACAAGATGCAAAAATCCCACACCAGTGAGTTAACAGAACATCTGAAAACTCTAGAACAAAAAGAAGCAAACTCACCCAGGAGGACTAGGTAGCAGGAAATAATCAAATTGAGAGCTGAAAATCATCAAAATAGAAACAAAGAAAACAATACCAAAAAAAAAAAAAAAATCAATGACACAAAGAGGTGGCTCTTTGAGAAAATCAACAAAAATAGACAAACCTTTATCCAAACTAACCAAAAGGCAGAGAGAGAATATCCAAATTAATAAAATCAGAAATGAAAGGGGGGACATAACAACAGATACAGAGGAAATATCAGAGAATCATCAAGTATACTTCAAAAACCTGTGCTCCACAAAATTGGAAAATTGAAATGAAACAGACAATTTTCCAGTTAAATATCCCTTACTAAAATTAAATTAAGACTAAATGAGCAAATTAAATAGACCTATAACCTCTAAGGAAATAGAAATAGTCATCAAAAGTCTTCCAACCAATAAAAAACCCAGGACCAGACAGTTTCAGCACATAATTCTACAGGATTTTCAAAGAAGGATTTCTACCAATACTCCTCAAATTGTTTCACACAATAGAAACAGATGGAACATTGACAAATTCTTTCTATGAGGCTACAATTACCCTGATATTCAAACCATACAATGACATTAATAAGAAAGAGAATTACAGACCAATCTCACTCATGAACACTAGTGTAAAAATACTCAATAAAATACTGGCAAACCAAATCCAAGAACACATCAGAAAAATCATCCACCGTGACCAAGTAGGCTTCATCCCAGAGATGCAGGGATGGTTCAACATATGAAAATCTGTCAATGTAATCCACCATATAAACAAACTGAGGAAAAAACCCACATGATCATCTCATTAAATACTGAAAAGCCTTCAACAAAATAAAGCATCACTTCATGATAAAGGTCTTGGAGAGAGCAGGGATACAAGGAATATAATGCCTAAACATAATAAAGGTAATATACAGTAAGCCATTAGTCAAGATCAAACTAATTAGAGAGCAATTCAAAGCAAACCCACTGAAAAAAGGAACAAGACAAGGTTGCCCACTGTTCCCATATCAATTCAATATAATACTTTGTTCTGTCCTGCCAGATCCTACAGCCATCAATCATTAAGTCCCAACGAATCACAAAGAGGTCTACATTAGTTATAAACTAATTGGCCTAGTATCTCAGACTTCTTATTAACTCTTCTAACTTATATTAGCCCATTATTCTTGTCTATGTTAGCCATATGGCTCGGTACCTTATTTGGCGAGGCAGTCACATCTTGCTTCCTCTGTGTCTGGGTCATGACAGCAGAAAGAAGTTTCCTCTTCCTAGAATTGTCATTGCCCTGCCTCTACCTCCTGCCTGGTCACCCCGCCTATACTTCCTGCTTAGCTACTGGCCTATCAACATTTATTTAAAATATAAGTGACAGCATACAGACCATTGTCCCACAGCAGTACTTGAGGTTCCTAGAGCAGTAAGACAACAAAAGGAGATCAAGGGGATACAAAATGGAAAAAGAAATCAAATTCTCACTATTTGCTGATGATACGATAGTTTACATAAATGACCCCAAAGATTCTACCAAGGAACTACTAAAACTCATAAACACCTTCAGTAATGTAGCAGGATACATAATTAGCTAAAAACAAAAGAAAACAAAACAATATCCCTCCTTTATACATATGGCAAATGGGCTGAAAAAAATCAGAGAAACATTACCCTTCATAATAGCTACAAATAGCATAAAATATCTTGGAATAACACTAACCAAACAAGTGGAAGACCTGTATGACAAGAATATTAAATCTTTGAAGAAAGAAATGAAGAAGACATGAGAAAATGAAAAGATCTCCCAAGCTCTTGGGTTGGTAGAATTAACATAGTAAAAATGGCAATCACACCAAAAGTAATGTACAGATTCAATGTAATACCCAGCAAATTTTTTCACAGACTTAAAAAAAAATACTCAACTTCATATGGAAAAGAAAAAAAAAACAGGATAGACAAAACAATCCTGTACAATAAAGAAATTTCTGAAGATATCATAACTCCTGACTTTAAACTTACTATAGAGCTACAGTACGGAAACAGCATGGTACTGGCATCAAAACAGACAGGAGGACCAATGGAATTGAACTGAAGACCTGGATATTAATCCACACACCTCCAAACATATGATTTTTGACAAAGAAGCAAAAAAATATCAAATGGAAAAAAGAAAGCATATTTAACAAATAGTGCTGTCATAACTGGATATCAATATGTAGAAGAATGAAAATAGATCCATCCATATCTATTGTCATGCATTAAACTCAAGTCTAAATGAACCAAGGACCTCAACATAAAACCAACCACAATGAACCTCGTAGAAGAGAAAGTGGGAAGTACTCTTGAAAGCATTGGCACAGGAGACCACTTCCTAAATATAACCCCAGAAGCACAGACACTGAGAGCAACAATTAACAAATGGAACCTCCTGAAACTGAGAAGCTTCTGTAAAGCAAAGGACATGATCAGCAAGACAAAATGGCAGCCTACAGAATGGGAAAAGATGTTCACCAATCCCCGCATCAGGCAGAGATCTGATCTCCCAAATATACAAAGAACTCAAGAAACTGATCATCAAAAGAACAAATAATCCAATAAAAAAATAGGGTACAGACCTAAACAGAAAAATCTCAACAGATAAATCTCAAATAGCTGAAAGACACATAAGGAAATATTCAACATCCTTAGCCATCAGAGAAATGCAAATCAAAACAACTCTGAGATTCCATCTTACACCTATCAGAATGGCCAAGATCAAAAACACTGATGACAGCTTATGCTGGAGAGGTTGCGGGATAAAAAGGACATTCCTGCATTGCTGGTGGAATTGTAAATTAGTACAACCACTTTAGAAATCAGTATGGTGATTTCTCAGAAAATTAGGAAACAATCTACCTCAAGACCCAGCAATACCACTTTTGGGTATATAGCCAAAGAATGCTCAATCGTAACACAATGACATGTGCTCAACTATGTTCTTAGTAGCATTATTTGTTATAACTGGAACCTGGAATTAACCTAAATATCCCTTGACCAAAGAATGGATAAAGAAAATTTTGGTACATTTACACAATGGAGGACTACACAGCAGAAAAAGTAACGACATCTTGAAATTTGCAGGCAAATGGACAGATCTAGAAAACGTCACATTGTGTGAGGTAACCCAGACCCAGAAAAACAAATATCATATGTACTCACTCATAAGTGGCTCTTAGACATCAAGAAAAGAAAAGCCAGCCTACAATTTACAACTCCAGAGAACCTAGACAACAAAGAGGACCCTGAGAGGGACATTTATGCATCTAATATACATAGGAAGAAGAAAAAGACAAGATCTTCTGAGTAAATTGGGAGTATGGGATGGGAGAGGGTAGAATGGGAAAGAGAGGATGGGAGGAAAGTACAAAAAAATTATAGCTCAAGGGAAATGATAAAAGAAAAATTTAAAAATTCCTTGATCAGACTGGCCCATTTCCATGTCTCTGTGAGAGAGAATCTTGACTGATGATTGATGTGGAGGGTTCAGCCACTGTGGATGGTTGTAGAAGAAAGCTAGCTGAACATGAGCTAAAACACAAACCAGCAAGGCAGCATTCTTCCTTGGTTTCTGTTCCAGGTCCTTGTGTTGAGTTCCTGACCTGCCCTCCCTCACTAAGAGACTGTCACCTAAAAGCATAAGATGAGAAAATCCTTTACTTCACTGCTTGTTTTTGAACACAGTGTTTATCACAGCATTAGAAAGCAAACTAGGAAAATGAACAAAGCTGAAAATTAAGGCTTCATTATTGATGCCTTCTCTACAAATGAGCACACATGTTTCTTATGGGAAACTAAACCTTCTTGGCAACTGCTCCAATTAGGCAATAGACCAATGATGGTAGCAGGAGTACCTGCTTTTGTCCTGTGACCCAAACAAGTTTCAGAAGGTAGATCCTTTCTCTGTATAGTTCCATGCCATTGTCTCTGAGTATTTCCCATGAATTCTATTTAAAGATGTCTACCACTAACAGCACTGTACTTTGCATGCCTGTGTATCCAAGCAACCTGAATCAGCTCACGAGGATCACAAGCTTTCAGTGCTGACTTACAGATACAAACGTTAAGACAACACATCACAAAAACAGATAAAGGCCTTTACTGCCCGTATCCCAGTTGCTAAAAAGGTTTCCATCCATTTCAAGCCTAATGGAATGGATTTGTTGGGAAGAAAAGGAGGCAGACAGAAATGTTTACTCCATTAATAGGATCTCTAGCAAACAATGAGTCACAAAGCCATTTCCTGAGCTGGATCCAGTCCTTGCCTCATTAGAACTGCTTTCTTGTACTCTCCCACTCCATGCCAGGTAGGGTTTAGAGTGTCACTCTGAAAGCATCAAGTAGATGGTGGTGCTAAATAAAGGGTGGCTGATGGCAGCTTGTTGATCTGAGACAGTCCCTGAAGTCTCTGGTTAGTGTCAACAAGACACGCTGCAAGAGCCTGAGTCCATGCAAGTCCTGGACAATAGAACAGTGTTCCCACCTCGGTCATCACGGCTGATCATCGTGATCTGTAACTGTTACCATGATGTCTCTTAGATGACAAAGAAAAGAAAATATCACTGTTGCTAATAAGCAGTGAGGAACCCCCCCCCCAAAAAAAAACATAAATTTTCTCAGGCCTGAACCACTGGAGAGTCCTTTAATGTCTATAATGTGGTAGGGAATCTATCAACCTAAAAGACAAGAAGACAACAGTGAGCCCTGCAGAGAGCGTCATGAAAACTTTAAGCTGTGTCTGAAATGTTGCCAGAGAGTGGAAATTGTGATGGAGGTTTTTTGGGGGGAGGGAGGAAACCTGTCAAGTGACTGACATAAACAGCAGATTAGGGCAGACCACTAGTTCCAGATCGAACATGGAGAGAACCTGAAAGTAATCATTTCTATCCTTAAAAAAAAATTGAAGTCGAGTAGTGGTGGCCTATGCCTTTAATCCCTGCACACGGGAGGCAGAGAAAGACAGATCTCAGTGAGTTTGAGGCCAACCTGGTCTACGGAGTGAATTCCAGGACAGGTTCCAAAGCTACGGAGAAACCCTGTCTTGAAAAACCAAAACAATAAATAAACAAATAAACAAACAAACAAACAAATAAATTTTAAAAAATTGAATAACAACAAACAGGAAATCAATTACTTTTTTTGTCCTAAGAGTACTAAGAATATGGGGGCAGATGCTCCCCTTGAAACTTGGGGAGGCCATAGACACAAAGGAATCACAGCTCAGCAGGCCCAGAAGCCATGGAAGCTGCACACTGATAAGCAGACTCGGATGCTAGTGTTCATGACCTTCTAAAATATAAAGGTGAATTAACCCTTAAAAGCACCAGGACTCACCCCCAACCTCAGTGAGTATACCTAGATTTCCATGCTTTTGTTTATATCTATTTGTTCTGGTAGTACTAGGGAGTGAGCCTGGAGACTTGTGCGTGCTAGACAAGTACTCTAACATAAACAGTGGCTAACTCCAGCTTGTTGACCTGAGTCAATCCCTAGAAATCTATGGTTAGTGTCATCAGCACCCATGGGAAGAGTTTATGAGTCCTCGGACACTAGGATGCGGTGTCTCCACCTCACTCGTCTCAGCGGATCAGCAGGATCTGGGATTGCTATAACCTTGGCCTTCTTTCATGCGTTTTAACTTTAGACTCCTGAACAGTTTCCCAGGATTGGAGAAGAAAAGTCACACGATGACATCAATAGAACAGCTGACCATGTCTGACACATATTTGTGCTTTTTAAATTTTAAATTTTTGTTTTGGTTTTTCGAGACAGGGTTTCTCTGTAGCTTTGGAGCCTGCCTTAGAACTAGCTCTTGTAGATCAGGCTTACTTTGATTCACAGAGATCCACCTACCTCTGCCTCAGCCTCCCAAGAGCTGGGATTAAAGGTGTGCTCTACCACCACCCGGCTTTTTAAATTTGATTTTTTTTTTGCAACTTCATTCTTGTATACAGTGTATTGTGATGATATTTACACACAATCATCCTCTTATCCAATCCCAACTCCTGTTGATCCCTTCTTCACAATCAGACCCCTACTTTTAGGACTTTCTCTTTTCTCTTTTTTCTTCCCTCTCCCTCTTCTTCTCTGTCTCTATCTCCCCCCTCTCTCTTTAATTAGAGTTGCTTGCACGCTTGTATGAGCATGGGTAAAGAGCTATTCACTGGAACATGTATGCAGAAAACAAAATAATAAAACAAAATAAATTCTATTGCTAGCTCAGTAATGGTGGGGAGATTTTTCATCTTAATAAAGACAAAAATCAAATACAATCTTCCTCCCACTGAAGCCTACACTTACCACATACTTAACCATGAGGACAATGGCTACCTTCTTCATGTTGGGAAGTTATTGGATGTTCTGATTGTTAAATATTGGTTTTAAGTTTAACAAGAGATGCAGTAATATGAAAACTAGGAGGAACAAAAAAGCATACATGTTGGAACTTAAGAAACAAAACTATTTTTTTTCCAGTTGTCTCCTTGGGAAACAAAATATATATGAAAATCTTTTGAAGCATTTGGATTAAGGCAAAGTTTCTGTATACAAGCATATACTTGAAACATTAATGTTCTAATCTTTATCATTAAAAATTGGGAGTCAGATATTGGGGCAATAGCCTGAAAGATCAGAGAAGCAGGGAGCAGCCATCAGTTGCCTCTTACCTCTTTTATTCTTTCATGCAAAAGGGCCGAGATCCTTTCTCCACCCCACCTTATTACTTCCTGTCTTCTCTCTGTATACAATCTTCTAAACCTATTTGGTTAATTTAGGACAGCTAGTGGCTAGTTCTGCTCTCTGACTCCAAGCAAACTTTATTTGTCAGAACAAAATCAAAATGTCACACAACACATACTGGAAAGTGAATTGCTTTCCTAGCTGCCAGCAGTGAAAATGCAGAATTATAAACAAGATTCCATTTACAATAGTTCAAAAGATAAAACACTTAGATAAATAGAGAGGTTCTATGAAGAAACCTATAAAATGTTTAGGAAAGAAATTAGAAAGGTTTCAATCAATGTGAAGATGTACATAGATTAGAAAGACATAGTATGATTTAATGCCTTTTCTTGTTAATTTATGTATTCAATGCCATCATACTGAGTTTTTCATTGAGTTGTTTTGTGGAAATGAACAAGTCAGTTTTAAATTTTATATTTAATGGCAAAATATCCCCTAAATCCAACACAATGCTGACAATGAACACAAATACAAGACATAAGGAATTAATACAGATTTTAGAGATCAAAAGAAAGTGTTGGGACAATAAGTCAGGAAGATGGGAGAGAATAGCTGTGGATTAAAATACATATCAGACAACTAGTACCATCAACTATCCCCAGTGCACCAATGTTAAATAGTCACGAATTCTTTCATGTCTGTGTAATAATTCCAACAACAAAGACTATTGTGGATTATAGAAATATAAAACTTTTTTTCTTATTTTGTGAATCTAGTATAAATGACAGGACAGGGAGATGCTAAAAGATACAACTATCAGGTTGGGATGTTTAAGATTAGAAGGTTAGCAGAGAGTGTTAGTCAGTCAAGGTTTCAAAAGATGTTTCATAAAGATGCCTTTCCTTCAAGAAAATGTCATCAGTTGACAACAGAAAAGCTTTCCTTACGTTATAAGAAGCATTCATAAGACAATATTTTATATAAACCTTTGACTAGTGAAATTGGGCATAATCTGTGAACATAGGCCACGACAACAGCCTCACTATGATTTGAAGATTCAAAGGAGCCCATGGACGGTCACTGTCAAGGTGAAACCCCCAGGGACCAACTTCTGACAATGAAATGTGTGAGGTGCTCAGGACTCTCTGGAATTCAGCAGAGATGTTTGGTTACAGAAAAGAGTGGGAGGTTCCTGCTTGCTGAAACCAAATTACAGCCATGCTGACCATGTAATAATGCTTGACTTTACATGTTATGGCCATTCCCAGGCCATACTGGGCACTTGATTAGAAAACTCCTCACATTTTCGGAACCTCATTGGAATCATGACTCACTGTAACCAGTTGTCATGGTGCTCAGAGATCGAGTAGGAGAATTTCCTGGGACAGTTCAATGCTTCTTTCAGTGACTTTAGACACGGGGTGTCAGGCAAAGGAAAAAAAGAATTGAGAAGCATTATCAGTGGCAGGCAGATCATGCGATCTTTGTGTTAGGAGTGCTTGGCTCAAGAGCATCCATCATTCACAATGGAATATTGAATAAGTGATTTCTGTTTATTCTCAGATTTCTGTTAGGTTAACAACCACCTCAAAAAAATCTCCAGGATTTAATGGGATGAAAAGCCTCTCTTAATTGAAATATTGCATTATCCATATTTCTGAAGTCTGAAGGCTTTCATGTCTAACGTTTTGTATTTTGTCACTACAAGGCTAGCAGAAATTTCCATTATCTAGTAGGCTTTGGGCAGGCAGTAGGAAATGACTCCAAGGTATATGAAAATTTTATCTTTACAAACTTTCTGAACAAATAATGATAATCATTAATACTATTAATGATAAAGATCAACCAAGCTAATGATAGATAACATTGATCTCTTTATAGCTTTGTCAAAGTTAAAGTCTGGAAGCAGCAACTAAAACTTTTATAAGTTTAGCCTTTATTTTATATTGCAATGATATAATGTTTATTTCAGTTAGCTATTGATGTTCTTAAAACCAATATGCACGTAAAGTTGGTATCTACTCTTTGTAAAAGTTATTTTAAACTGTTCTCATAAAATTAGTAAAAATTAGTTCATTTAATTTCAGTATTGATATTGCTACCAAAGATGTTTTAACTTCAAAATGCTTTACCTACAATGTAAGTTATATTAAACATGACAGTTTCACTCTGTGTTAAATGTTGCAGCAATTCCCCTGTACCATAAAGAACAAAGAATGTTCTCCTTTGGCAGGCTAAGAAAGTATCTGAGGATTTATTTTTGGTCTGAGGATGCAGCACACGAGTAAACAGTTTTCACAGCATGGGGAATCTCTGAGCGCAGAACACAGCATACTAAAAACTTAAAATAAAAAAAATTCATTTTTAATTTAATGGCAAATTTTAAAATGGGAAAATTTACACAGAGACTGTGTTGTTCAAAACAAGACTGTTAAGATTTGTGCATCTTAAGATTTTGTCTGAACCAAAAGCTTGGAAGTTGCAATATTTGGTTTTAATTTTTTTGCTTAAATTTTTAAATAAAAGTACTGCCTTTATTCATAGTAAGAATCATACTTTCTTTATGGCAATTGGACAATAAGTTTATTTTATTATGAATTATTGATAACTTCTAATAGTTAATATACTTTACAAATAATATTTATCAGAAGTGCTTGCGCTAGCACAATACAGAGTTGGTTTAGATATCTCCCAATGTTTTCCGAAAACTGTTCTCAACTACAGGTCCAGGTGTGTTAGGTGTTTTCTAGGCCAGAGTCTAGACAAGGAGGTCCTTAAACAGCAGACACGTGTGCTGCATTCTGGTTTAGAAATAAAAACCTCTCCTTGCAGAGTCATTGGGCTATCTACACTGAACATCAACTCAGATGGAATTAATTGATTCCTTATTTTCATGAGCCTCAGACCATGCGCAAAATCGAGTCTCAAACTAAAACTCTATTAGAGATGTGTTGTGACCAAGGGTTAAGAGTACTGAAGGCTTGATTGCTGCACAGAAAGCATGTTTTGCTCTTTGTTGGATTTTATCAGACTTGAATGCTATAATCACTTTGATAAAATTTAACTGCTTACATCCCTTCAGCTTTGCTCTTGTATTTCCAGGAACTTAGGATGCATATGCACCACATAACCTTGGCAACAGTTTGAATGCATTCACAGTTTCATCCAGGAGAGGCACTTTCACAAGACATAGAAAGCAAAAGTAAGTGATGTGTAGGTCATTTCTTTGTCTGTGTGCATTCTCCCTTCTGGACACAACGATAGAGGTCTGGTGGCACATTTCCAAAGGAGACTGACCCTTGGTTAAACAGGATATTATGGCTAATGAATTGCCTGATACATAGATCTAATCCGCAGAGAGCAGATCCAAAACTGTTTCAGAAGCATGTTTTTCTGAATGATGGAATCTGACTGTTGGAAAGCCCATTGTCACATAAAACCAGGCAATCTCCAAGATCTGGTTTTTGTCACCACTTGCTTTTCCAAAGGCAAGACATTGTATTATGTAGATATTTTCTCTAAACATCCCCTCCAGGAAGGACTAACTTTAGGAGAAACTCCTGAAGTTGAGGAGGGTGAGAAGTTTAGAAAGTTCCAAGGTCATTCCTAAAGGTCATAAAAACATAGTGATGGGGAAAGGGGTCTGGTCAGTAGAGCTAACTGCAAGTTGTACATACGCATGCTAGTGACATAACTTCCATGCGTGTCACGCATGCTGATGTAAGACTCCACAGTGTCACAGCTGTCCTAAAATCACCCACGCTGCAAGCCACTGCTTCACTTAGCAGGACTCGGGTGGACTCGTTACTCTGTTGTCAGTGCCCTCTCTGTGGAACAGACAGTTAGAAATGTCCACCCAGGAAAATTCACTCAACCTGAAAGTAACTTACTGTTTTTTGTTGTCTTATTTTACTTTCATCTAAATCTGATATACAAAATTGTTCACACTTTGTTCTTATTTTATGTTGCATAATGTTGGTTCTTCAAATTATCTGTAAGTAACATAGAGTAAGTTCATCCTGTATATGGATATATCTATAAAATATATACAAAAAGTTTGGAGCAATTATTTGAAGATTTTTAAACCAAATCAATGATAACAAGAAAATGAGATGAAAAAACCCTAAGATATAGTGTATTATAGAACTTGTATTGAGTTTATCATTTTTTTGCTCTTAGATAAGTATTCCTTCATCTGGGTTCAAAGAAATCAGAAACCTGCTGGTAAAAACTGACACAGAAAAAGAGAGCTAGAGAAGCTGTCTGGTTATGGCTCAATCTATAAGAGCATTAAATTCAAGTGCTCAGATGGGCAAAAACTCTGCTGCCCCTACTTTTGTATCCTAGCTCCCATTCTCTTCCCGGAGCTTCTGTTTCAAGGGTTTATGGTAAATTTCAAGTTCATTTCCTCTTCTCAGTCTTCCTGTTTCTTACCCCATGATGAATTGAATGAGAATGGACCCCATAAGCTTATATATTTGAATACTTGGTCTGAAGTTGGTGGAACTGTTGGGAAAGAATTGGGAGGTTTGGTCTTATTAGAAAAGGCGTATCAGGCTGGAGAGATGACTCAGTGGTTAAGAACCCTGCCTGCTGTTCCAAAGGTCCTAAGTTCAATTCCCAGCAAGCATATGGTGAATCACAACCATCTGTAATAAGATCTGGTGCCCTCTTCTGGCCTGCAGGCATACATGCAAGCAGAACACTGTAAACATAATAAATAAATAAATCTTTAAACAAGCTTTGAGGTTTCCAAAGACCATGTCATTCCCAAATTAGCTGTTTCTGCCTCAACAGCTGTGTCTCAAGGTGTGAATTCTCAACAACTGTTCTACCATCATACGTTCCTATCTTCTGCCATTCTCCCTGCCATAAAGGCCATAGACTCTAATTAAAATTCTGAAGCTGTAATCCCCAAAAGATTCTTTCTTCTATAAGTTGCCTTAGATATTGTAGTTTATCACATCAATAGAAAAGTAGCTAAGGCATATCTCAGTAAAAGTGCTGCTGTAAGAGGTGTCATAAAGGTCAAATGGAATCTTATTGTCTGAGTTATATGACAATTGTAACTTAAAGTGAAAAGGGTCAAAACCTAATTATAATCAATAGTTCTATATTTTCTGAGACAGTAAAATATTGAATCTAAATAAACAACAAAATGTTGAAAGCTGAGTTATCCAATAAGAAATCTATGAGATTACATCTTCTAATAATATCAGAAGGTATACCCATAAAGTCTCATAAACATGACCACCCTAATGTGAGCTTAACCAACATGTCAAACTGAATGGGGAAAGCCCATTAGGTCTCAGCCCTACACAAAGAACTACAGTCACCTGAGGAAAGCTGGGAGTGGAGAGTGGTCTTCCCTAGAAGACAGCATTCTGATTTGTTGTCCAGTGCCAAACTCTCTGCCCTGAACACATACATATGCACTTCTTAATATTATATGGATTCAACAGGCTATATTTAGAAATATATATGCATGTAAGAATGCAAATATGTGTGCAAGAACAATTACTGAAAAAGTTCACAAATTTGAAGGAGAGTGGGGAAGAGTACAAAGGAGAGTTTGGAGAAAGGAAAGGGAAGGGGGAAATGTAATTAAATGACAATATCAAAAATAAACAATAAAAAGAAGTATTGTGGAGACATAATAGATATATATATATAAAATTGAATAGTAAAATATCCATGTAACCCTAAAAAAGAAAAGCCTAACTATAAAAATATTAATACTACACTAAATATAAATGGATTAAACATACCAATTAAAATTTATAGCTTATTTGAGTGGGTGAAGTTTGTGACCTTTAATAAAGATGTAAAAACATGTTGGGTACAAAAATTACTTCGAATACAATTATAGAGATTAAAATGTAAATGATACAAAAACAAATATATTGAGGACAATTTCAAGTTCAGCTGTAAGTTGTTGGATATTAAGTGAACAATAATCTCAAAAACCTGTACGGAGGAGATAGATGGAAATGGTATCTGAAGCTTAATAGGTCCTGAGGAGCTCAAATCACAAAGTAACAAGTCATGAACAGGTGAGACTGGAAGCCATCTGACATATATGATATAACATGATTTCCTAAGAGTATAAACTAGTTTGGATGATTTCCCACCATCTCATCTTTCCATGAACCCCCTTTTTGTGTATTAAATGACCTCCTTTACTTAATATTTGAGTAACAAATATGCCTGTGAGTAAAAACAGTGCTCTATTCAGCCATGTTGTGGTTACCATGTCTGTAGAGTAAAGGTTGTTTGTTTCAGCCTGTTCTTTTTCAGGTGAAGTCTCTTCCTTGTGGAAACTCCTCATTGCTATGCTTTAACACCCTTCTGTCAGTACAGACTAGTAACCATACTTTTCACTCTCACATGGCCTTCTCATCTATAGACAAAGAAGCCTCTAAATTAATGTTACAGCACAAAATTTTCTCTGTTTTTTCTCCTTCCAAGAATGTGTTAGTTTGTATCTTGCCTGAGCTGAGACATTAAAAATGATGGGCAATTTAAGTAGGTCAAGGTCAGGATCAATATAGAAGCAACTAGGCTTAGTTTTTTATACTGTCACAGAGTTTTAGCAATAGTGGGTTTTCTATTCAGAAAGAAGTTAAAAAGAATGTCAGAAGTTATGTATATAGTCTCAAAATTATTCTTTTTTGTAGAAGAATTTTGTTTGATGTATCACATCAAAACACCTGTGCTCAGGACACAGAAAATCACTAGCAAATCAAAGGGCTCCTTTACTGTCCTTCTTTGTCACTATGTCCTTTACATGACTTCTTCCTGCTAAAATAGGTTAGTTGTCTCTGACATGGAGATTTTAGAGAAATAAAGCACAAAATAAGCCCCCAGGGGAGGAGAAAGGAGCCTCAGAAAGATTTCTGCAATGGTTTACAAGACCTGGAAATAGAGTGCCTAGCTTTAATGATATAAAAATAAGACCACCATGAAGAAACTGATACTTACTGTTTTGATAAAAGTCTCACCTTCTTTCAGGAATCCTTAAGTTCTGAGCTACAGGAACTTTTGTCCTTTATTCTGGTAGATATCAAGTAGACAAAAGACTCAAGTAAACAAAGGCAAAATTTGCAGGCAGTTGGCCATGAATACCCCTTGTACTAAAAGGCTTGGTTTTGGAAAATAAATAATGAAGCCACCTGTCCTTTCTAGCTAGATGTACTGTTGATGCCCTGCTTGAAGAGACAAGCACAGGCCAGTCTTCAGATCCTTGACCAAATTTTAGCAATTGTAGGCTTGTTATTTGAAAGGAAGTTGAGAAGGTCATGAGTCTTGTGCATAGTCTCAAAATTAGTCTTGTTCATAAGTCATTAATTTTTTGCTCAATCCCTTACTGTCTTTCCACTGAACTCTGGAGAATACTCATGATCTTTAAACTGGCTTTTTCCCAAAGCAAACTGGTTTTGCTGTCCCTGGGACAGCTCATGTTCCTTTGAAACTTTGTTCTCTCTTTCCCCTGATAGCCCCTCCCCTGCCCAACCCTGACAGACTGGCTTACATCTTCTCTTCTTTGAATCACACTCATTCTGCTTCTTTGAAAAGCTGTCCCTCTGTACAAGTCACATACATTTTTCCTTTTCATTTTTTTTGAGTGCTTTTGTATATCTGCCAAGTAGGGGGACAGGGGCTCTAAGATAAAACCTCATTGTCTGTGTACATCTTGAATTCACAAGTGGATTTCACATCTTAGAAGTCATGATTTCTGCATCAGAGCTGCTTTCCTATTCGTGCTGCAGAGCAGTTCAACTTTCACCTTCACAAGTAAAGGAAAAGGCCAGCTTGTTTGTGAATACTTTTCAAATGCACAAAGCACAGTGTTTCTTTGCACAGGTGGCATGTTTATGC
This sequence comes from Chionomys nivalis, assembly GCF_950005125.1. Classification (NCBI taxonomy): domain Eukaryota; kingdom Metazoa; phylum Chordata; class Mammalia; order Rodentia; family Cricetidae; genus Chionomys; species Chionomys nivalis. Next base: position 39,965,430 of record NC_080098.1, read on the forward strand.
TTTCTACCTGCTTTTATCTTTATCAAGGCTGCATCCTTGTATACAGAGTAAAAATAAAGACCTTAATGTTATGTCTTGGAAAGTTGACTCTGCTAATATCATGCTAACATCTGTGTTTAAATAAAAAATGACTAGTGCAGATAAAGCATTTCATGAAATAAAATGTTTTATTGTTGACAAATATTAGTTGTCTCTTAGTAGTTGGCAATGAGGCTTCCTAAGATCTCTAAGACATTTAATAAAATACACTGAATATCTTTTATCTACCAAGTATTGGAGTTCTATTTGGTCACCTTAAGGTGCTGCGCTGGTTACTTTTATGTCAACTTGACACAAGTTTTTTTTTTTTTTTTTTTTTTTTGAAAATGGAACCTCACTTGAGAAAATGCTCCTACCATATTGACCTGTGGGCAAGCTTAAGGTACATTTTCTTGATTGGTGATTGATGTGAGAAGGCCCAGATCAGTATGTGTGGTAGCATACCTGGGCTGGTAGTTCTGGGTCTATAAAAAAAAAGCAGGCCAAGAAAGCCATGAAGAGCAAGCCAGTAAGCAGCATTCTTCCATAGCTTCTGTATCAACTCCTGATCCAGGTTCCTGTCCTGTTTGAGTTCCCACTGGACTTCCCTTATAAAAGTCTGGGATGTGAAACTACAAGCTGAAATAAACCCTTTCCTACCCAAGTTACTTTTAGTCATAGTGCTTTATCATAACAAAGGAAACCTTAATTAAGATAGGTGCTCATAGATTGTATATGGATCTAGTTATTATATTTTTTATTTCAAGAGAAATATATAAAACCAAACTGTAAGTAAGGATAGTTAATTTTTACATTCTTTTTTATTGATTTTATTGAGCTATAAATTTTTCTCTGCTCCCCTCCTTTCATCTCTCCTTCCCTTCAACCCTCCCCCAGGATTCCTGTGTTCCCAATTTACTCACTAGATCTTGTCTTTTACTACTTCCCATGTTGATTAGATCCATATATGTCTCTCTTAGGGAGCTCATTATTGTCTAGGTTCTCTGGGATTGTGATTTGTAGGCTGGTTTTCTTCGCTTTATGTTTAAAAAACATTTATGAGTGAGTACATATGATAATTGTCTTTTTGGGTGTGGGTTATCTCACTCAATATGTTGTTTTCAAGCTCCATCCATTTGCCTGTAAATTTCAAGATGTTGTTAAACTTTTCGGCTGTGTAGTACTCCATTTCATAAATGTAATACATTTTCCTTATCCATTCTTTAGTCAAGGAGCATTTAGGTTGTTTCCAGGTTCTGGCTATAACAAACAATGCTGCTATGAACATAGTTTAGTACATGTCCTTATGTTATCATTGAGCATCCTTTGGATATACACCCAAAAGTGGTATTGCTGAGTCTTAAGAAAGGTTGTTTCCTAATTTTCTGAGAAATTGTCATGCAGATATCCAAAGTGGCTGTACAGTTTGTACTCCTACCAGCAATGCAGGAGTGTTCTCTTTATCCCACAACCTCTCCAGCGTAAGTTTTCATCAGTGTTTTTGATCTTGGCCATTCTTACAGATGTAAGATGGAATCTCAGAGCTGTTTTGATTTGCATTTCTCCAGTGACTAAGGATTTTGAGCATTTCCTTATGTGTCTTTCAACCATTTTAGATTTCTCTGTTGAGAGTTCTCTGCTTAGGTCTGTACTCTCTTTTTTAGTTGGGTTATTTGTTCTTTTGATGATCAGTTTCTTGAGTTCTTTGTATATTTTGGAGATCAGATCTCTGTCTGACATGGGATTGGCAAAGATCATTTTTTGTGCATGGTGATAGATATGGATCCATTTTCTTTCTTCTACATATTGATATCTAGTTAAGCCAGCGCCATTTGTAAAATATGATTTTTCCATATTTATTTTGCTTTTGATATTTTTTGCTTCTTTATCAAAAATCAGGTTTTCATAGGTATGTGGATTAATAGCTGGGTCTTTGATTCAATTCCATTGGTCCTCCTGTTTTTATGCCAATACCAGGTTGTTTTCAGTATTGTAGCTCTGTAGTAGAGTTTGAAGACAGGGGTTGTGATACCTCCATAAATTCTTTTATTGTACATGATTATTTTGGCTCTCCAGGTTTTTTTTTTTGTTTTGTTTTGTTTTTTTGCTTTTCCATTTGAAGTTGAGTACCATTCTTTTGAAGTTTGTGAAGAATTTTGCTGGAATTTTGATGAACATTGCATTGAATCTGTAGATTGCTTGTGGTAAGATTGGTATTTTTACTATATGAAGTTGAGTACCATTCTTTTGAAGTCTGTGAAGACTTTTGCTGGGCTTATGATGATCATTGCATTGAATCTGTAGATTGCTTGTGGTAAGATTGCCATTTTTACTATGTTAATTCTACCTACTCAAGAATACGGGAGATGTTTCCACTTTCTGGTGTCTTCTTCAATTTCTTTCTTCAAAGATATAAAGTTCTTGTCTTCAAGTCTTCCACTTGTTTGGTTAGAGTTACTCCAATATATTTTGTGCTATTTGTGGCTATTGTGAAGGGTGATGTTTCTCTGATTTCTTTCTCAGCCCATTTATCATCTGTGTACAAGAGGGCTCCTGAATTTTTTGAGTTAATCTTGTATCCTGCTACATTACTTAAAGTATTTATGAGTTGTAGAAGTTCCTTGGTAGATTTTTTGATAAAATATCATATCATCAGCAAATAGTGAGAGTTTGACTTCTTTTCCGATTTTATCCCCTTGATTTCCCTTTGTTGTCCTATTGCTCTAGCTATGACCTCAAGAACTATTTTGAATAGATATGGAGAGAGTGGACAACCTTGACTTGTTCCTGATTTCAGTGGGATCGCTGTGAGTTCCTCTCCATTTAGTTTGATGTTGACTGTTGGCTTGCTGTATATTGTCTTTATTATGTTTAGGTATGTTCCTTGTAAGGGATGGTTATTTTAAGGGTGTTGATTGTGAACCAACTGTGGTGGCACACAGCTGTACTCCTTACACTTGAGAATTTGAGACAAGAGGATAAGGAATTTGAGATCAAATACAAGACTCTTTAAAAAAAGAAAGTGAAAAATGTCTTACAGAGATTTAAGATGTGTATGCTAAAAAATTTCATGTCCATAAATACAGAACATGAAGAATGTTCCTAGTACACAGAACCAGATCCATAGTGCTCCACTTATGAATTAGGACAGCACCAACCAATTGAGGCCCCTTCAATCCCTTCCAGGTCGCTACTGCCCTTATATAGAATGTTATCCTCCTAAAACGGGTTATTTGTGCCAGGCTGTGAACTATGTGAGAGTTGAATTATACAGTCACTTTTCTCTGTATGTCTTATTTACTCTACATTTTATTTTAAGCATAATTGATACTATTGTATAGAGCAACACATTTTTTCATTCTCACTGCCTATACTTTTCACTAGATAAATATCCTAGATTTATTCACTTTATGCTGGGTGACTTTTATAATATTTTCAGTTTGAAACTATTGTAAATAATGATGAACTGACCACTTTTGCATATCTCCTGAATACAGGCTGCTATTTTTCACATGTGCTTTAAAATTTTTAAACTTTATTTTTTTAACTGACACAACATCTGCACTTAGTTATGGTAGACAGTGTTATAGTTGGTAATTCTCAGTGTGCGATGACCAAATTGTAGATACTAACATTTCCATCTTGAATATTGATTTCCTTGTGTTAAGAACCTACAAATTTTCCTCTAATTTTCTGACGTGTAAAATTAATTTTAGATGAGAGTTATCATACCTCTCTCCTAACGAGAAACGTTTCCCATTTCACACATTACCCCTTTTTGTGCCCTGTCCCCACCTAGCGTCTAGTGATCAGTGTTCTACTCTCTACTTCTGCATATTGAGTCTTTTGGATTCTGTAAACGAGTGAGTGTGTGCAGTGTTGGTACCTCAATTATGTCATTTAATATAGTGTTTTCCATTTCAGTCCTTGTTGATGAAAATTATAGGATTTCATCATTTTTATGGCTGAATAGTACTTTATGTATAGAGACTGCGTAGTACTTCATTGTGCAACTGTCTGAAATTACTTTTTTATTGCTGGTCATTTATGCACACAGCAGAGGCTACTAGTGGTGTCCTCCAAATCCATTTTTTTTCTATTTTCTTATAGCATTTTACTCTCTGATTCCATAGCTAGGGACATGGATACCTAGAAGGAGTACTACATTTCCCAGTCTCCCTGATAACTGGAAGTAAGTTTGGATGTGACTGAATTCTGCATAACATGGTGTATGTAGAAGCATCACAGAGCAGATAACAAGCACACACTGAATAGACAGAACTGCAACAAACTTTGCCTTTCTAGCTCTCTTCTTCCGTTGTACCGTCTAGGAGAACCTGCCGCCAGACTGCAGCTTCAGGGGGAGGTCCACAAAGCCTGGAATTTTTGTTAGGATTGTATATGTCCTAGGGTGTCTAATTGGGTTTTGTCTTGGAAGAAAAATGAAAGGCTTTACATTTTTAAAACTAAAATTGGTTTTCTCCTCTTATAATTGAGGTAAAGACTACCTTGTATAATTAGTTTCTAATTGTGGCCAGTGTACACTGCACAGGAACAAGCTTCCCTTCATAGTTCTATACATCTATAATAAAATTCACTATAAGTAGAATTATTCCCTTAGCATTTAAGAATATGCTAAAGTGCAGATACATTTCCTCCTTAAATTCAATAGGTATCAGCTTGTCAAATGTCTTGCATTTTAAAAAATAAGCAACCAGAATAAAACAGCAAAAGACTCAATGAAAAACTCTAAATCTCATCTTCTTGTCTTATGGAAAGTAAATTAAGTTTTAAAAAAATGTTGTTCTTTAACTTTTTGGTGTGTGTGTGTGTGAGTGTGTGTGAGTGTGTGTGTGTGTTCACATCATGCCAAGGTGCATGTGTGAGTATCAGAAGATAGCTTGCAGCATTATCTCTCTCCCTACACTGTGTGGTTTCCTGGGGTTAAATTCAGATCCCCGGGCTTCTCAGCAAGAACCTTTACCCACAGAGCCATCTTTTTGGCTTGTAAAGTTTTCTTTGAAGAACTTGTTTTCTTTCCTTTTTGTAAATTTACCCTTCACATACTTTACCAACTTTTCTACTTTGAACACTATAATTATTTTAGTCCTTTAATTGCAAAATATTTTCTATGTTTTAAATGCGATAGAGAGATGCTTCTTCATTGTTAGAGAGTATGTAGCATTATTTCACTTCCTTCTTGCAGAAGATATTTAGACACAAGCACCCAGCTTTCAAAATGTTAAGTTAATGATTTGATTAAATTGTGATTGAACCTATTTGCTCTGGAGGAGGCCAAAATAATTACTGTAAATATTGGGTGTATTATTAAATCATAGAATTTCTCTCGTTCATTAATTCCTGCAGTCTAAGTACCATTTTTACATTTATATGTACTTGTTTACACTCAATATTTTTAAAGAATGCATCAAGTAAATTTGGAGAACTCTTGCCTTTATTCATTTAATTTGATTAAACCTAGTTCATGAGAACCTTTAATTCCCATTTTATCCTTTATGTGTTCCCTTAACTCATTTTTAATTTATTTCACTTTCTGAAGTTACATCAGTGGTACAAAATTCATATTCAATTTTAATCTGTGTGTGTTTTCTACTCATATTGCATTGGGAATAAAATTATAATGATACTGAATGATAATCAGTTTAATATCTCACGACAATGAATACTCTTGCCCAAAGTAATCCCTTTACTAAGTCACCACTAACTGTGATGTTTAAAGTGGGATTTTAATTAATTTGTAAGTTCAAACTAAGATAGGATTGAAAACTATTTGTCTTAATGTTTTATATATTACATTATATATATATATATATATATATATATATTATAAATTTCTACTTGACCTCCTAAACCTGTTATCCTTGTCGTCTGCGCTAGGCTTCATAGTTCACTTATGCAGACACTTAGACAGTTCTGTCTCCTTTTTCTGTATAACTTACCTCTACAATTTGAAAAAGCACTTCTACTACTTTCTGTTTTCCTTCCTGTGTTTTTAGTTTAAGCTTTGAAGTAAGCCGTGTTAGAAAAAAAAAAAAGGCTATTGAAAGCTTATAGATTATAAACATGAGCTTCCATTTCTGGACTGTGAATCCCGAATCTAATTCAGTAGGTCCATAATAATGTATCAATTGGTGCGTGTATCTTGGTCCTTTTGCAAGAGCCTACTTCAAACCTTGAGTCAGAAATTGAAAACAAAATTTACCCAGGGCAATACTGTGGATTTCAATGTTTGGAAAGCTCTGTACAGACAGCAACAGGACTTGGAAACTGCTTCACAGTCATAAAGAAAATATTTTGGCCCCTCTGAGAGACGTTCCAGACACTAATTTGAGTCTTATCCTAGCTACAAAATCATTTCAGGTCAGCAAAAAGGTCACCAAACTGGCCAGAGTTCAGAATGAACATTCATTTGAGATTTGTGAGGAGGATTCGGATCTGGAGCCTCTGTGGACAGACCTTGGACTTTCTGGCCATAACTCCCTCGTTATTGATACCATATGATACAGTGACATCCGATGCTGTAAGGGCGGGGCTTGCTGCCAACACACAGACTTTTGTCTGGAGCTTTCTGGTTTTGGCCTCTCATATAACAAATTCATAACTTTTATTTTTATTTTTTATTCCTCCAAGGAGAGGGGTGTCAGCCCTTTTTTCAGTATGTAGTTATTTCAGGCCCAAATTATATATATATGTATATATATATATATATTTTATTTTCAGAAACTATCACTTTTAAGATGAGATGGTAGAAAGTAACCTTTTGGTCCTTAATTTATCTCCAAGAGAAACTTTAAGCCTTTTTTTCTAAGAAATCACCAGATGAACATAAATTTAAAATGTTAATGATTGAGAGACTTGACTAAACAAACAGCTATAAGAACCTGTTCAGATGACAATCTATTCTCAAGATAGTGACCCTGCCCCAAGAGCTCAGATTAAGCTGTACTTCATTACTAAGAATAAATTAAGTACATACACATTGCATAGTTGCAATGATGTATTGAATTCAGTTGGAGGAAACAAATAATTCTTGGCGCATCCGTTTATATCAGCTATTAGCTTATTAACACCAACATGTTGCGAGGTGCCAGTTGAACTGACTCTTCCTTGTTTCTCAAGGATGCCCACATCTTTGTGAGGGTTCAAATCATTTGTCTCACTCACTTGACTTAGATTAGTAAGATCTCTCATCTCTAAGTATGTCAGTTCAAACACAACCAGGATATGAGATGAGAACATGAAGGATGCTCTATAGTGGGGCCACCTAGTGGGAATTCAGATAGGAAGGTTTCAGGGTTAACCATTTGACTATAAGGGATATATCTTGGTAGTGTTTGGTGAGAAAAAGAATATATTGCCTCCTATTTCAGTATGGTTTCTAGGATAATTCAAAAGCAGGTGCTATAGCAAAGACTTTGACAGTGAACAGGTGTTACTACTAGTGTCCTTCCTAAGGATCATAGGGAAGGCTCCACAGCCTCTTCTCAGTCGTATCAAGGATACAAAGCCTGGACAACCTTCTAGCCCTTTCCTACTACAAAGCCACCTGTGTACTCTTTCCCTGATCTTACTGAGCACGTGCATTTTCTGGGTGCATTGTGGGAATGTTAGAAAGTATAGACCACTTAATGCCGGGCGGTGATGGCGCACGCCTTTAATCCCAGCACTCGGGAGGCAGAGGCAGGCGGATCTCTGTGAGTTCGAGACCAGCCTGGTCTACAAGAGCTAGTTCCAGGACAGGCTTCAAAACCACAGAGAAACCCTGTCTCGAAAAACCAAAAAAAAAAAAAAAAAAAAAAGTATAGACCACTTAAGCATACTTATTTAACAACTTAAGTAACTACAGATGTCTTTCAGAGCCAAAGGTTCTTGTCACGGCAGCTGTGTAACAAATCACCCCCAGCTCAGTGGCAGGAAACTGAATCAAAAGAAACCTGCTTTTAGAGATTTTGCATGTCATCATTTAGCCAAGTACTGATAATATTTCTACTTATGTCTAATACCACACCCAGAGCATTACGTTAGGTGGGAAGACACAATGACAAGGTTAACAATTCAACTGGGAGTAGGAATCATCTGGATGTCTCATAGTATCTGATAGCTCATGCTGACTATGGGTAGGGCCCTCATATGGTTCACTGGCTAGGTCATCTATGAACGACATCTGTATGCGGCCTAATATGGCCATCTTTATAGGACAAAAGCAGCTGGGTTCCGAGAGTAACTGTCCTAAAAGACGAGTACAGAAAGCAGGTGTTCCTATAGCCTTAGAAGGTACCTGGCGTCTCTTTCACTATGCTTTCCTGTTAGATATGTTACAAAGTGCTGCCAAACTGAAAGAGTATTGTTTTCTTTAGCCATGGAGGACAAAAAGACAGAAAAAGGATGCCTTGTTTATTCATCTGTTACTCATTGAAAAAGTTTTATGGCATATACAGAGGAAAAAGTAAGAATATTGTTCTACTTTTAAGGAACCAACCAAGAACCTATAAAAATTAGATGCTGGTGTCTCACTGTAGCAATTTCAAGAAGAGGAATATCCTGGGATGAGTAACCATGGTGAAATTCTTCTTTCCAGGCCCATATTTGAGAGATAGCAGATGAAGCATCAGAATATATCTCTTTATATAGATCCCTACAAAGCAAGTTTGAGAAGAGCCTGCAGGTGCTGCCCTCTGAGAGCTCAGCAATTAGCCCCTCTCCAGGGGCTTACTGTTTGGTGGATGTCATGGGTAGTCTTCATTTGCAGCCTCACTGGAGTTACAGTCGCCTAGGACTTCTGGAGGTGTCTGTGCAAGTTTCCCTAGAGATTTGCAAATGGAAGAAAACCAACTTTGCTTATAATTATTATACCATGTTGATCAAAATCTGAATGGTAGATTTTAAAGGACTGATATTCTTTAGTGAAATGCTGATTACTAAAAACTGTATTACTGGAACTTTCTATTTATATATCTTGTTAGTTATATTTCTCAAAGAGCTCGACGTGAAATTCAAAGTGAATGTAAATTGAGTTATGGAAGAAAGAGTTATCAGTAGAAATACTGACACTGTCTAAGTGACTCCAGATGGCTAAGAGCCGGACCTAGAAATACCCAAGGAAAGGGCTGTGATGCAAAGGTTTAAGGTTTCTGGGAAAAGCGATTTTGAAAAGATATAACTTTAAAGCCATTCTCAGAGATATTTCATAACTTTGAAAACACAGAAATTAGTGGGAAGCCAATCCAAACTGAGAAAGTAACATGACAATTCATCAAGATGTAATAAAGCTGATCACTCTGCACTGTCCACAATGAAGTGAATATTATTCAAATTACACTCAATAAATTTTATTTGCCTTTCAAATACTTTCATTAGCTCCTTGAGAATTTCATGTAATATAATTTGATCATATTGACCTCCCACTCCTCCTTACGACAGTACCCGGATCTACCCCTAGCACTTTCATTTTGTGTCACAGTAATTTTCATAATCCTCTGACTCCAATTTGCCTTCTCCATACTCTTCTGGCTGTGTGCTACCACTGGAGTGGAGTCAACCTACCAGAAGCCAAACGCTTCAGGAAAACTGACTCTGTCTCCCAGAACTTATCTGCTTTCCATAGCTCCTGAGGGATGGAGCTCAACTTGGTGCTAGACTGTTCACTGGCTTGACCTTGTGCAGGTCTTGTCTAGACAACTGTAGCTGCTGTGGAATCGTGAATCCAACTGTCCTGCCATCTCCAGAAGACACTGTTTGATTCTGGTTATCCAAAACTCCGCCTCCTACAATCTTTCCCGTCTTCTGAGATAGTTCCTGACCCTTGAGGGGAGGAATGATCTAGAGCCAAACACTCCACTGTCACATATTCTCTGTACTTTGACCACATTCTAGCTTCTTTGTACACAAGCATCTACTACAGAAAGAAATTTCTCTAATGTGGTCTGAGAGCTGCTCTGATTTATGGGTAGAGGTGAATTTGGAGGGCAATTCGATAGTCTTCTAAATGGATATAGCATCAATAAACTTCTTTTACAAAGAAGCCAAAACATTTTAATGCTTTATTGGTTTTTCTAGTTTGAGATTATGATACACATTTATAGTCTATAGTGAAATAATTTCTACTGTTCTATGAGCATAGGATCAAGCCGGACCTTCTGAATGTGGCTGACAATTGGGGCAGACTGAGAAACCAATGATAATGGCTTTTGTAGATTTGTCTCTATTGCATGTACTGGCTTTTTGGGACCCTAGTCTATTTGGATGCACAGCTTCCTAAGCCTGGATGGAGGGGGAGGGCCTTGGACTTCCAGCAGGGCAGGGTACCCTGCCCTCTCTTAGGACTGGAGGGGGAGGGGGAGTGAGAGCAGGAGGGAAATGGAGGAGGGGAGGAAGTGGAAATTTTGGATGGTATTATTTGTAAAGTAGTAAAAAAAATTAAAAGGCAAAAAAAGAAATAATTTCTACTGTTTTAAGAAATGCGAGAGGACAGAGAACAATCATAAATTTCTTCCTAATAAGGATATAGCCATGGGGGAAAATGCCATGGCAGATATGAAGTCAGGAAAACTGCAAGGATTCTGACTGAGTAGTCATGAAGAATAAGGCTAGAGATTGTGGTGTGTATGCCTAGCAGAGAACAAAATGAACACAATTATTAGAGGATGAGAGCCCTTGCATGGAGCCAGACCCCAAGATAGAAGACATCTAGAAAGAGAACCATAGGCTCTGGACACGGTGGCTATCTAAAAAAGATTCCGAGAGGTGAACTATTGAACGCAACTATGTACAAAGATTCAGTAGTGTGCAGTGTGACCGGAAGACAGCACACAAACCACCATGGATGTAAGCAAAACAAACACTTCTCATTCTCGCACCACTTCATATGATACACCATTAATTTAGTGGGAGGCACTGATTTTTGTTTTATTCTACCATTAAAAGGGTAGGAAAACTCTGACCATTCTACATCTTACCGGTTCCAGTGTTTTCAAATGAATATTTGCCTCTTTAGTAACAAATGTCACTTTCTTTACAGCTTTACAATAAAACTTTAAGGGTTGCTTTATTCAAGAAAAGCCCCCAACAACAGCAGCTAAAAGAGGAATGCATGGCAGATATCCTAGGCATTCAGGAAAAAGAACTGGTTTCAAGGAAGGATTACAAAGAGGTTCCGGCTGAGCTGGAAGTCCAGGTCCAGCAGGGAGGAAAATGGCCGAATTCTTGTCCTTTCAGAGTCGAGCAATCAAAGTCATTGTTGTGTACTGTAAAAGACTCTAGCCACCCATCATGGCTGGTTGGCACTATTTATTAAGTTGAATCAAGTACAGAAGAGAAATGTTCTTTATGATAGGCCAGATTCCACGAGTAGAAACTCCTTGGAGCCAGTTAGAAAGTGAATACACCCTGGTGTTAAAGATTTTCCAGAGGTCTCTTCCATTTCACTTTCCACCCCTCCCTAAATCATTTGCCAACGAAATTCCTGGATACTGAAATGGGCGCAGCTGTTCTTGTACGAAAACATCAGGGCAAAAACTAATCATCTTCTTTCCACTGACTCTTTCCTGGAGATGCATAGCGTTCAAGACAGGTGCTATAAGACAACAGGCAGTGTTGACATGTTTTAAAAGGCTCTCACCCCAACCCTGTATCGGAAAGCTTTTTACATAATGAATTAACTGAAGGGATAGAGTTAGATTTCAATTCTATTGGTGTTAGGCAAATAGGTCATTCATTGGTAATGTGTGGGGTTGTAATGAATAGGAAAGATGTTGCTTCGACTGCACTCTGTAGCTTTTAATAGAGGACTCTGTGATGCTCTTCAAGTCCTGCCAGACTTCGGAAAGTCCTCTCCTACTAGCCACACGGGCCAGCAGTTGTCCTTCAACAGATGGGCTAGGCCTTCTGTGACTTGTGCAGGTGTACCTTGCAATGAGGATGCCAGCTTTGGAAAAGGAAAGGTAGCTATATTCCTTTATTCCATCAGTGTTTCAAGACATCTTCAGCTCCATACTGTGTGCTAATGTCATCTAGATGTGCAAGCATGGGTAGAAGGCCCTTCGGTCACAAGGAAATATCCATTTGTTTCTAAGCAATGGAAAGAAGATAGGACAATAGATGCTGTGATTAGTACTTGGCTCTGAACATTGCCCATGAAAGTGAAATGTTCTACTTCTACATCTATCTATCTATGTATCTATGTATCTATCTACGTATCTATGTATCTATCTATGTATCTATGTATCTATCTATGTATCTATGTATCTATCATCTATCTATCTATCTATCTATCTATCTATCTATCTATCTATCTATCATCTATCTATCTATCTATCTATCTATCTATCATCTATCTATCTATCTATCTATCTTGGTTTTGATTTTGCTGGTGACTGCAAAATGTCCTACGCTTGCTAATAACGTTCTCTATCACTAAGTTATACCAAAACTAAAATTTTAAACAGACACTTTGCTGTTGGTACAACCTCTCTGGAACCCAGTAATAAACTATGGTGTCTTAAGATGTCTAGAAGATTTAGGCACAAACAGATTGGCAAACACATATATTCTTTTTTTTTCTTTTTTGTTTTTTGAGACAGGGTTTCTTTGTAGCTTTGGAGCCTGTCCTGGAACTAACTCTTGTAGTCCAGGCTTGCCTCGAACTCACAGAGATCTGTCTGCCTCTGCCTCCCAAGTGCTGGGATTAAAGTTATGTACCACCACCACCTGGCTAAAACACATATATTCCTTAAACCCCCAAAATTTAAAATCTAAGTATTTTTATTACACAAATACAACAAACGGGACTTGATGATTCTCTCCAAGGTAATCAGTTTCAGCCTGTTGACAACCAGGCCACTAAGTCAGTGAGACCCACATTCCCTGAGGAAAACTCCCTGTTGTAAACTCATTATCCTCCAAGGGAGCCAACTCCAATTGTTGTGCAGTTGGTTCCTGATCACACAATTCTTCGGCTCATTCTCCTGAGATTAAAACAGTCAATGTCTAAGCATACCCTAAGCTTTTTCACCAGTAATAGCAAAGGCTTTCACCTCTCTGCGTTAGCCTATTTACCAGTAATTGGCAATCAAAGGCAGGAAGGCTCGGCTGCAAGCCGTTCCCTCCAGCTGATTTGAAGACAACTCCACTCACACCACCCAGATTGCAAAGTTATGACTTCAAGGCAGACTCACTGCTGGCTCAGTACTCATTGTCTGCTGTATCTTTATCCCAATAATCATAACATTAATAATAAAACAACTATGCCAAATTATAAAAAATTTACATTTACATGAGAAACAAAGACAGTATACATTTATCAGTGCAAGACACTTATTACAAAAGATGAAAGATAAATAGCACTCATGGGTATGTGTCTTTCAGAAGGGAGAATGAGAATAAAAATGCTCATTATTCAGTTAAATGCTTCACCTGCCCCAGAAGAATCTATGCATCTTCTTCTGCGTATGTCTCCAGGCTTGGCATCTGTGGCTCCCCTCGGCTCTGGAATGTTGCCTTGCCTCCCTTAGGGTTTCAAGCATACAGTCCTCACTGCCCCTACTTCTACCACCAAAATCTGGTCCTGTCCTCCGTGTCCACACAGCTGAGCTCCATGTGGTGCGTAACAATCACAAGATCTAATTCTCACATTTTGCCCTGAGAGCTGAGATTTATAATACTAATAAAGATTTCAACAGAAAGTAGAGGATAAATAGCTCAGAAGAACTCGGCTTAAGAGGTTGTTCCAAAGTCCCTACTCATCACCCGTGGGTCATGGATCAAAATAAAAGCATTCGTGAGCTAATGTTACAGGGTACACCAGGGTAAGCTTGTTTTGGAATCAGCAATGATCCCTTCATAACAACATATTATTTTGAAAGTTCTCTTTTGGAACAATAGTCTTTATATGAAGTTTTTAAAGCTCTGACAAATTTGTTAATAAAACATAAACAAGGAAGGGAGGGAGGGGGTCTGAATGCAGACATCAAGGACCTCAGATTCTGACATTTACTTTCAGCCAATTTAGCAAACCAAAATATTGCTAAATACTAATGAGGCTCTGAAGAGATGCTCAGAAAGTTCCTTCGGGAGTTACCTCAGGATCAGGATACCCAAAAAGGCAGATTTAGATGGACAGGTGTACTACCCGTGAGAAGCAGGAATGGTGGCCCACCTAGCATCTTAGCTGCGAGCAGTTCCACAGCTTGACCTATCAAGCTGTTACATTCAATGAGAAATATGGCCAGTGACTCAGATCTAGAAATGAAATGAATCCTAAGCAGTTAAATCAGGTCAAGGTCATTTTGTACATTTCTGCACGGGAACATACCATGCTGTTCCATTGCTAGGGATTTGCTTTTACTGGCAAACCAAAAAAGGTCTCTCTCTTTTTTTTTTCTAATACTAACACCTTAAATACTGAATCCTCTCAGACATAATAGGTTCTATTTCAAAAATCTAATTATGGAAGTACTGTATGCCTATTGGGGAACATTTGGAAAATAACTAAAAGAAGCAATCCCCCGGGTCTCTAATATTAATGTTTTGTGTACTTCACAGTCTCATGCTTTATTATGCAATTGAAGCCATTGTGGGGCCATGGGCACTGACTATTAGCTCTAGTCCTTTGCCCTGGAGACCATTCCACACTCAATCTCCCTGCAAATATTATCTTCTTCACTCTTTCATTCAGTCCAGTCTAGGCAGCCAGCACACCTGTGTTGTGATCCAGCGACCACAACTTAGTTCTGGGATAGCTTGACCCTGCAGTAGTTTCTGAGTCCATGCAGTATTATACTCATCTTGGTATAATCTCATCACTTGGCCTTCAGGACCCTACCACACATTTGCTTGGATTCTACTTTACTTGATTGGTTCTTGCTTTTTGCTGGAGATGTTAGTTTTAACCAAGACCTGGTACATAATTTGCAGCACAAAGTTTCAGTGTAAAGTTATTCTAAATTATTAAGAGTTTTAAGATATGGAATGGAGATTATTTACCAAGCCTAGTCAATTCTGAGCATAAGGATATTTGTGGATGCACAGGTCTTATCTCCCTCATCCTTAGAATGCTTCTATGTCCTTAATTAGCACTCATTTATACATTATTTTATCCAATATAATTGAGTCTGGGTACTATATACAGCAACACACCCTACTTTTTAATCCTAACACCCCCTTTACTATCAAGTTCGGCAGTTCAACTGCCTATGGTCATACCCAGGCCACAGTGGGGACCTCACCACCCCTAACTACAAAGCAGGAGACAAGATGAGAGACAGAAAAAGGCCATGTTTGTTGAGTTAATGTACTTAAATAGTGTTTGCCAAGCATTAAAGCCTTTTCTCATTTCTTTTTCAATTGTAAATTGCCCATTCCTGAAAGTAAAACTATGGAACAAAATGTATAAATCTCCAATTCAGTATTATTAAATTCTCAGTATCTATTACCATAACGTGAGCATTATACAGTTTATACATGTATTGAATTACCAAACTATGAACAAGAGTTTCTGGAAAGTTTCTGGAAAGAAACTATGTTGATAATGACTGATTGATAAACCAGCAGTGATGTGGAGACACTGGAATGTTGCAGGTCCAGAGATGCTAATTACCTTACCTAGGGCTAACTTTAGCCCCAGTAGTCATTCCTTGCCCACCTCTTTGTCTAAACTAATGTCTTGTGTCTAATAGATAAAAACTGTTCTGAATCTACTAACTTAGCAGACTTCAAGTTTCACCAACTCAAAAGCTTAGGATGTCACCAGATAACATCTTGGGACCATAGAAAACCTTCCCTTGTCTTGCTGCAAACACATTTCTGATGGACCCACCAATGTAATTTTTTTTTTTTTTTAGCTTACCTTGATTTATGACTTTGTTTTGTAAAACTTTAAAACTTCTTGAAACTGCTTCCATACTGGAACATGCAATTTAGAGTAACCTAAATCTGTTTTCCTGAGCCATGGTCATTCAAAATGTCCCTAGGATAAACTGTCTCTTGCTCCCTTTAAGACAAGAGCTTTACTTTTTACATTAAAAGCAACATACTTTTTTTGTGTACAAAAATTATTTGTTGGTTAAAAATTCTTCCAACACATTTAATAACACATAATGTTTTTGTAGAAATTTAAACTCTATGAAAATGCAACATGTTATTCCACAAAAGTATATATTTATTACACACACTTATATTGTTTATAGAAAGCTCAGAAAATAACTGTACACAAAATAAAGGCAGAGGCAGAGGCAGGTGGATCTCTGATGGAGGAAGGTCATTGGTTAATTAATAAAGAAACTGCTTGGCCCTCATAGGTTAGAACATAGGTGGGTGGAGTAAACAGAACAGAATGCTGGGAGGAAGCGGAAGTGAGCTCAGATGCAGGGCAGCTCCTCTCAGAGCCAGATGCGATGAAGCAAGCCGCCAGGTCAGACATGCTGAATCTTTCCTGGTAAGACTGGTGCTATACAGATTATTAGAGATGGGTTGATCGGGATATGAGAATTAGCCAGTAAGGGCTAGAGCTAATGGGCCAAGCAGTGTTTAAAAGAATACAGTTTGTGTGTTGTTATTTTGGGGCATTAGTTAGTCAGGTGGCCAGGAGCTGGGTGGCAGGAACGCAGCCCGCAGCTCCCCACAACAGATCTCTATGAATTTGAGGCCAGCCTGGTTTACACAGTGGGTTCCAGGACAGCTAGGACTACACAGAGAAAACGTGACTGTAAAAAACAACAACAAAAAAAGAAAAGAAGGCAAGAAAATATGAATTAAAAAAACCCAAAAAACAAAAGACCAATTACTATAGATATTTTTGTTTATAAATCTCTAGGTACCTTTTGCACACATTCACATAAGTGAATACATTTAAATACTTAAATATTATAGCAGATCATCTTATTGTTAATATTTAATAGCCTAGCTTGATTCTTAAATTTTCATGAATATTTAGAATGTATTTTTATCATCTGTAGTGTTGCATTAAAGGGGAAAATATTCTGCTTTGTTAGGACATCTTGGTGTGTAATTTGATTCTGGGTTGGTGTGCTGGTATTTTGTTTACTAATAGCTATTATATTTTAATATACATCACAGGTTTCTTTTATGGACTGTCAGATTTTCATCTCAGGAACCTGCTGGTTTTATGGGATAGGTTTGTTGGGTGTTTTCTCTATGGTTGCAACAGCGTTTTCAGTAGCCTGTGGTGAGAATTTTGCCCTTACTTTCCAACCTTTCATGTATCACATCTTTTATCAATAAAATAATGAGTTAAAGAAAAAGCTAGTAGGCCAAATGATCAAAGTGCAGGCTCAATTTCATTATGCTTAGATTCAATAGACATAAAGTTCTTCAAAGTTGACACAAGCATTTTGAAATGCTGCCTCTTGATTGTGTTTACCACAGTTCGCACCACGTTGCTGTATCACACTTGAGAGCCCCTGTAGAATAGATTAAAGGGTTAATATTTTTGGTGAAACAGTTTGCAACAAATAAATTATATTGGGATATAATCAGAATATACTTACTTATAAGTTATATTGTAGTGGTATTTCACTTGTATTTCATTAAATAAAGCTTGCCTGAAGTTCAGAGAGTAAAACAGCCACACTGATCAACCTTACAGACAAGGCAATGGTGACACACCTCTTGACCAATAGCCACATTAGGACAATACAAAAATATGCTTAAAGAAGATTTTTTTATAGGCAATACATATGGACCCTTGTTTTCCTATCGCATTTGAAGGCTTAAAGCTATTTGGGCCAATGTTTCTCATGTCTCACTAGAGCATCCTTGTTTTTGACCCACAGTATGACTGATGCAAGCTTGCTTTTAGACTCTGACACTGTACAAGGGACATTTTCTCCAAGCTGTGTCTCCTGGTCAGGAAGGCCATCAGGGCACTTCCCCTTGGGGACCTGTCAGTGATCATGAAGAGAAGTAGTCTAGGGAGTCTGTAGTTGGAGGTGTCATGGCAAACACAGCAGGAAAGGAACTAGGTGCTACCACACATTACACACATTGTACATGTATGTACGAGGTCATATGTGAGACTTGGATCACAGGACACATAGACAAAGGGGACAAAGCATTGAGTTAAACAGCACTGAAGTGATAATTCTTTCTTTTATTAAAGAAAAACATCACATCTGTAACAGTCTCATTTTTCTTCTACATTTTATGGGTTTTTCTTGCAAACGTAATAGCTAAAGGATCATGACTCTGATACAGGTTTTTCAGACAACAGCATGGTTCTTCAACCATCTGTTTATTCTGTATCCAGACCCCTGGGCTCTATCACATGATAAGTACATAAGATCACAAGGCAAATATGGGAGACAGAAGAAAGGAGATGATAAGTTTAGTAAACTCCCCAGGTGGTTCTTGATTCTGTTACCGTCTAGGGATCCTGATCATGTTCAGTTTCCCTTCTAATTAGTGAGTTGCAGGGCAGCAAAAATCTGAGACACAGCAGGAAGTAACAGGTAACAAACTCTAGTGCAAGTGGAGAAGCACATACGTGTATGCATGCACGTGTTCGTGAACAAACACACATACATATGCACACTCACCAGAGAGAGGGAGAAAGAGAGAGAAAGACAAAGCATGCACAAAGCACACAGAGACTTCCTACACAGGAGAAGGACTGAAATCTGTTTTACCTCTGGAGGGCTGGGGGTATTTTAAGTATTTTTGGTGGCATAGGATGGGCCCCCTTCCCCTCATTTTAGGAGTGGTCAGGTTAAACACCCTCTAGCAACACATGTTTTTGGTGGTACAGGATAGGTATCCCTCCTTTAATTTTGGGTTAACCAACCAAGACTAGTGATTCTCAACCTGTGGATTGCAATCCCTTTGGGGGGGGGGGTGTCAAATGATCCTTCTATGGGAGTCAGTTAAGACCAACAGAAAACATAGATATTTATATTATAATTAGTAACAGTGGCAAATTACAGTTATGAAGTATCAATGAAAATAATTTTATGGTTGAGGGGTCACCACAGCCTGAGAAACTGTATTAAAGGGCTGCAGCATTAGGAGGATTAAAAACCACTGACTTATTTTGGGTCTGGCTTACCTCACTCAGGATAGTGTTTTCAATTTCCGTCCATTTGTATGCAAAATTCAAGAAGTCATTGTTTTTTACTGCTGAGTAGTACTCTAATATGTATATATTCCATACTTTCTTCATCCATTCTTCCATTGAAGGACATCTAGGTTGTTTCCAGGTTCTGGCAATTACAAACAATGCTGCTATGAACATAGTTGAGCATATACTTTTGTTGTATGTTTGGGCATCTCTTGGGTATATTCCCAATAGTGGTATTGCTGGGTCAAGAGGTAGGTTGAACCCGACTACTCACTCATATTTGGTTTCTAGCCATAAATAAAGGACATTGAGACTATAATTCGTGACTCTAGAGAAGCTAAATAAGAAGGTGAACCCAAAGAAAAACATATAAGCATCCCCCTGAATATTAACCTTCATCAGGCGATGAAAGAAGACAGAGACAGAGACCAACATTGGAGCACTGGACTGAAGTCTCACGATCCAAAGGAGGAGCAGAAGGAGAGTGAGCACGAGCAAGGAACTCAGGACGGCGAGGGGTGCACCCACACACTGAGGCAATGGGGATGATCTATCGGGAACTCACCAAGGCCAGCTGGCCGGGGACTGAAAAAGCATGGGACAAAACCGGTCTCGCTGAACATAATGGACAATGAGGACTACTGAGAACTGAAGAACAATGGCAATGGGTTCTTGATCCTATTGCATGTAATGGCTTTGTGGGAGCCCAGGTAGTTTGGATGCTCACCTTAATAGACCTGGATGGAGGTGGGTGGTCCTTGGACCTCCCACAGGGCAGAGAAACCTGCTTACTCTTTGGGCTGAGGAGGAAGGAAGACTTGATTGGGGGAGGGGGAGGGAATGGGAGGTGGTGGCGGGGAAGAGGCAGAAATCTTTAATAATTAAATTAATTAATTAATAAAAAAAATAAAAATAAAAATTAAAAAAAAATTAAAAAAAAAAAAAAACCACTGACTTAGACAAATAAAGGAGAGCTGAGAGGCTCGCAGCCCCCCATTTACATGTTAAGAACCAGCGCTGAGCATGTGTAATCAGTGTATTCTCGTTCTTGTTCTTTCTCTAGGTTGTCAACAACTTATTTTTCTGTGCTCCGTGATCCTTCTGGTGCATTTTTCTTTTGTGGACTTATAAAAAATAACAAATTAAAACTTGAAGTTATTTGTTTTCTCTTCTACTACAAAGAGCTTCATTCCTCATGGCTAAGCACCTCTCCATCCCTCATGTCATGATTACAGTGTACTGTCTCCACACTGGGCTGAAGCATGTGGAGAAAATGGGCTTCCTTCTACTGGGTCCTTTCCTGTCAGAGACTCCAAAAACAGGTCTGCCATGCCCTGTGGACAGAGCACCCTATAAGTGTTAGCTTGGACAGATAGCAAAAGAACTACACAGTCAGATAATAAAGCTGAAACAGGCCTCCTTCTTGCACAACACCTGATAATCTTTGTTTTGATTCAGCTGATTTGGGACTTAGAACTTCATTTTTTCTTTTACAGCACTTCATTTGATGTGGAAGAATACACAAGACTGACAAGAGAGTTTTTTTTCATAGATTTAATTTTTTTATAATTTACTATCCAAGGATTATTCTTCTTCCAGTTGAATTCTTAGTACCATTTATTACCGTGCTGTTATTTTCCTCATCCAAGTTATAAATAACAGTTCTGGACAGGGCCTCGTATATGACATTTATCTTAACCTCCCTGGAATTAAACTTGTTTTCTAAACTGAATTGTGAAGTCCTCAAGACAGACATCATGTATCATTCATGTCCTATTTATAATCTCTTAACATCCCTCTGTTCATTAAATACTAGGAAAAGTACTGTCATCCCTGATAGCAGTGCAGGAAGCTGGCTTGGAGGCCACATGTCTAGTCTAGGATCAGAGTACCACTCCCTACAGTGGGGTCAGTGAGTTGAATTTTAAGCACTCTGATGCATATATGAAACACTTTCTCACAAATAAAATGTGAGAAATAGATAGTAGTAGTATTACCAAGAAAGTAGTTACCTTTGCATTGCTGCAACCAAAAGCCATACACGAGAAACATCAGTAAAGATTTATATTGGCACACTGTTTCACGGGGGTTGGTCTATGTTTGTTTGATCATATGTTCTTAAGCATGATGTCATAGCAGCAGGAGGGTTGTTGCAAAGCTATTCACTTCATGATTGACCAGGAAACAGAGCGGGCAACAGAAAGCAGCTAGGGACAACATGCCTGCTCCCAGTGAGCTATCTCCTCTTGCTAGACCAACCTTTCCAAACCTTCAGAACTACTCAGAATGGAGCTACCAATTGAGGACAAATTATTCATCTCATGAGACATAAGTAGACACACACACACACACACACACGGTGGTATTTCAATTGTATTTTAATAAATAAAGACTACCTGAAGATCTGAGAGTAAAACTGTCCCACTGGTCAGCCTTATAGGCCAGGTTATGGTAACACACGCCTTTAATCCTAGTAACCACAATGACAGGCACCTTTAACCCCAGTAGCCATACTAGTTGCCATAGAAATCAGGTGGTGCACACCTTTAATCCCAGCTCTAAGGAGGATTATAAAACAGGAGGAAACAGCTTTCAACACACAGTCTCATTCCGAGATTCCAGGAGGCAGGATCGCCATTTCAGACTGAGGTCAAGGTAAAACACAGTGGTTGGTTGTGCTTTCTGGATCTTCAGGTTGAACCCCAATTTCTGACCCTGAGATTTTACTAATCATGCGTCATTTGGTACCCAACTTTTTGTGGCACTTTTTAAGAAAATGCCCTTTGCCTGAGGCTTTTTAGCCACCAGCCCAGGTGAGGGCTAGGAATACTATATCACAAGTATGATCTAAATAAAGGAAATATCAAAGTCATAAAATATGCTAATTTATTTGTTACCATATAGGTTTCTATGACTGTCACAAGATATATTGATGTCTAGGTGGCTTAAATATTAGAAATCTACTTTCTCAAAATTCTAGAGGCCGAGTAAACATACAAGTTTTTGAGTGTTGATTTCATTTCAGACCCTTCTCCTCTCTATAATGGCTATTTTTCCCCTGTGCCCATTGTCTACTGTACTTATATCCTAACCTCCTTTTCCTATAAGGACACTAGTATATTGTATTAAGGTCCACTCTGACAAACGTGTGGTGTGCTTCCCTATTTACTCCCAAGAAGTGTCCTTTAGCTGTCTATGGTGGGCGGTGCCTGGCAGACGGTGTAGTTTCTGGGTCTGATGATGGGCTGCAAACTTCTGCCTCAAAATACGGTCAGAAACTGCTTGTAAAATGTAGTCTTCTAGGTCAAGGCATAGCCTGTCAAACTGTTGTTTCATACAATGTGAAGTAATTTAGACTAGGACGTAGCCTGATCTCAATCTGCCACAACAGCAGTGTGTTTAAATAAGGCCAGCCAGCATGGTGCCCAGAGGGCAGTTGCTGGGGCAGAGTTGCCTGTCTCAGAAGCAGCTGCTGGTGTGTAAACGGGAGCAAATGAGCTACCTGAAACCCACTGGGAGTTGAAAATACTGCTTCACTTGCTACAATGGCTTCCCAGCCGCAGATGCTCATGAAAACATAGTGCTTTCCCTTAAAACAGGCAAATGAACCCAACATGCAAAGGACACCTTTTGTAGTGGGTGACAACAAACATGAAAAATCAGAGCCGCCTGCCCTTACATGGCAAACAGGAAGACTCCCAGGAACAGTTCTCCACTCTTCCCAGGATCGAGTTTACCCAAATATGCTAGGTTAATAATTCAATTAAACACCATTCTATCTCTATTAAACACCCTTCTATTTCTTAGTTACTAAGTGGAATTGATAAATGAGTCAGGCTGTTTGTAGTAAGTAGAATTGGGGCTGTAGAGAAGAGGAAGGGCATAGGAGACTGGTCGGGCAGCTGGAGCAAAGGCACGGAAAATAACCTTAGGACAGGAGCTGCCGAGGGAGGCTGTAGGACAAGGTAGATGAATGGGTACAGACGCCATGGTTAGCACCTTAGATAGAGGGTCTGCCACTCCAGCCAGACTCCCGGATTAGAAGCCAAGAACAATTCCCAGTACAACAAGCAAAACCTTTAAATATTATGAATCCTAAGTTTATGCGTTTGCAGTTGCATAGCAATTAGGAAGAAAAATGTTCTAAGCAGGCAGGTGTATGCTGCACTCTGCTTAACTTGAGAGCATCGCTTAACCCTTGCCAGCCTCAGTTGCCTGTTCTGTCTTGGCGATAATCATCACAGTCATCCTTAAAGTGAGATCATTGCAAGCAAGTATCTAAAAATACTCTTGGTAAAAGATCTTTTCCAAAACAAAGCTGGAAGAAATATAAAAATTGCTAGCAGCAGCTCTCAGAAATGGAAGCTTAGTCATATGTCTTTATAGAAAGTTGACCACAAGTGTCCTTAATCATATTCTGATATTGGAAACCTTATTAAGTATCTGACGGAGACCAATCTCCAAGGGATAGTGGCATCTCAGAGGCTGCTGTAGAATAGAGACCTTGCTACTGTGTCTCAGTTTAGGTCTTATCACACATCGGATGGAGGTCAAACAGTTCACAGGTATTGAAGGCAACCACAGCAGGTGTAACTGTGGCACAGGGAAGAAGAGAAATGTGCCTGGCTTATTCTCCTGCTGGTTCTGAAGATCAGTCTTCTAGGTGGATACCAGGAATGTGGTTATGCTGTGAAGACACCGAGAGAACATTGTACTGGAAATGAAAAGTGCCAATATTTAGTTATTTTTATTTTTCTACAAAAATACTTGAGCACAATCTTGAATAAACCGTAAACACTGATTTTTATATCTTTGGTATGTCCAGAAAAGGTGGTGTTAATAAAATACATTAGATAAATATTATCTTAACTATAATGATTTCAATTGTTATGGACAAATTAAATTATCATGTTTGCATGACTAGTATATATGACTGCCTTAGTAACAACAAGTGTTCCTATGTAATTTTGTCCTGGTAAAATTATCATATTAGATGACAACTTTCACAAATTAGAAAATGCCCAGACAATGACCTTGGGTTAGCAGCTGAGTTATAAACCATTGGGTAACAAGGACATGAAATAAAAGAAACCTGAACCGCCATAAGCAAGAACTAGAAAAGCACAAGAATGTGAACACTAGGGACAGGAGAAGAGAAAGGAGGCTGTGGAAGGCAGTGGTCAAGCAGTAGGAGACAGAATCTAAGGGACTCTGTTGCAGCATATTTGATCATACTGTGAATGCTGAGATTGCATTATTGAAGGCAAAAAGCTGTTTCTAGTTGTGGTGTGGTTCAACCCTAGCACACACCTTTAATCCAAGAACTTTCTGCTTGAATATTGTAAATAGGATTAAATAAAGTCCAACCTTAGGTAAAGAGGGAGCGTAAACAAGTAATTGACAGGAAGGAAAAGGCCAGAGAGAGTAAGGGGGTCAGGAAAACTGATAGAGAGATGCTCAAGAAGTAGAAGGGAGTGACATTGAGTTTGGCACTCCTTTTTGCTTGAGATGGTAGAGGAGAAGAGTCTCTTTCTGGGACATCAGTGAAAACAGAAGGTCAGGTAGGTGCTTTCTCTGCCTCTCTGAGCTATCAGGTTTCACCCTTGCATCTGGCTTCTGAGTCTTCATTGGTAAAATCGAATAATTGGGAACTAGTTAAAAACAGCATTTAGTTTTTGTTAAAAACAACTCTTTAGAAGTCCTCCTGCAATTCCTTTTTTTACTTTTTTAAATTTTATTTTACATTCCAACCACAGCTCTCCCTCTCACCCCTCCTCCCACCTCTTCAATGCCCCCCCTGCTCCCCCCCCCCCCGCCCTCCAGCCAACCTCTTATCCTCTCCTCCAAAAGGGTAAGGACTCCCATGGGGAGTCAACAAAGGCTGGTCCATTAAGTTGAGGGAGGACCAAGACCTTCCTCCCAGCATTAAGGCCAAACACGGCTTCCCATCATAGGGAATGGGCTCCAACAAGCTAGCTCATGTAGCAGGGATAGATCCTGGTCCTATGGCCAGGGACCCCACAGATAGCTCAAGCTACACAACTGTCTTCCACATGCAGAGGGCCTATGAGCTTGGTTCAGCTGTCTCTGTAGATTTCCCCTTCATGACCTTGACTTGAATGTACTCTGTTTTTCTCCCTTGCTCATATATTCCCTCCTCCCTACCTTCGACTGGATCTCCTATGGTTCTTAGATGACAGTCTGGCGATCTGGGCTCTCTGTTAAGTCCTTCTATCTGCATAAAACTGTAGTAAGGACCTTGCATATTTTTTGCTTGTTTGAGTATGGAAACAATGTGGTTGAGTCTGTGTCAATCAGTCCCAGAGGTAGATACTGGTAAAGAAAACTGTGTACATACCAAGATACCATCAACAGTGTTTGAAAGTTGTGGCAGGACATATCTGAGAATATAAGCCCCATTTAGCATTCACAGTGCGCAAGTTAATATAGGCAAAATTCTGAGCATGGGAAGAAAAATAATCAGAAGTAGAAATATATACACACATTAGAACTGCAAGGCAGGTGATCTCACTGTTGAGGAGTACTGTCTACCAGTGGAGGCTTGGACAAAAATCTTCTGCTATCCCCAATAATGGAATTACTGAGTGAGTTGAACAAAAAGGAATTTACCCTACAGACTACAGCTTAGAACTTTACCAAAAAAGTACAATAATGACTTTCCTGTGCACAACAATCTGTAAACATCTCCCTGCCTCAGGGAGGAGGGAACTATGAGGGTCCCATCTAAGGAGGCAGACGTGAGAACTTTACTTTCAGGGAGAGTCACAAAACATTGAAGAATGTGAAGTCAGTCCAATAAGGAGGAGTGCAGGGAAAGGCAGAAAAAGACAAGTTCAAATGCCAAAGACCATAAGCCATATCAGTTGGGAGAAGCTAGAGCAGATGTCAGGGACAATGGTGAGACAAAGGAAAAAGTGCAGGCCGGGGCAGAGGGCAATGACTTACGAGCTGGTGCCACCCAGGCCTGCAGATGTTTGCTGTCAACCAGGTGAGTGGGGTTTCTGGGATCAGCTGGTTTCTCATGCATACACCTGGTGTCTGACCGACCCATCCCAGAGATCAAGCAGAGTCTCCTTCAGGATGGCTGCTGATTCCATATCACTCCAGGTTCTGGTGGATTCACCAAATCAATATTTGAGACTTTCTGGAACATTTGAAAAGATATAAAATAGAAAAGGAAGATTGACTTTGATCATCTTACATTTCTACATTATCATTCATCTTCAAAAAAAAAAAAATAGGAACTCAAACAGGGCAGGAACCTGGGGGCATGCTGCTTCCTGGCTTGCTCCTTGTGGCTTACTTACTCATCCTGCTTTCTTATAGAATCCAGGACCACCAGCCCAGGGATTGCATCACCCAGGGATTCATTCTCCTCATCAATTACTAATTAAGAAAACACTCCACAGCTGGATCTTTTGGGGGAATTTTCTCAATTGAGGTTTCCTCCTTTAAGATGACTCTAGCTCATACGAACTTGACAAAACACAAGCCAGCACCTAGGGCAAAATAAACCACAACTATATGTAAAATGTAGCGCTATCGTCAGGACTTGCCAACATGATGGATTCTTTCTTCCTCATTTTCTGGTACCTTCTTCCTTCTTTACTTTAACTCTACACAGCTACACAGAAATCAGAAAATAAGACCTACCATGGCCTTCAAGGAAGTTATATTTTCAGAGCTCAGTTCGACCTTACCACAGTGGCCTTCAGATACACTAAGTTTCTGACTTCTTCCTACAATATCTCAGGAAGGGTGATGTCTGCTGCCCACAAGGACGTAAGCAGAGGGTATCATAAGCCTGAGTCAGGGTCCCTTGGGGAAGATGAGTAGAAACCTCATAAAACAAACTCAAAGCATGTGTTTTACATAATAGTAGCAATCACAAGGCCAGAGACAGCCAGCTGTTTCCACAGTTGTCTAGGGCTTTACCCCACCATTGTTCAAGACCTTTCACAGATGACTCATTCTCCCTCTCCTCTATAGAAAATCTGTGTCAATCACCAAGATGATATGGATTTGCAACAACCTCTTCAACAGTCTGGGAGGTTCATGTGGCCAAAGCCATGTATAATTTATTTTACAAGCAAACCTAAAAGGCAGCCACAGTGCAAGGGTAAGGGTGGTAGCTGAAACCACACAGAAAGATGAGTGTAAAAAAGGCACTAGATTGGAAATCTGAAAAGAAAATAACTTAAAGAGAGAATAGAAAGCAGCAGGTAAAGAGAAAATGGCATTAAAAGAGTGTAGGCAGCAGAACAGTCATTTGGGGGAAAGAAGTGACATCAACAGGGGTGAGATAGAGAAGACTCCCGTGATTTCCATTTCTCCAACCCTAAGATTAAATCTGCCATGGTGCCAAGTGGCTTGCAGTCTCACCTCATACTGGTTTGTGTTGTTGTCTAACATGTCACTCTGGCTTTCTTTAAGTTCCTCTAACACTGTGGTATTCTCCTATCTCAGAGCCTTTGTGTCTGTGTTCCTCTGCTTGGAATACTCTTTACCCTAAGTTCACTTTATCCATCTTTCCAGTTGTAGGTAAAGCACCACATGCCCAAAGCCTCACCTCACTATCTAGACCAGATCAGCATCCCTCTGTGTGTGTGTGTGTGTGTGTGCTTTTATACAACTTTATTCTGTCTTAATACTAATCTGTTAGTTTTTACTCTTCAAAAATTTATTTTATCCCAAATTTTTTTATGATGGCAAAGCAATCTGATTCACAATCTTCTATCCCAGAGCCTCCATTCTGCCCCCTTTAAAACACTAAGGTGCCTTCCATGTCCACTGCTGCCACAGGAGCCCTGGAAATTCAGCATGAGGATTGCTCATTGTATAAAGCTTGCAGAGTACATTCAAGTCAAGGGGACCCATGGTACCTTTGTTTAAAGGTTAACAATTTGGACTTTAAAAAGCCATCCAGACATTTCAAGCTCTATTTTAAAAAATTAGAGAATTTTAGAGCAATCAATAAATAGAATTTGCCCTATCCAAATCATTTGTGTTATCTGATAAAAGTGTTTCAGTCACCGGAATGTAAAATTTATAAGAGTGGGACTCAAGTACTCTTTTATTAAAAGGCTGTCTGGATTTCAACTATGGTGTGTGACAAACGGACAGAAAACTAATCATCCCACAGACCTTGAATGATGCTTTCCAACTTCACTTTTTTTTTCCTGAGACAGCATCTCACATAGATCAAGTTGGCCTTGAACTCCTAATCCTCTCGCTACCACCACTCAAGTGCTGGGATTGCATATGCGAACCACCACGTTCACTTTAATCTTATGTGGAAATTATATTCCTGTGTAGATAATGCCCAAGTTATTTTGAAACCTTTCTATTCCCTGCTATGCTTCTTACATTGCTTCACCTTTGATGTTTAGTTACAAGAACTCTGTATTTATTGGATCAATAGAAAGGAAGGAGAGGAAAACTTCAGCCACATCATTCATATCTCAGAAAGCATAAGAATGACAGATGCTATCATAATGTTTGCTGCATCTTTCATACCTGGTTAGGGAATGAAGAAAGGACAGACACACAGACACACAAACACTGAACCTGGATTCATGAGGGGTTCTCTAACCACAGAAACATAGAACTTCAGCATGTTTATTAGGTGCCGCACAAAGGGAGGCATTGGCCACTCTTGGTTGGAGATCTCTGCATGTGAGCAGTCTCAAGATGCAACTGTCCCTGAGAAGAAAGTTGCAGTGATGAGTCTTTGCACACACTGATCAATTGTTCATTACACACTCATGCTCAAACTCCCAACAAAAGCTTTGCTGTCCCTCATGAGCCTGGCCCATGTGGGTAACAGCTTTGCCAGTTTACCATGGGCCAGTTGATCTAGGACTTCTCAACAGGCCTTCCACATGTCAAAATATACATCAGTCAGGACTTTACCACCTCAGCAATTCCTCTGCTCCCTACAGATATTTGCAACAGATACAGATTCCAGCCATAAATGACCAATCAATATAACCAGTCCATTCAAAAGTAACTTTGTTTAAAAACTTAGAAGAAAGGAACCTTTTCAGTTGTCTCTAGAAGAATATTCAATGTTACTTAGCAAAGTCAGAAACAAATGGTGTAAATTAAGATGGCTCACATTTTGAAATAATACTAAAATCTTTTATTGAAAACATAAGATCTATATCTAATGAATGAATAAGTTAGATCAGGAAACCACAGAACAAAAAGATCTAAGAGCCCAGGGCTAACAACCCAGAACAGTAGAAAGCAGGATTCCCACTAGAGTGTGATCTCCTGGAGATGCAGGCAGATGGGGGCTGATGTGGAGGAAGCCTGAAGTGGCATCACTTTGCCTGAAGACAAGAGAGTTTAAGCAGTTGGAGACTGATTTATATAGGGTTTAGTTAAGAAATCTGAAACCAAGGATTTGGCATTGTTGATCTAACTGTATCCAGGAGAGAGAAATATGGAGTCTGGCAGCCTTAGAGAGGACACTGGAGGCATTAAAGTCATGTTTTGTTACTTTGGCCACAATTCATAGAATATCTAGATTTTACTTCATTCTCTCCGTCAAAGATACATAGAGAAATAAGGCTCATAATGTCAAGCCAAGCGACACATTTCCGTTGCTTACTAGAGCTCTGGTTCCAGATATTTCTGTAGAACACTGGGACTAGACCAAGTATAGGAGGGAGGGGCCAAAGTAGCTGCCTGCCAGAGCAGGCTAAATTACCAAGTCTGTCCATTTTACCCCGCAACTCAAGTGACTCATCTCAATAGTTTCCTCCCAAGGCTAAGTAGATTCACAGACAGCTGAGGAAAAAGAGACGGGATAGTTGAGAAAGTTTTTGGCTTGGTGCCTAATGCTGCATTCCCCAGATCCTGGCTAATCAGAGGAACAACCACCTGCAGGAAGAGCAACACCCCAAACAGAAAAGATTTGGCAAGGCTTATGGGTTAGGCAGAATTCAATAACCTCAGATTTATTCCTCTAGTCTACTGACACCCAGCAAGGCAGGAATATCCATGGGGCTCACTTCCATCTGCCAGCTGGCAGTCTCCGAGGACCCCAGCCTGTCCTCCATTGCTCCCATCCACATCCATAAAAGTCCTTCCTCCCCTAGCCACATGTGGGCATCTTCACTCTCATGGGCCCTGCTACATTTTCACAAGACATATTAAAGACAGAGAAAATAAATTCCTTTCAGCTTCAATCTTGGTGGCCATCAGTGAGCACTTGCTTGTGTGAGTTCCTATACTCTTGTTTTATGATAGCTATTCCATTTAATTTCAACAAGTACCTATAAGACAGATACAATTGTTATCATGCCCATCTCATGGGTTTGAAGATTGAAATATGCATCAACTGTTCCTGATTTGGGATAATAATTGAAAATTTTCAACTATGATTTTATTTACTGGGTAAATATTATTAGTGTATAACTTAGAAATTACATGTACCAGAAGAAGAAAACGCTAAATGAACACATCACAATATGATTATCTACAGCTGATTTTAAATGAGTTGAAAATGAAACTGTGGTCTTCAGTTTCACCTCTGATTGTCACATGTGCCAGGAGATTTCCATTACAGTAACATTTTTCTATACTTCCCAATCTTCAGAGTCAAATATCCATTCAATAACAATAAAGTATAAAATCACTAGGATATGGTCCTTAGGTCCATCAGAAATAAAATTTTCTGAAGTATCCTTCAGCCATTTACCAGCCGTACAAGAGTTATCTCTAGGTAGAACCATGGAGCCAAACTCAGCAAAGTAACACTCATTTCACTTCCAGTCTTTACAAAACAACAACACACGCAGGTGCCAGCAATTGTTTTCCATGCTCGGAGAGAGCTGCATATGGGACACTGTGAAATATTCCTTCATCCCCCTTTTCATCCCTCAATAGTACCTATCTTTCTGAATCAACTCAAGGAAGACAATGTCTAGCAGCCTCTGGGAGTAAAATAGGACACCTTCTGGGCCTCTGTCATTAGTATATGAAGTCTCCAAATGAGGATAGTTTTCAGGCCAAATAAGTATTCATTTACTAAGCGTTACTGTCCCCTCTGAATTCAGCCATTTTGTATTTCTATGAAAACAATAACCGAGGCTAACATTATGGAAGTTTAGGAGTGTAGTGCTTGTGTCTGATAAGCACATGACTGGATAGTGTGTGATGTAGCAGAGAAGCAGAAAAGGAAGCAGCCACGTTCAGAAGAAGCCACGTGAATGAAAGGATATTGCTTCATAACAATCAGTTCTAGCAAGAATTGGTTCAGTCTCAGAAGCCAGCTTTAGCCTCTTCTAAGGCTATTTCCCCATTACCCAGCTGCCTTCCATGGGGTCTTGTCACCTTCTCAGCACTGATGCACCAAGGAACAAACTTTCATTGCAAGTGACCATTTGCTGGGCACATTCAAATTGTATCCAAGCCATATCCCTTTCAAGTTCAAAGCTCTCTTTTTGAAGAAGGGATACAGTCAAAGACTGTACCTGGCTGTGGATCTCTGTATCTGCTTCCAGCAGTTACTGGATGAAGGTTCTATGATGACAGTTAGGGTAGTCATCAATCCAAATACTAGGGAAGGTCAATTCAGGTACCCTCTCCACTATTGCTAGTAGTCTTACCTGGGATCATCTTTGTGGATTCCTGAGAATTTCCCTAGCACCAGGTTTCTCCCTAATCCCATAATGGCTCCCTCTATCAAGGTATCTCATTGCTCTCCCACTCTGTCCCTCCCCCAACTCTACCATCCCCCATCCCCTCCCCTCTACTACACTCCCCCACCCTGCCCCCAGTTTACCCATCTATTTCCCCTTGACTTTTAGTGCATTGTGTGTGTGTGTGTGTGTGTGTGTGTGTGTGGTATACAACAGTTTTGTCCTAGTGACATGAGAAGTGTTCTATTTTGGCTCACGCCTTTAATCCTAGCACTTGGGAAGCAGAGGCCATATAATCTCTGTGAGTTTGAGGCCAGTCTGGTCTACAAAGTGGGTTCCAGGACAGTCAGAGATACACAGAGAAACCCTGTCTCAAAAAATAAAACAATAAAAAAAACAAACAAGCAAAAACACCCAAAACCAACCAACCAACCAACCAACCAACCAACCAACCAACTAACCAACCAAAGTATGCTATTTTCTCTGATGCGCTGAGACTTTGCTACTAATAACAATGCTGGCTAACTTGTAGAAAGCGCTTACTAATCACCTAATGCCAGTATTCATTCAGTCCAAGAGTCTCACTAGGAATTTGGTGTTCACTCACAGTAAAGAACTACACAGTTAGATGAAGTCTCCCGTAGAATGTCACTGAGCCAGGAAGGAATACAGCCTTTCACACAGCCTGTGTTGACTGTTGAAAGCTGGGACATGAAGCTACAGAGTTGCAAAGGCGTCCTAAGGATCCACAGGCTTTGGAGACCAGGCACATCTGGGAAATCAAATACTTAGCCCAATGAGTATCGACAAGAACCGTGTGTGACTCACACTGTCACCTTGAAAATCTCTAAAATCTACATCCGAAACAGAAAAGACAGAGTCCTCAAGTGAGTTGGTTGTATTTTTCTGAAAGGGTAAAGCAGAACATCCTAAAACATGGCCTTCCTCTGGTCCCATGGAAGCAAAACCAAAAACCTTCAAGGCTTTTCATAACATGCAAAAACAGAAGAACATGGCATCAGGATTCAGACGTTTCAAAATATATATATACAGTACTTTTTCAAACTACAAATGGAACAGGCCTTGGGGAGGCCCAAGAGGGAATGGAAACAGAGCTTCAAGGCCACCGATGCCAGCTCACCACTGAACGTGCAGTCCCATGGTCATTTATTCCTGTTGCGCTTGCCTACCTGTGGACATCTTTCTCACCTTCCCTTCTGAGAGACCTTACCTGATGATGATGAAAGTTAAAACAAAGTCTGCAGGAAAGCTTGCTCATCCTTCCGTGAGGTCTGGGAGACTGTTGCACTGGGTACCACTGCTCCCCTGGTCACTGGGAGCAATTTGAAGAGCAAATGAGACAAAGGTGTAGCTTAGAGTACTGCATATGAAAGTCGCCAGCAGGCCACTCTGCTCCAGTCACACTGACAGCTCTTTCTCCTGGACTTCTGCTCTGAACGCACTGTGTTAAATGACTCATTTATTCTTCACAGCGGCCCTAATTATCCCTTACTCTAAGACCACCGAGACTCAGAAAGATTTACAGACTTGCTCAATTCCCATAGCCAGTAATACTCTCCACTGAGCACTCTTTGTAGATCATTATTGGCTTCCCCTGCTCTCCAAAGAACATCAGACTCTAACAGAGACTGAGCATCTAACTGATGCTTCTACCCTTCATGCCTATTAGTAGCTTGTGCAGAATGGTGCTTATATCTTCAAAGGGGATGCACTCTGTCGCCTTAGAAACTTGACATGTCCTCTGCTTGACTCTCCTTTTCCACTTCCCATTCAGGGCAGTCACTACTCAGAATTTGGTTACTCCTGAGGAGCAGTGACCGCCACCCCATCATCTGTTCTTACAGTACACAGCTCTCAGATTGTTTGACTGTTTTATTTAAAGTCTCCTCCAGGGAAGCACTTAGTCTTACCCTCTACACTGGAAGCCCCATGCTTCTAACTGCCCACAGAGCATGGGAGATGGCTCTAGCTGGGTGGTCAACGGTGCTCCACGGGGAATGGGAGGTTCAATTTTCTTTCACTTATTTTCCTATTCTTGTACCTATTCCCATTTTAAGTCTGAAAATTCTGACATTTCTGCTCATAACACCATCAGTCTGATTTAGTTTTATTTAACTAACGAAGTTTTGGTCTCTAAGCTTACCTAGCAAGGAAGGAAATGCCTGTGTATTAAAATCCTTGATAATTACAAGATCCCATGCTGCCATGGAATGAAAAAAAGAAGCAGAGAAGACAAAGGGATGATCTCTATATGACCCTTCTTAATTTTATTCTACAGTCCTCCTGTTCGCTCAGAAGCAGCTGAAATGTCTTTAAACACGGCCCCTCTTTAGTCCCTCTGCCTGGGAGTCACACATCATGTGCCAGGGATCTGAAAAATCACACATGCTCTGAGCTCTTTCAAAAACCGAAAAGGACTGCCATCAGAGGAAAGCCCCCAGCCCAGCTATGCACTAGAGAAGGGCATCTGTGCATGGCACTAAGTCTTGTAGAGTCTAAATCAGGATGCATCATTGCTTGTATGGATTATTATTGCTTATGAAGATTTGATCAAGAAACAAATGTTAAGTGCATAGCCAAGGTGATTGGTGGCAGGCAGTCACTGCTGCCAGGTCTCTTTTTCCCCTTGCCGTTATCATGGGAGATTTTGAAATAGGCAGGCTTCAGAGGCTCCTTCAACCCCTAAAAATTACATCCAAGTTGGTTATATGCACCAAGTATGTGTATGCATTTCCCCGGGTTGTCTTAACCAAGCACCGTATGTCTAATCAACAGAAGCATATTACCTCACAGAACTTCTAACATAAAGGTATTGGCAGGGCTGGTTTCTTTTATGTGCTCAGATGGAGAAGCTATTTTAAGCTTCTAGCATAGACTCTAGTGGGAGACTAGCTGGGATTCTCCATGTGACTTGTTTCACGTGTACACCTTCATTTCCCTTTACATAAGAACACTAATTTTCCTGCATCACGGTCTGCCATGAGGACCTCATCTGATCACTTAAAAACACTCTATTTCTAAATAAGTTCTCATTCACACAGTTCTGGGGTTAACCCTTTCCTCCCCAGGTTGTTTTTGGCCATGGTGCTTACAGCAGCAGTAGAAAAAAAAATAGGACAATTTGATTTGCACACATTGAACACACTATAAAGCCAAACTTGAGTGGTTACTATGGGTAACATTTAAAAATTAGCGGTCTGAAAATGGCTTTTTTCTTAAAACCTTTTCCTTCTTCATTGAAGAACAATCTACACTGTGATACATACGGGTCCTTAGACAGTGGAAATGATTCTGAACTGCTAGCAAAAGAAGCCTGTGGGTTGTGGTTTAGGGAAGATCTTTCAGTTTGACCTACTCCATGGCACAATACCTTAAAAGGGTACCTGAATCGAAATTTTCTAAGATGCTGCTTTTGTAATATCCATGCTATCCTAATGTCTGCCCATCACTGTGCACAACTCCTCTGGACTGAGAATTTATGATGACAAACAGAATGTCCCCTTCTTCATCTCTTTTAGATTTCTTTGCTCTTTGGGATCTAGGTAGTTTGAGTTGTAATCAAAGACTTTAAGTTCCACATCAGGACTTCTATAATCATACTGCTGTCATTGATGAGTTAAGCAAAGCCACTGATGAACTGATATCAGAAGTGTTGGAATCTATCTTAATTCCTCTGCAGAGCTATTGTTCACTTGTCATGTGGTATGAGTTACAGTATCAGGAGTCTATTTGTGGTAGGCATGTCCTGGATAGTTTTATGTCTACTTGATCCAACCTAGAGTCATTTTGGAACAGAGAACCTCAGCTGAGAAAATCCTCCCCAAGACTGGGTTATAGATAAGACTGTGATTTATTTTTTTGATTGATAGTTGATGTTGGAAGGCTTAGCTCACTATGGGTAATAGAAAACAGACTGAGCAAGTCATGAGAAGCAAGCCAAGAAGCACTCCTCCACGGCCTTTTTATCAGCTGCTGCCTCCAGGTTCATGCCTTGAGTTTCTGTCCTGAATTCTCTTAATGATACACTGTGGTATAGAACTGTAATCTGAAGTCGACTCTTTCCTCCCCAAGTTGCTTCCAATCATGGTGCTTTATCACAGCAACAGAAATACCAACTAATGCATGGTAGGTGAACGGGGAGGTGATAGTAGAATCCTCAAATGGACATTTTCCGTGTAAGAAACTTGATAAAGCACATACCTATGTGGGGTTTAAGTTGGTTTTCTGATTGCTTCCACAACATTAATGTGTGCCGTCACTGTCATCTCCAATAATCACATAAATCAAAAAAAGACACATACATAAGTAGGTACCTTGTCTTTTACCACTCCATGCTCTATGCCACCTCAGGACTCTGCCAGAAAGACCATCACCACTCAAGGCCTCTTATCTCTGCTCTTCTAGAACTGTGAACAAAAAAAAAAAAAAAAAAAAAAACCTTTCTTTCTAAGCAGCCTGCCTCGGTTATTTCATCCTACTAATGTAGAAAACAAAACCAAACAACAGACCAATACACCAAATACCACTGAGAGAGGTTATTCATTAATGCTTGTTGAATTTGAAAAATGATTTTTGCATAGTAGCAAATCTTAGATCTAACATTTGCTTAGAGGGGTGGTTTTCTGAATGAAAACTATAGATATCATGTTTTAGCAAAAAGAAAATATG
The DNA here is from genome assembly GCF_950005125.1 of Chionomys nivalis. Lineage (NCBI taxonomy): Eukaryota > Metazoa > Chordata > Mammalia > Rodentia > Cricetidae > Chionomys > Chionomys nivalis. The sequence goes on from NC_080098.1 coordinate 40,001,895, forward strand.
TTTTCCTAACATATATTACCATAACTGTTGGAGGAAATGAAGACTAAGCTATGCACCCGAGCAACTATGAATGAAAATAAATATACAGTAAATCACCAGCAATTACACAAGTGCAGGCACAACACAGAATACAGGTGCTTATACTCAGATGGCCTGAATGCTACGTGTGCTGCACTCACTGCAAATTATTCTTTAATTGATGGTACTAATCTATATCTTACAACATTAAATATGAAGCAAATTAAAAGGCATGTGTCAATGTTTGCTCAAATAAAAACAACATGTATTTAAAATTAAAAATATTATAGAGTCAAGCATCATTCTTCATGCATGAAATACACAATGAGTTATGGGCCCAGTATTTTTCTGCATGTTAACTGAGTTTGTAATTCCACCCTAAAGCAAATAAAAATGTATTTCTATTATTACTATCCTAGCAATGTTTGTAAAAGAGATGATTATTGATGACAGGATGTCTATAAAATTCAATTTGTTTTTAAAGTGGCATTTAAAATTATTCACAAATCTTGGGCTGAAGAAACTCATTCTCATCCAGCTGAAATTGTGGAATTATTTTGACTAGAAATGAATGACAGATGCATTGTTTCTTCAGCTGAGGTACTTTTGTGGCTAAAGAAAAGCTAGATCTATGCATCTGGAGAAGTTGAAAACACCTGATGGTATGGGCAGTAGACAGGCAGTGACTGAAAGGAATCATGGGAATGCTGAGGGTAGAGGCGGTAGAAGAATCCAGCAAGAGTTAAGTGGGGGCTTTTGATTGGTGTGATCTTAGTGTAGTAGGAATTGTCTGTGCCTCACAGAACATTTCCACTGAGATACAACTTTGATCCTCTTTAAATATTTGAATAACTTTTAGGTGTGTCCCAGATTCCAATTTTAAGAAGCTACATGTGGCAAAGCTTCCAATAAGAAAGTCATCTTCATCATAAGAGAATGTCTGGAACCAGAATGTCCAGGCAGGCACCAGAATCTCCATGCAGGCACCTTGACTCCCATAGCTGTAGAAAGCAGGTGATAGCTCTAAGTTATGGCTTTTCATTTGTTTTTGTGAAGGGGTTTAATCACTAGAATGGATCAAATGAAAAAGGAAAACACACTCACTTTCTGTATTCATGAGTAAGATAGGTTTTACTTCTTGCTTTGATTGTGAATATGGCCAGGGATGTGCCCAGAGTTAAGACTGAGCAAAGATCTGTGGTTTGGATTGGACAAAAGTTTTTCTGTGGGTGAGGATATGGGAAGCAGGCAAATACTGCCACAAATTCTTCGTAGGCTGGAACTCTTGGAATGCCGCAGTGCCATTCTTGGTCTTTGGCCTCCACTCTTCTTTGTGATCCCAGGTATCAGAATAGCTACTGTAGAGGGCAGGTGCTTGGTGTTGGCTTATAATTATGAATGTATTACAGATAATGAGAACAGGGCAGTTCCTAGAAAATAGACCAGAGGAATGCTAGCAGGTGAAAATACTCTTCCCAAAACCAAGGATGGCAAGAACGCAGATCTCAGGATAACCGAGGAGATGGATGCAAATGTCAGCTGTAAGAACTACACTCTCACATTAGCTGGGGTCCTGATCAGCGGTGAAGACTGAGGGAGAAAACCAGATCAAGACTGGCTTTGAAACTTCCTTCTGAGCCAGGCAACTGAAGAATGGACGTTAGAGAAGATGAGACTTAGTAGGCTCTGAAGAGAGGATAACCAATCTGGTTTTTATTATGGGAAGTATTTTACTTACTAATTACAGAAGAGTTTTCACTTCCTTATAATTGAGTTCATCCATATTTATTACAGAAACAAACACATGAAAGAACAATTTGTTAGATGTCATTAAACTTGTTTAAGTGTATAATAAATTACAATGTAGATTGTTTTCAGCATAAAGCAAGCATCACACATGTCTCTTGATAACTAAAGATGATACATGGCCAAATGAAGCACAGTTATAGAAGAATCTCGAATAGTAAGTCTTCCTAGCAATCAGAGAACCCAACCCTGATTAACAGATGAGGAAACTGAACACCAACAGTTGGTGAGCTCCTCTACAAACGCTGAGGGCACTGACTACGTGCCAGGCACTTGCTTGGTGCTGGAGATATTAAAGTAAACAGAAAGAACATGGTACCCGTACTCAAGGAGCTCTTAGCCAGGATAGTGGAGAGCGGTTTCCAGTGATCAGGAAATCCTCACATAGCATAATGAGTATTGTGAACAAGGCATGCCAAACTGCAAGGTGCAATGAATGCAGGTGTGGGAGGAGCTTGTACAGGTCACATGTGAGCTGACCTTAGAAGCATGAGCAGAGGTCATACTGACACAGCTTTAGTGAAATGGAGTTCCAACAGAGTCAAGGCAAGAGCAGGCATAGTGCATTTAATACTTAAAGGAGTTAAGCGTAAAAGAGAATTCTAGTCCCGACTTCGGGGGCCTCCCAGCTCAGTGCTGTTTTAGGGGCCTGTCTGCTCACTAGAAAATATATGAAGGTTCACCTCACTAATCAGTACTCTAGCAAAGCAGCACACCTGGCTCTCACTTCATCTCACATGGGAATAATAAGATTGCCCAAGCCTCCTGCTTAAAGCTTGCTTTTCCTTTCAGAGCAATCATTACTCCCTATTATAAACTTCTGCTTCCATGCAGAGCATCTACATTCATTGGGTCATGCCACAGAATTCAAGTCTGGAAGGAATCTTAAAGGATCATTTTTTCAGTAGCCAGAGGTAGGGGTGGGGTCAGCGGGAACTGTTGCTATCCTGGTGCAAGCAAGGGACTTCCTTTATAAGGAGAGAATTGAACTAAATCATTCTATACTTTATTATCACCTTCAGTTCTTCGTGGCAGTAATAAAGCATTCATCCCTGCAGAGGCAAACTCCTTGTACCCACTCTCATCCCTTCCTTCTCTACTGCATGGACTACACACTGCACAGAGAAAGGGTGGCCCCAGATGGCATTAGAAGTGTGCAAAGTGTCGTTGTCAGGCAGCTGAGGCTAACACGAGTTCTCCACTGAAAATGGAGTTGAGCAATTGGCATCAGATGTACAAGAAACCCCACATCTGTGTTTATTCTCCTAAAGTGATCTATTTCCATTGAAGAGTTGCATCCAAACCAGTCTCTAATCCATTTCCAGACAGACTCACTAAGGTTCGAGGTGGTCGCTTCTGTCCCAGCAAGTTCACCAAGAGCAGTCCTCCCTCATCTTCTCTGGTTGTGCTGTCTGGCATGTACTCGGTGGGATGAACACAGAGGGGTCCTTAATTCCTAGCTGCACATCAAAAAACCGAGTGGACAGGACCACAGTGTAATTCCTAATGAAAGTCTCCTGGACTGGGTAACAATCCTTGGCTGTGTAAACGCCGATCCAGGTTTCATCTAAAGAGGAAAAAGTTGACCTTTTCAGAGAGAAGATAGGCAAGATTCCGGTACATTTTCTTTTTGTGATAAAATACAGTTAACATAAGAGGCACCTTTTAGCTTTGTAAGGATGCATTTTGGAGGCATCCACATTGTTTTACAATTATCACCGCTTACTTTGCAACGTTCCCAAACTGAAACTTGTTCAGTGGCTTCCCATCTTCCTCTCCTCCAATCCCTTGCAACCAGCATGCTACTGACTGACTGATACTGATTTAGGTACTTCATGTACACAGTATTTATCATTTGTGACTGGCTTACTTCCCTTAACATAATATCCTCAAAATTCATTAATTTATTACACATGCCAGAATTCATATCCCTTCCTTTCAAAGGATGAACACTAGTCTACCAAAGACATGCATCACATTTTGTTTATTCACTTATCTGATGATGGTATCTGGGTTGTTTCCAACAGTTGGATACCAGGAACGAACCCACTATAAACAGAGCTGTACAAATAACTCTGTAAGTCTTTGTAATCATTCTTTTGACTCTATCTTCAGAGCTGAATGCTCTGGACCATATGACAATGTGGTTAATGTTTTGGTTAAATTCCACACTATTTCCCACAGACTGAATGTCTACTCTTTGTGTCTCAAAACAACTTCAGAATGAAAAGGAATTGCTTTGTCTTAAAGCAGGCCTGTTTGTATTCAGAATAATGGAGCAGGTCTGGACATTGCAGCTTTAAGAAGGGATGGTGGAGAAGGAAATGATGGTATCTAATTCAGGAGTATTTTTGGAAAGAATTCCTCTCAGGTCACAGTCCTCATGGAGATCATGAAAAGTCTACAGCAAAGGGTGAGGACATAAATTTCAAAGTGCCAGAGGCATGAAAGTAACACTAGACGATAGAGGTGTTCCAACAACCCACTAAGTGTTGTAATAGGAGCGGCGGGGCTGCGTCCCCGGCACCCGGCCGCCCGCATGGCTTTGCCCGAAATAATTACACGGAAACTGTATTCTTTTAAACACTGCCTGGCCCATTAGTTCCAGCCTCTTATTGGTTAGCTCTTACATATTGATCTAACCCATTTCTAATATTCTGTGTAGCCCCACGAGCTGGATTACCAGGGAGGATCTTAACCTGCGTCTGTCTGGAGTGGGAGAATCATGGTGACTGCCTGACTCAGCTTCTTTCTCCCAGCATTCTCTTCTGTTTACTCCACCCACCTAAGGTTTGGCCTATCAAATGGGCTTAGGCAGTTTCTTTATTACTTAACCAATGAAACAAAAGATAGAAAGATATCACTCCCACATCAACTAAGAAAGCAGTTACACATAGTTGCAAACTACACAAGAGGACTTATGTGGGTTTTAAAACTCATCTAAGTATGCAAGTTCCCTAACAACTACCTTGCTGAAGGGACTTAGAAGAAGACAATATGCCCCCAACATATACCCTAAAATGAAGTACATGAATTCTTCCATCCTTACAGGATCTGGCTGTCTTTCTGTCAGACCACTCCTGGACTGTGATCTGCTCCTGTGGCCCCCCAATGGAGTACTGATCTTCAAAGGTAGAATTCTGGGGAATGTCGAGAGGGTCCCAGGGTTCTGTCAAGGAGATCTTTGCACACTGTTTGGTGGCTTGTTCAATCTGAAACATCACTCCATCCTTATAGAGCAAAATGTATTCAAATAATCTGAAATGTGGATTAAAAGAAAACCAGTTAAGGATGTTAAAACCATCACGGCTTTCATTAGCACAGATCCCAAAGGCTTTTGATATAAATTATTATATAAATTACTTTAAAACGATAGCAAATCATTTGTTCTCTATTGACTTTATTCACATCAAACACCCAACTGTGGAAAAAAAAATAAAATTTAGAAGTTAAACTTGACAGTTCATGAGGTGAATTCTTGTCAGTGAACAACTACATGCTAAACCCCAGGCTTAGGCTACCAACATGAGGAAGACATGTGCATTTCACAGCTGCTTATGATAATTTGTTTAGTCGGACAAAGAATGACTTCCCTTTGGTTAGTATCCTGGAGCATTAAATCAAGGAATTAAAGAAATATCCCATAAGACAGCACTCGCTACAGACATGTAGACCAAGCACCTACACTCACTGCCTGGAAAACCTTCACAGTTAATTGTTCTGTTGACAGAAGGCACTCTGTGTGTAGCCTGAGGAGCCTGGGGCAGTAAGGACAGAGGTTAAGGAACCTCCAGAGTAAAGGACTCATAAAGCAAGCTTGCTTACCTGCTTTCTATCTCCTCTAGGACTTCATGCACTAAAGGGGCATGGCGAGAGGAAGGTATCCTGAGTCTTACAACTATATCTGAGCCAGAAGTCTCTAGGTATGCTGTGTTGTATCTCTTTTTTGTTTGTTTGTTTTTGTTTTTTGTTTTGTTTTGTTTTTCGAGACAGGGTTTCTCTGTGGTTTTGGAGCCTGTCCTGGAACTAGCTCTTGTAGACCAGGCTGGACTTGAACTCACAGAGATTCGCCTGCCTCTGCCTTCCAAGTGCTGGGATTAAAGGCGTGCGCCACCAACGCCCGGCTGTGTTGTATCTCTTAAAGCTAAGCAGTCTTGGTATTTTGTAAAGCCTCTGGGCCATGGTCAGTTCAAAACTCAGGACACTAGTGCTGCTTGAGCAGAATGGGAACTGAGAACACGACCTTAGAAAATGTATTTCAAAAGTGAGCAGAGGACCCCCTCCTGGCATGGGTTCAATTCCAGCACCACAAGGAAAATGGGTGGCCAACTAATGATTTCTACTGAATGAGCCTTAGGCTGCACAAAACATGCTCATTTAGGATGTGTGCTCATTATGCAAATTCTGTATATAAAATTATTTGCTTCACAATAAGGCATTATCAATAATGATACCTATTTTGTCAAAACAGTATCACTATTAGCATTATACTTGGAGTTTCTATTAGGTAGTATAGAAATACAATCATGACCTCATTTTATATATTTACATATATCCTGCCTATTTCAGGATACATATATTCCAGAAAAGTTATGAACCAGCTTACAAGGGTAAAACAAACAATGAATGGAAAGATTACATGCATTTAAAGGTAGGAGTGGCTATGGAAAGAAAATAATACACATTTGTAAGATACTATTTATAAAGGGAGTTAATGTGGGGCTAGAGAGGTGGCTCAGTGGTCAAAGAGCTTGTGGTATGAGCATGGACTTGAGTTTGGATCCCCAGCATCCAAATAAAACTGGACATGAAAACGGATTCCTGCAACTCCAGCACTGGGTGATGCAGATGAGAGAGATGGGTCTCTGAACTAATTGGCCAACCAGCATAGCCAAGTCAATGAATTTCAGGTTCAGTAACAGACCTGGTCTTAAAATTATGTGAAGAGTGGATAAAAAAAGGTACCCAGGGTCCACTTCTGGCCTCCACATGTATGACCACATCCATTCACATGCGCACATGCATACGCTTATACTAACAAATGCATAGACACATATACAAAACCAGTACATATTTACCACACACATAAACATTGCTTTAAATGGAGCCAATCTCTTCTGATATGCATGTAGGGTCCACATAGAATGGTCAGCATTTTGCAGTGTGGGGTTGGAATGCCAATACTATCTCCCAGTCATTTAAGTCTCCAACACAATAGAACCTAAACATTCATTGACTAAATTTAGAAATGTCAACAACAGATTTGTGAGCACAGTCCATGACTAAACATAAGAATCTCTGCCCATAAGCCAATCACAATCTATGGTGCTTTAATGACCAGGTGGCCACCCAAGAAGCACTGTTGTGCACCCTCAGAGACACAGCTGAATCGTTCCCCCCACTGTTAGTCTTGTTCTATGTTTTGCAAGGCCTGTAGTGTGCAAGCAGTGATAACAGTCTCCTGAAGGACTCATCATGATGTGTATGAGGATGCCTTCTTAAGAACACTGCCATCAGCCCCTAGCATTCATCTTTCCCATAGAGACCTTGCCACCCATGCCAGGGCTTACTGCATCTCTTTTCTGGATTTCCTGGACAGCTCCCTTGGGTATCATCAAATTTGTGCCTCTAGTTTCTGTCACCCCCACAAATGACATTGTGTCTAAGGTTTGATGAGAGTTTGGCTCAAGAGGTTAGGAAGGAACACGTGAGTGGTAAAGCGTGTGCTTCCAGCATTAACATGTCAGGAAATAAGTGATCCAATTTCTCACTGTTCAGTTGCCGACTTTGATCACCAAGATAGGTGATAACACAGATGTCTCCATGAGAAATTAGCCACCAGTGCTGGATTATACTTTGTGATGCTAAGAATGTCCTTGTCTGGTGTTGGTTTTAAACTTCATTGCCCATTAGGTGCTTTAACAATTTTTAGATGTATTATCTTATTTATTGCTCAGGTGTAGCATGCATGTGTGCATGTATGTGTGTGAGAGAGACACACATATACACACACAGAGGGAGGGAGGGAGAGAGAGAGAGAGAGACGGAGGGAGGGAGGGAGGAAGGGAGGCAGGGAGGGAGAAGCAGGGCTAGCTAGGTAGTTTGTACGTACAAGTCCATGTTCCTACTGAGGTCAGAGGACAACTTGCTGGAGTTGGCACTCTGGGAAGTTTCCAGTGAGAAAAAGCAAGTGGTAAATAAATGCCGTTAGCTGTTGTAATACCTTGGTAGCCTTCACCTAGAAATTTTAGGTACAAATCATTTCCTAGATCAATTATTTCATGAGAAGTTGGTATAGTAAGACCAAGGGCAGAATAAAGGACGGTTGCCTGTGCCATCTAATTCCTGCAGGATAACATTACTCTAAAGGCTCCGTATGTTAGGTATTTCAAGCACCATCTCCTGCCCAGTCACTGAGAAGTCCTTCCAGGCAGTGTCTGCTCACACTGACCCCGTTGACCTTTGAACGCTTGATGACGTTCTGAGATAGCAGGTATCCCAGGCTCGGTGAGGAAATTCTGATCAGACTTGATGCGAAGCAACCTAGAAATCAGCGTGAGGCAACAGACATCATTGCTGGCGTGGCCTTTCAGCTATCAGAGCTTCTTATGCTGACAAAATCATAAATACATATTGCTATTTCCAGTTGAAACTTAATATTGTAGATTTTCATTACTGCTTTTACATTTATCTTTTCCATTAAAAATGTTTCCAGAATTATTAGCAAATCGATGTATGTGCTTTATACTATAACCAAACTGTTATGAAAACAAAAATGTGGAATAGAGTTGTAATTTTCATCACAGGAATTTTGTCCTTAGACTGGAATTTTGGGAGCCTTGAAATCGATACTGTGCTAAAATGTTCAAGCAGAATAAGCCGACGCCCTGTGTGATTATGCTTCCAGATTAATAATCATTAGCTTCCTTTGTTTCAGTTTCTTCTAAATTTAGGGACTCTATACTCCTCTCTTTTGGTTTAATTTTACTATTTAAACATGATAAAATGTCATGTTTTGAAACTCAAGCTGCTCTAGAAAAGCCTTCTGAGGGAAATCCCTCTTCTATTTCAATCTCTCTCCTTCTCATCCCTATGGATATCACTTTTCATCAGCTTCCATCTTATTTTCTGTTTCTTTCCCATTCTTACACAGACAAAAGCACCACTTGGCTCTCTGCTGTTTAAGAGATGCAACGTCATCTGAAACAGAACACCCGGGTCAGAAGGTAAGACCATGAGTGGTTGTTTTAAACATTACCAGATTTCTCTCCTGAATGCCTGCTTTCTTTACAGTCCTGCCAAAAGAGGATGCTGCCAAACTTGTATTTGTGCCCATCTGATAAGTCAGGGAATCAGAATCCTAAGGCTAATTTTTAGACCTTAAAAATATATAATGTCCTTACAAAAGATGACACAAACCTAAAGGATAATGCTTCAGAAAACTTACACAGTGCATAGTCTAGGAGTTCAGACCCAGATCAAGGCAACACAGCACAGAAGTCAGGCTCCTCATCTTCCCAGGCTCTGCCCTTCTGATGAGCGGGATGGTTTTTACTCTTACAGAGCAGCTGAACAAACTTACACCTGTCAAAACATCGCCCTTTGTTTTCTTGTGAAAAACAAGTCTGCTATCAAGTTTGGAGACTTTTTATCTCCAGTTTTCTGTTTATCTATCTGTTTATTATTTTGCCTTTTATGCCTAAATTATAGATATTCTTGGCTATAGTTTTACAATGGAAAGAATTTTTACAATTTAAGTAAGATTTTTTTTTATTGTTTCTGAATTCTTTTCACTCCTAAAAAACTATCCCCTGACCTCATGTTTATGAAGGGATGACCCCATGCTCTCTGGTTTTTCCCCTTATATTAATAACTTTAAACTAAATTGCAGTTTATTTTTATATATGGTGTAATATCTAAAAACTAAGCTTATTGTTTTACAGTTGCTACAACAGCATTATTGAACAGTCTATCTTTCCTTGGCGATGGGAGATGGACCACCATGGACTCAGTCTCCAGCTGTACCTGGATTTACTTCAGGGCTTTTCCTTCCAGTCTGCTGAATTGCATGTCTCTTCACCAGAACTACATTGGTTTATTTAGAAAACTTAAAGTAGGCATCAGCTATTGCTTTCTTCTTTGTCAGAGTTTTGATGGATATGTGGGATCTAACGCTTTTCCAAATGAAGTGAGAATGAACTGTTTAGCTCGAATCAACCAACACTCATTTGCTGGCATTTTTATCTTGCTTGACTTAAACATACAGTTTGTTGTTAAAAGAATAATACCTTATCATGTAAATTTATCCTAGCCTTTCCAAATACATAGGCCCACTTTTGATATTTATGATTTAGTAATTTAAAAAATTTTCCCTAACAAGTCATTCGTTTTTCCTTTAATTCCTTTTTATCTGTTGCTAGAATAAATGAAACTTTCCCTTGCCTGTTAGTATATAACATGTCATTATATATATATATATACACATGCGCAATGTATACTATATATGTATATATATGTGTATACATACATACATACATACATATATATATACACACACACACACACACACATTACGTGTTTTTTGTTTGAGATAGGGTTTCTCTGTGTATCAGCTCTGGCTATTCTAAAACTTGCTTTGTAGACCAGGCTGGCCTCAAACTCACAGAGATCCACCTGACTCTGCCTCCTGAATGCAGGAGATTAAAGGCACGGGCAACCACCATCCAGCTAGATTACAGATTTTTTTTTTTTTATTCTTTTTTAATTAAAATTTCCACCTGCTCCCCGTTTCCCATTTCCCTCCCCTCCTCCCAAATATTGCCCCCTCCCCCCACTTCCCTCCCCCTATCCCCACTCCTCTTCTCCTCCCCCCACACCATTCCCCCTCCCTCTTGATACTGAAGAGCAGTCCAAATTCTCTGCCCTGCGGGAAGACGAAGGTCTTCTGTCTACTTCCAGGAAGGTGAGCATCTAAACAGGCTAAGCTCCCACAAAGCCGGTTCATGTATTAGGATCGAAACCTAGTGCCATTGTCCTTGGCTTCTCATCTGCCTTCATTGTCCGCCATGCTCAGAGAGTCCGGAATCAACCCATGCTTATTCAGTCCCAGACCAGCTGGCCTTGGTGGGCTCCCAATAAATCAGTTCCACTGTCACAGTGGGTGGGTGCATCCCTCGTGGTCCTGATTTTTTGCTCATGTTCTCCCTCCTTCTGCTCCTCATTTGGACCTTAAGAGCTCAGACCGTTGCTCCAAATTGAGACTCTGTCTCTACCTCGATCCATCGCCAGATGAAGGTTCCGTCCCGATGAAACTTCTCGGCACCTACACAGGAACTCCTGGATGCCCCAATGAGCCAGGGACTAAGGGAAGTAGGGCGCAGGCAGAGCAGGTCCAGCAGATCACAGCAGAGACTCTAGATTACAGATTTTTATTGTTAAATTTATGCTCAACCATCTTACTGAATCCTCTTAACGCTTAAATTCAGTTTTGATTTTTATTTTCAAAGCTGACTACAGGAATTTCTTTGATAAATATGTCTCTTCATTTCTCTTTCCTAACTCTCATCCTCTAAGCATTTTCTCTGGCTATGCTATCTATAAAACCAACATTATTAAGCAGAGTAGAAGTGATGGGTGTCCTTCCTTGTCCTTAGCTAAGTGGGAGAAAGACTATGACCCCAATGCTAAAATACATGGGTTTTATTTGTCATGATAAGAAACTGTCATTATTTCCTACAAAATACTTTCTACCAATCATGTTTATTGAATTTGATCAACTGCTTTTCCATCAGACTAAGAATATTTTCATGTGTACCTTGTCTTAAATGTGTTTTCTTCAAAAAAGAAACTATTATTGCATCCCTCTGATAAATCTCTCTTGTTTATGTTATATTTTTAATGTACTATTGGACTCTATTAGCTAGTTAGGAATTTTGATCAACAGTAATACTATCTATCTATCTATCTATCTATCTATCTATCTTTCTATTATGGGAAATTGCAATACTTTTAATAGATTCCCATTTATCTTGTATATAATCCATGAACTGGTTCTTAATTCATTGTCATTTAAATGATTCCCATAGTTCTGTTGATGTCAATGGTGCTAACTACACTTTGGAGATTATAATTTGTTTTACTTTCTTGTTTTAAATACCTTTAATGGGAATACAGAAGGATTGTTGGATCATAAGAACATCCCCTTTTATAAAATGTTGCTGTTTCTCCCAAATGGGTCTTAGAGTTTTGAATTGGATGGTCTCTGCACTCAAGTGTTTATTAGAAGGTTATCCTACCATGAGGAGGGAGAAAACTTGCTAATGTTTTCCTTTGGTGTAAAGCTTTTGAACAGTGAAAGGCGTTGCAGAAAGCTTCGGCATGGAGCCAAGAAATACCATTCACTAACCCTTAGTTGTCTGGTTACAATTTTAGCCTCCTCATTTCTAATATCTGAGTGTTCCAAAAATTTGAATCTCAGCGTGCTTTAATGAAGATTATGGAAACAATGGACATTCAATGGCTGTACAAGTGTCGGCCATCATTGCTCTGTTGAAAAAATACGAGATTTGTGTATATTGTCACTAGCTAACATCCAACAAAGAAATCATTCTTCTAACATGTACAGGTAAATAACTTACAATGTGGAAAGGGGGTTAATTGGTATGGGTGGGATTGAGGGCTGGAGGAAAAATTCCTGACTGCTATGGCAAATATCTTCATAAGAGGTACAACAGGCATTTCCACTCCTTCCTCTCATCTTTTCTCAAACTGGAAGCAGAGGGAATCATATAATTTATTCTTTGTTGGCTTTTGGGCTCTGGCCAAAGACCTTAGGGAAAACCTATAAAGAAAGAAATACTGACTCTTTCTCTCAGAAAAAGAGAGAGCGCCTGTCAAATTCTACTTTACGTACTTCTTGTCTTTGAATGTCTTTGGATACAGACATGGGGCTTGTAAGTCAGTGTGCCAGCTGGCAACTCTGAGACAACATTCTGGAAAGGGCATGGCAACAGACAGGAAAGCTTAGGGTTTAGAAGAAGTTTTTACATGAAACTTAGGAACATGCGTCATAACCATGGGTTCTTAACTGCAAATCTCTCCTGGTGTCAGCTTTTCTGACACCAGTTGATCATCACTATTGGGGCAGTTAATAACCCTACATCACAAACACTGTGTATGGACCCTTATGAAAGGTGTATGAGAGTCTTCCCTTGTAGAATGAGCAAGGTTAAAGTACTTGGCTAATCTTAGAATCTAAAATATTGAAGTCTAGCCTGAGAGTGAGTTGACATAACTAGCTACTACTTGAAGAGATAAAAAGGAAATTATCCTCTGGCTTGAATTGGGGTACTCAGGAGAAAGGGAAATGACCTGAGGTGAAGCCTACAGATTGACAGATTCAGCTGGCTGGCTGTCACTAGCAATTTTATCTTTATAAATGTATTAAAATATGTATGTTTCTGTATCTGGTCCCATCAGCTGCTGGAGGAAGCCTCTCTGAGGATGACTGGGCTAGGCACTGATCCTATGAATGTAGCAGAATATCATTAGGAATCATTTCACTGACTTTTTTGTAAGTGTGTTTAGTTCTACCCTAGGTATCTGAGCCATCCCACTTCTGGATCCCGGCCATTTAGGCAGTGTCAGCATGCCTTCTTGTGGTGTGGGCCTCAGGTGAGATCAGTTGGGCACTCCCACCAGGTCTGAGTCACCAGCACATCTTTCAGGAAGAGCAGGTTGTGGGTCACAGATTTTGTGGCTGGGTTAGTGTTCCAGTACCGTCACTGGAAGTCTAGCCTGGTCACAGAAAGCTGGTTCAGGTTCCTTTTTATCCATTAGTAGGAATCCTTGCTAGGGTCAATCTCCTAAGTCCTAGGATGCTTCCACTGCACTAGGTTTCCACATTGTCTCCTAAAAGCCCACCTATTCCATTTAACTCTCCCTGTACTATCTTGCTCATACTTCCCCTCCCCTACCTGATACTTCCTGTTCTCATGTCCCCTGTCCCAAGTCCATCTATAAAACCTATTTTGTTTCCCGTTCCCAGGAAGATGTACACATCCTACCTAAACCTCTCCTCTTCATCTAACTTCTCTGGATCCACAGTCAAACATTCGGTGACACGAACGTATCCTTACAGAAGATGGAGAGGATAGATTATAGAAGTCAGAGGTTTTACAAGAAGATGGCCCATCGAGTCAACTAAGGAGGGTTCACAGGGTCACAGAGACTAAAGTGACAACCACAGAGCCTGAACGGGTCTGCACTAGGTCCTGTTGTGGATATTTTCACACTGTGTGAAGATATATAGCTGCAGTTGTTTCAATAAAGAGTTGTATGGCCAATAACTGGGCCTTTAAATTTTTATGTGTTTTCAAAAGAAAAAGAACTAGACACCAATAAAGGTAAATAGCCCAGGTGATTCAGCCTCAGAATGCCTCTGTTGCAGTTTCCTCAAAATTCTGCATCCAGAACAACTTCAAAGCTGCTAGCTCAGATGGTCCAGCCTCACAGACTATTCAGCCAAGACTCCAGATAAGCTCTCCACGTTCTCATCACACGTAGACCAAACAAAAAATAATAAAGCTACCTCTTCTGGTACTTAACCATTATCTCAATTTTCTCAGGGTCCCCTAAAGGTGATGATGCTGCCAGACAATAGGAAGCAGTCTGGAGAACATGATGTCCTCATTCCAAAGAGGTAGGGTGGTTTATGGTTTATCATTGTTTAGAGAGGTTCAGTACAAGTTGTTATCAGTTGTGGTCAGAAAAAAAAAGCTGAAAAATGGAGATTAGATTCAGGGACCTCTTTCTGAAGGAAAAAACGGGGGAATATAGTATAGAAATGGTGGGATAAAGGGATGGATCATTGAGTCTACTTTTGAACAACTACTAGTCTCAAATATTTTACATTGGAATGGATTTTGTAGTAGCTTTGAAGTTGTTCTGGATGCAGAATTTTGAGAAAACTGATACAAATTGATGCAAATTTAAGGTAATTTTTGTTTGAACATACTCTATATTGTTTTCTACTCTTATTTAAGATATTTTTGTTTACTGATACAAATTTAAGGTTATTTTTGTTATATTGTATGTATGTTTCTATTTTTGTTTAAGGTATTATACCTATGCAGCTCATTTAACAATGCAAATTTCTAATCCTTGAAAGTTATTATTATTACAAATTTTTTAAGATAATTAAGAAATAAAGATAAGTAGTTAGTCATCTAATAATCAAACTTATAGTCATGCTAGGTATGTTTTTAAGGTCAAACAGAGATATGTTTTGAATGAATGATAGTCTCCAAAACTTTCAAAGACCCATAGAATATGACATTTAAAATGCCTAAATAACATAAAACTTTTGATGACAGTGAGATATGTCTGCTTCTCACAGCACAAATTTATCATAGGTAGGATGATGGAAATCAAAGAATATCCATATGGAGTCTGCTTTATTAAGGCAAAGTTAGCCACTGGGCAAGAAACCACCTTGCTCAACTATTGATAGTATACCTGCAATCTGGAAAAGAAGGGCACAAAAGAAGGCAACTGCCAAACTTTGCCAAGAAAAGGGAGGACAGTCCTTCAAAATTGCTGCTTCACAGAAAAGTCTATCAGATATTCTAGGCCCATAAATCAAAGATTTATTCCTCAATCCCTAGGAACCCTAGGTGATTGTTCAGGCAGCCAGGTGTCTCTGTTGTTTCTATAGTTTTGAAAGTTGTTTGCTCTGCACTTCCTGTTTACTCAGGTAATATTATATCCTTCTCAGATCTCTGATGGAGTTGAAAATGAGATAGTTATAGTTACAGTTTTCCTTGTTATGAAATTTTAAAAAAACTTACATAAGAGATGTAAAGTTTATAAAATTGAAAAGCATAAAAATTTAAGGTGTTTATTTAAGAAGATGTTTTAGGATGGTAATACAAGTGATACTAAAAATGGTTTAGGTATAAAACATTGTACTCAATAAGATATGATAGATAAGACATATTCTCTGAATGTGCCAAATACAAATGGACTAGGCATTGTGAGTATACTTTTCACCTGACATTTGTTCTTATTGTATATAGCTTTATGATGTTAAGAGTTAAAACCTTTCCTTTTTACTTAGACACAAAGGAGGAAATGTTGTGGAATAATCGCACACTGTGTGAAGATCTATTGCTGTGATTGTTTTAATAAAGAGCTTAACAGTTAAGGCAGGAGATATAGGTGGGACTGCTGGGCAGAGAAAGGAAGTAGGAGGAGATAAGAGAGATGCAGGGGAGACACCAATGTAACAGAGAAGAAGTTGGACATACAGAATGAACGATGGGTAACAAGTTACAGGGTAAAATGTAAATTAATAGAAATGGACTAATTTAAGTTATAAGAGCTAGTTAGGAACAAACCTAAGCTATGGGCTGAGATTTCTTAATTAATAAAAAGTCTCCATGTCATTATTTGGGAGCTGAAAGACAGGACAGAAAAAGACTCATTACAAGGTCCTCTGCATACATACTGTGGTTTAGCTTGGGGTTTTTTGTTGGACTCCTAACAATGGTAGTATCTCTGACTCCTTTGCCTATTTGTGGGACCATTTTCCTCCTCCTGGGTTGCCTCATTGAGCCTTAATATGAGGGTCTGTGCCTATTCTTATTGTATCTTGTTATGCCAAGGTTGGTTGATATCACTGGGAGGTCTGCTCCTTTCTGAAGGGAAATGAGGGAGTTGTGGATCTTGGGGAGAGGCAAGGTCAGAGGGGACCGAGAGGAGGGAAGGCTGTAGTTAGGATGCATTATATGAGAAAATTAAATAAATAAGTAAATAAATAAAATTTAAAGTGTGCATTTTTACATTAAAATTTAGTAGTGAATACCAGAGTCAGGATTAGACTCAAAGTCTGCTCATCTATCAAACTTATTCCCATTCTCTAATGCTATGTCCTATTCTAGTCTCCACAATGAAAGCAGTGATTCCTCATCTACTCAGAAGTATGTGACCATCTCAGACACACTAAATTACAGACAAGGGAGTGCACTGATATTATATTTTGATTACAAAAGATCTTTGGCTTTTATGGAAGATATTGGTCAAATCTTGGATTGTTTAACCTGCAATATAATAGATTAGTAATCTTCTGACTCTCAGGAGGAAAATCTGAGCTACAGCCACTTGTATTCTGGCATACACGAAGTGTGAGTTACACCCTACAGTAATTACTAGACACAAAAGAGAAAAACACTTGCAAAATTCATTGTGGACTTTCTGCCAATCATATACGACTAAAAAAAAAAAACTAGATTACTTAAGAATGCAGTCTGAGATTAAAGTTAAATCAAAGTGTAATTTATGTGTGTAATGTAAGAAGCCACAGGTGACAGACCTTCAGTACTTGGACACTAGTTCAAAAGAGAGAAAAAAAAAAGCTCAAGAAATTGAAGTACTTTCTCTTCCAAAATTTTAGCTTGATGGATACTGGCAACATGTACAAATATTCTTTCATCTGATGGGAGACAAAGCATTTTTTCCTTGAGGCAATAGTTCAAGCTAGTTACAGATACTCAAAGGAATGGACTTCATTATTACTGAGAGCCCATGTTGCCATAAGGCATGGTGTTTTCTATAGTTATATGATATGGGGGGTAGGAAGGAGTTTGAGGCTGGGCTAGCAGTCACCCTTTCTCTTTTAAGTAGGTAAGTATCCTTTCCCATCAGGCTGAAGTAGAAACTCACACACTAAGAGAACATTTAATGAAATACTTAAAAAGAAAGTCAAGATAAAAATGCAGCGGTGTTAGTGTAAGCCAGTCCAGAGAAGAGGAAGAGGAAGCAAAAGATGATGAGGAGAAGATTTAAAGGGGATTGTTTAGGTAACAGAAATTTTAAAATGAATAAGTGGATGAAAATGTTAAAGACAAAATAATAAACTTTAAAAATTCATGCAAGAGAACCAAAATATAAGTAAAGAGACTATTCAAAAAACAAGGAAATGAGATTAAACTTGTAGAAATAGAAGATACAGAGACAGGGGGGATAATTCAAAGGTAGAGCAGTTGCCTGGCATACTCAAGCCCTTGGGGTCAATCCAGAAAACTGAAAAAAATTTAATTTGGAAGAGAAATGAGATTTAAATTTTTTTATAGTGGTAGACATAACCCAGACATCAAATTCAAGAATAAAGTGGGAGAAAAGCTTCAAAATGTGGGCCAGAGAAAAACAAGTTAACTAAACTCAGGGCTAGAGAGATGGCTCAGGTGGTGAAATGTTTGCTGTACAAGAACGAGGACCTGGGTTTAATTCCCAGCACCTACCCTAAAGATCTGAGCCCAACAGAGTGTTTGTAATTTCAATGCTGGGGAACAAAAACAGGAGGATCCTGTTAAAACTGTCTGGGTAGGTAATCTAGGCAAATTGGAGAGATCCAGGTACAATGGTATATAGATATTGTCTCAAAAATAGAAAGGAAGGAAAGAAGGAAAGAAGGAAAGAAGGAAGGAGGGAGGGAGGGAGGGAGGGAGGGAGGGAGGGAGGGAGGGAGGGAAGGAGATCGAGGAAGAACCCCAGTGTTGACCTCTACCTAGCCTCTCAGAGCACACACATTCACATACACACCAAAAAACTAAAGTTAGTTGTGTGTAAGACTTTGGTTCTAGACCTGTGGATGCCATAAAAATATTTAAACAAAAAATGACTTTTACCCTCTGACTTTTATGTACCTATAATATTACCAGTATGCAACAGCAACAAATAAATACTCTCAGACATTGGCAGTCTCTGACGTAAGAAAACAACCACAACTCTCTCTATGAAAAAAGTAACAGTAAATTCTTTAGCTGACTAAAACATGAATCAAAGCAGAGTTCGTATCCAGGGGAAACAGAGATGGAAGACATTTCAGTGAACAACAGAGAAGTAACATGGTTCATGCTCCTCCAGAAGACAACGTGACCAAGCAAGCTCCTTAGGCCTGAGAGCACTCACAACACTACAAAAATACCTCTGTGCTATGCTGAGCGAAGGAGCTGACCTTTCCAAAGCTGGATTCATGATGGTGAAAGAGGAAAGATAACAAAGTACCAAAGCACTTTAAATTCTTTTCAACACACTAAGTGGGACTTAACTAAATGCCTGCCTTGTGCAATAGGAACCGTTCTGATGTTAGGAAGGCAGGACCCCAAACTTCCATTTCAAACTCCTGAAGGATAGTTAAGATCTCATAATGATGGATTCTCTGGGACCTCAAGAGTCCACAGACCAGACCTCGAGTAGGCAGAAGCACCACTATTCATAATCACAGAGTGTGTGACAGAGTGGACAGATAGAGGACATGGTTCTGAAATGGAAGAGCTCCCATGACCACCAAATATAGAGTGTAGGAGAGCCCAGCACCTAACAGGGCATCTCTATGCATGTTAAGCTTGGGGGTAGGTTCTTTCTTTGGAACTCTTTGATCCCAAGGATGTGAGTCTGTAACATCATTCCTGGTGCACTGTGATCTTTCTTCTGAAATGGAACTTCCATGTTCTCACACTGGACTCCACACTTCCACCAGGACGAATAGCGCTAGTGAGGCCCAATTCTTCCTCAGAATGCAAATTTGCCTTTCTCCACCTGAACACCATGATTGATCAGCATCTTGTTTAGGCACTCCAGGCAATAAGACTTGAGATTCCAGGAGATCCAAGAGGCATCTCATCAAGACATGAAGTGAATGGTTCAGATGCTGTGGAGTCCACACAGATCACAACCAGCCCTCCAAGTATGTGCAAGTTCGGGCACATTATTAAAAAGAAGTATGCATCATCACCCATCCAAAGTCACTTCACGAAAGTGAAGGTGATGTCATGTTAGGCGATCTGTTATACAAATCACCAAGTTGGCCATGTTTTATCCACAGATTAGAATACTTTTCTTTATAAGATCAGTGAATTACTCATCGAAATGACCAATGTCCTTGTTAAACCAGCAGCCTGCCAGAGTCAATAGTGAGTTATGACCGTACTCTCCCTAGACACCATCACACCACAAAAGTGTGACATCACCCATCTATTTCTTCTTTATAGTATTACAAAGCCCTACACTTAATTAATCTACTTAAAGATACAATGTGACAAGTTGGACACTCATATTCTTCTAGCGGGAATAACTTTCTTGAAAATCTTGTTTAAAACTCTAAAAATGTGCAAGTCCATTTCTATTATTTTCATAAATAGGAACTTCTTAATATAAAATTTAAAATATTTAATATACATTGCATGAAATATAAGGTTACATATTTTACTGTCAATTATAATAGTTAAAAATAGAGAATATGGAAATATTGTGGTCCCACAATAAGGGATAAGCTGAGTAAATTATGTTCTGTCTTTAGCTAGTGGTTGATTATCATTTGGTAGCATGAGAAACATGAATGGTGACTTTCTAAATTTAAAAACTGGCATCGCATATTTCCATTTTACATTTTTGTAACAAAGCTGGGGATTGAATACATGTAATATAGGTTTTCTAAACTGAACTAGACCTTAGCCCTACATTTTCACTTTTAAAATGTAAACACAGGAATAGAAAAAACACTGGCAAACACATGTGTCAGGGCTGTGAATTCTGGTTGAAGTACTATGGATGAGTGAGCCTCTTTTCATTCGCTTTCACCGTTGTCCAGATTTTGCTGTCATGAATATGCATAATGCCAATAATACAAAAGTTGTTGTGAGGGGGCCGCTAGTTAGTTCCCAGCTGCTTAGCCCCAAAATAATCACAAAGAAACTATATTATTTAAATCACTGCTTGGCCCATTACCTCTAGCTTATTATTGGCTAACTCTTACATATTAATTTAACCCATCTCCATTAATCTGTGTGTCGCCACGTGGCTGTGGCTTACCAGCTACAGTTCCAGCATCAGTCTCTGGCGAGGCTACATGGCTTCTCTCTCATTTCTCCCTCCTTCTCCCAGCATTCAGTTTAGTTTTCCCTGCCTACCTCTATTTTCTGAGCAGGCCCAAGACAATTCCTTTATTAACCAATGGTATTCACAGCATACAGAGGGGAATCCCAAAAAAGTCATCAAACAATATATATCATGTTTATATTTATTATCACATTTGCACTTAACATATATTTATGGAAACTTACTGTTTGCCTAGAACTTCTTAGTCCTGGGAACAATAGTATATCATACTAAACACAGATTCTCTCACTTCAGAAAATAGAGGTATCATGAAGGCCAGGCAACTTAACTGACAAGACAATGACAGACCATAATAGTGGCCTGAGGAAAGAAGCATGTGATGTAATGTGAGGCTTGGTGAGGAGGGTTGTGCTGGGTGGTTACAGAAAGTCTCTTTAAGACTATGGTGGGCTGAATTCTGAAACAAAGAGGAGCCAGGACCTCTAAGACGACAGAATTGGACTAATAAGCTTGGGCGAGCGTGCACATGTACTACATCTAAAAAGCAGCCAATGAAGACTGGATATGAGATGCATTCAGTATGCATTGTAAAAATCTCCTCAATGTTCAGGGCACATGGTAGTAAATGTGCTATGTGGGAAATTTTGGACAGTATTCAGTATTGTCTTTCTGTTCGTCTGTTTTAAATCCTTCTATTATGAGGATATAGCATCACTAGCACTCATTTCCTTACTGACTGCTTCAAATAATTTTAGTCCGGTTCTACTTAAGATGCTGAAGCGATTGCAAGACCATACAGAGATCCCCAACTTTTGGCTGAGACAAGGCTGATGCAAGAACAACAACAATAACAAACAATACCTTGACTGCTTAAGGCACTGAGGTGGGTATATGAGGATGCTGAGTGGGGAAGCATTTGGGAGTGGAGTGGTTCTGGAGGGAAAAGACTTTCTAGGGAAGTGGGAATGGCCAATTAAAGTTCCAAATTGATTAACACGCTGAGGCCATGGGCTGGGGATGAAAGCAAAGAAATAGGCTGTGGAGGGGCCAGGGAGCAGATCCCTCATGGACATCTGTGAATAGGGGCACTGAAGATAAGGCAGATGGAGTTGCATGACACAGCATTTATTTGAACACAATCACTTAGGTTGCCATGCTGGGAAACAGACTAAAGGAGGCCAGAGCAAAAGTATGGGTATAACAGGAGGACACAAAATCAGGTAAGAGACAGTGATGGTTGAGACTAGGAAAATAGAGAAGGTGTGATCAGATTCTGGGTATCTTTTGAAATTATAATCAGTTGGAACCAGGCAGTGGTGGTGCATGCCTTTAATCCCAGCATTTGGGAGGCACAGGTAGGTGGATCTTTATGAGTTCGAGGCCTAGTCTACAGAGCAAGTTCCAGGAAAGTTAGGGCTGTTATACAGAGAAACTATGTCTTAAAAAAAAACAGAAAAAAAAAATTAGCTGAGCAGTAGTGGCACACATCTTTAATCCAAGCACTTGGGATGCAGAGGCAGGTGGATCTCTGTGTGTTCAAGGACAGCCTGGTCTACAAGAGCTAGTTCTAGGACAGGCTTCAAAGCTACAGAGAAACCCTGCCTCAAAAAAAAAAAAAAAAAAAAAAAAACCTAAAAGAAAATTATAATCAATTGGATTTACATCATGTTCCTTTGGCAAGTGTACAAGAGAAAAGAGAAGGGTGACGTCATGGGTTTATGCTGACCAACTAGAGCTGCTGAACCTAAGATAAAGGAGGACCTTTAGTTTATATGTGTTTGTTTCTTTGGTTTGGATTTGGTTTTGGTTAGTTTGATTATATGCAGAGGAAACACTCATTTTAGGGATGTTGAGTTTAGAATGACCATACATTCCAGTAGAAGACGTCAACTAGGCAATTACATCTATGAGCGGAGATGTAGATTTCTGAACAGGAAGTAAAAACATGACGGGCAACTCTCATGAAGTGACATTTAAAACCATGACTTATATGACATCACCAAGACAGAAGGTCTAGACAAAAAGTAAAGGGATGGGATGCCCAGCCTTCCATCACTAATAGTGCAGAGAGCAAGAGCAAAGCAGACTGAGGGTATGAAATGAGGCAGAGGAGGAGGCAGAGTCTGGGGAGACAGCTGGAGTGGAAAAGTATTTACTCTGTGTGTATGAGGACCTCGATTTGGATCTCAACACTTACATAAAACCTGGCCACGGTGCCACACTAAGAAGGCAGTGTGTTGAAAGCCAAGTAGAAGAGGTACATCTAGGTGGAGGGTAGGTATTGAGAAGGAGAATCAGGGAGGATGAAAGAGGAGCCAAGAGGGGTGTGGAGCTCTTGGTCCTGCCCAGAACATTCTCCATGGAGCTGTGTGACAACAGATTGATTTGAAAGTGTTTGAGAGAGCCTTGCAGGACAGAAATTGGAATCAGTGTAAACTATGCTTTAAAGAGAAGGGGCAAATGAGTTTTCAACTGTTATTCTTCAAGAGATTTTTTTCCTTAAAGATGGATAATATGGGGCTGGAGAGATGGCTCAGAGGTTAAGAGCATTGCCTGCTCTCCCAAAGGTCCTGAGTTCAATTCCCAGCAACCACATGGTGGCTCAAACCATCTGTAATGGGGTCTGGTGCCCTCTTCTGGCCTGCAGGCATACACACAGACAGAATGTTGTATACATAATAAAAATAAATAAATAAATAAATAAATAAATAAATAAATATTTCAAAAAAAGATGGGTAAAATAAAAATTGTGAAGGGAGGAAACAGGAGTTTTTACTGTGATCAGGAAATATAAGACTATCACATTTTTCCAGGAAGAATAAACTGCTAATTAACATATTTTCAGATCTTTGGGCATGTGGTCCTTGACCACCTTCTTTAAGGTCAGAACTATGAAGAAACAGCTCAAGGTTGTTGGAAAGACGTTTTCAGAACAGTACGGTGATTGCCTCTGAGTCCCATTCATAAGTGTGTCCTGACTCTTTTTGGCTTTGCTTGGCTATTCCTTTTTCTCATTGCCCATTTCTATTTCCCAGTCCTTGAACTCTAAGGCCTCTATACTCTCTTTAAGGAAACTCGACTTCTTCCAAGAAAGTATCTTTTTTTTTTTTTTGAGAAAACATTAACATTGCAAATCAACATGGTTTATCCTGTGAGGTTCCAGATGCTACAGTCAATTTTCCTGAGTCAATAAAACAAAACACTATCTCTATTCATCGGAGATGAGGAGATGGAGCACAGATCCAGGGAGGAGTCAGGCTCAAGCCTTAAAGCCAAGTTGTGACTTCTTAAAATAAAGTTCAGTACATGCAGAACAGGGTTCATGCCAGTCTACCTCCCTAAGACAGACACTCTCTGTGGGCTTGCAATGATTCCAGGTTGATAAATTCAAGAGAAACCAAATATCCAGGGAAAATGTAACTTCTTTTCTTCCTCTGCTTGGAGAATACAAACCAATGCCTTTACAGAGGAGGCCTAAGAATAGATTTCTGCAAGGCTTCTCTGGGGGACTGAGCTCACTGTGGAGAGGGAACACCCGCAGCTGCACAATTGGTCTTCAGTGCATCTGAGGATGAGGTCTTCTTCATTCAGTATGTGAGCAGGGAACCACAAACTTGACAGGGCCAAGAGGAGAATGCACTATGTTGTGTTGAACTGGAAATGGAAAGGAGCCATTGGCATACCTTCATGGATAAAGATAAAAATTTAGAGCAAAAGATTTAAATGTGTGCAAATCTGTGGATGAGTGCATGAGAGTATGCCTGTGCATGTGTGTGCATATGTGGGGTGTGTATGTATGTGTGATTGTGTTAAGATCCTTTGTCTTTTCCACAGAGCCAGACTGGTAACAGTGCTACCTGAGAGCAACAACTAGACTACAGATTTGGACTTCCAATTGTTTTTCTCCAGTATCAGTAACCAGGACTACTTGAGAAACAGTTTTTTCCAGAGGAAATACAGATGACTGTGGAATATCTTACTGTGCCTCAAAAGAATAAGAAATGTTCTAAAGACTATCAATGCCAACTGGAAGAGGTTCCTCTGGCAAACTGGGAAAGCAAAACAAACAGGGAATACAACTATATCCTTGAGTCTTACTGAAACAAATACTAAGTTTATAGTTTGATGAAGAATTGGAATGAAAAGGATGCAAAAATATCTTCCCATAAAGTTACTTATTAATTATAAAGCAAAAAGATGTCTCTTTATATGAAGCAATGTGACAGACAACATTATATGACTATAGTGATCATACAGGTACAATATAAATAGTTTTGAGACACCTCCTGCTGAGTAACGAGAACATGACTATGAGGCAACAGAGGAACAGTGAACAAAACACCAGGACAGTAAACATAGCAGCTTCGAGAAAGACCTGAGGAATTGTTCTAGACAGAAAGAAATCAAAGATTCTGTACCTCAATGTCATACTTAAACTACATTCTTTTGCTGTAAACAGCACATAAAAGTTAGCCAACAAAACCTGGAGATACCTGGGTTTCAGATGGCAAAATTGAACCAGTGTGATGGTCTGATTTATGGTTGTATTGAAGGAATAGGGAAGGTCCTTGATTGTAGGAAACACACAATGGAGTATCTGAAGATCATGAGCATATCTGATTGCCCATGAACTCCACAATAAAAGAAAAACTTTATACAATATGTATAAGTAGGAGAGAATTTCAAAATAAAGTGAGATAATTGCTTGGGAAATAATCATCATCTTCATTTTCAAACATACAAGAATTGATTTTGAAAGTGCTTTCTCGTGAGACCATTTAGCAGGGAAGAGAAGTGGCTTCTGAGCTCAGAGTTGAAGCACTGATGGCTACTTTTTCTTTTGTTTAAGCTTAAAAGAAAAGAAGGAGGAGAGAAAGAAGTTTAAATTTACATAAAAGGACAGGGTGAGAAAATCTTTAGAATCTGTGCCCAGTTTGCCAAAACATGGTAGGAGCAATCAGCTCAATGTAACAGACACACCAATATGTTCTCATAATATCAGCAATCTTGTGTCTCCTAAAGAAAAATACTTAGAAACTAGCCATTATTGAAATTAAATGATTCACACCCCATGGCTGCCTAACATCATTTCCCTACAGTTTCTAATACATCCAGTTATTTGATTTTACAACAGAGATGATAAATGCTATTCTCTTCTCTGGGAACGACCAAGACAGATACAAATCAATCACAACTTGAATGAGAATCCATTTGCTACTCCATCTGTGACATACACATCATCACTTAGAAATAAATAGAAATTTCTGATGGCATATGTTAGATCAATTCCTGAGCAGTCTATTAAAACAATATATCCATGCAAGTTCATCCAATGCCTCCCTGGCCTCCGTGCATCCAGCTTTATTAACCCCAACACCGAAACCACTGTTTGTAAGCTACAGTGTGTTATTGAGAACCTGCAGCGTTCGTTTCGGTCTACTTTGCTATTCCCCACATAAAGATCACCATATTGACTGAATTATAAAAATAGCCTCTTTTCCTTAAACCTTTCCAAATATAATCCCCAAGAGTTTAATCCAATAATCAGAAGAAAAAGTTGGAAGCCGAAAACAAAATAATATCAATTACTAATATTTCCCGTTCTTGGTTCAGGCTTCTCTTATCTGAAGCTCATAAAGTATTTTAATTTATTCCATCATCTCAGGGAACAGAGAGCCTGGAAAATCCTAGTCATTCCCCAGTAACTATCACTGGGATTTTCCGTAACTGTCTAGATGTGGAAGAAGATTCTTAAGAAGTTGATCCAATTCTAAACTTACGTCTCAACCTATTAGTAAATTCAAAAAGACAAGCATCCCTATTTTCTTCAAATAACATCTGGTTGCTTGGCCATACTGCTGATATCTGAAACCATTTTGAATTTTCACCAACAAATCTACATTTAATGAATCTAACGTACATTTATGCACTAAACATTCTTTTCTACACCCGACTTAGGGAAAGAGATCTCTGAGAGAGAATCTGGCCAAAAACTTAAAAACTTGGGAAGAAATAGAATGCAACTGCCTCCTACAAGCTGTACTGTGAAACCATCACATGATGGTACAAAGACAGAGAGATGGGAATGCACCATGAGGACGAAATCTAGGTGAGCAAGATTGGGTTGTGGCTTTCGAGTACAGTGTCAGCGCTTGAAACCCACTAATTAGTTATGAAGTTATGAAGGAAAGAGACTTCCTGACTCAGGTTTGAATGGTGCCAACCTGTGTTCTGTTCAGAGTGGGAGGAGTCTAGACCAGCAGATGGAATAACGGGGAGACCCAGAGGCACCACAACTGTAAAAAGAGACGGTTTCCCCTTCAACGCCACCGGTATCTTAGCTGGAATTGTGTCGCTGTAAAAAAACACAGTGGCCAAAGGCAACGTGGGCAGGGAAGGGTTTCTTTCAGCTCGCAACTTGCATCATCCAGGGAAGTCAGTGCAGGAACTGAGGGCAGGAACCTAGAAGCGAGAAGTGGAGCAGAGGCCATTTGTTTTGCTCCCTCGCCCACTTTCTTGTTCCACCCAGGACTGCCTGCCCAGGGGTTGCTCAGCCTCTAGTGGTCTGAGCCCTCCTATATCAATAATTAAATCGAGAGAATGTCCCACAGACTTCCCCACAGGCCAGTTTGGTGTGGGGGGAGGCATTTTTATCAACTGAGGTTCCCTCTTCTAGAATGACTTTATCTTGTGTTGAGAAAACCTAGCTAGCACAATTGACACTTGTCAACAACACACAACACACCACTATTCAATTACAACTTTTCTCATTTGTCCCCAAGATGTCATGTTAATGTTAACATTATAATATAAAACATCCCAACTTTTAAAAGTCCCACAATTCAAAAATTCACACAATTGAGAAGGCTGGTTGTTTTTAAAATATTAAAAAACCCTAAGTTCCAAGTCTTTCTAAAATATCTTGTCTCTAAAATTCCAAAGCCAGTAAAACTCCAAACTTTGAGCTAAAAACAAAAACAAAAAACCAAAACAAACAAATGAACAAAACCCCACCTTATTTCAGAAAGGGAAAGCCAGGGCACAGTTACAACAGATTAAAGCAAAACTGAAGTCCAATGGTGTAAAAAGCTCAGTGTGAACACAATTTTCAGGATTTCCTGGGCTCCCCCAAGGGCTCCACATCACTACCTCTACCATGGGCAGCACACATGTCTCATAGGTTCAGGCGGCCTCCACTCAACAGCTGCAGCTGTTCTTAGCATCCTCCCCCAGGGTACTGATAGCTCCAAAATACTGCTGCAAGTGGGCACTTCACCAACTCTTCAAGAACTCTGACCCTGCTACATGCTGCCAAGTCTCAGCTTTTCTCCACTATCTCTTTAATCCTGGAGCTTCTACTGTAACTGGACCCGAACCTTCACCGGTGGTCTTTCCTGGCCTCTCAGAGGGCCAAGCCTTAACTTCTCCCCATGACCTCTTCATGCCTTCACAACCAGTAAAGCCTGAGAGACGTTATCCATCACCAGTTAAGTGGCCAGCATGGGGTAAAACCTTGGCTTTTCTAGACCACTGCTTCTGTGTGCTGAACTTGTGGAAACACTTCCCAGAAAATCTTGTCTCAAAGATGCTGGTCTCTTCTTCATCACAGCTGATTCTTCAGCCTCAGCTGCTCATCATCAATTGTACCAGCAAAGCAAAGGCTCCACGTTAGTTTGCTATTAATTCAAAATGCTGAACAGCCTTTGAGTCTATAAGGGACTCTCAAACTTTCCTCTAAAAACATCACAAGCCAGGCCTTCATTGTCTACACTGCTCTGCACACTGTGCTCTCAGGTTCCACATCAGCTCATCAAGCTCTGAGTACCCGAAAAATGCTAGCACAGTCCTCCAAAAACATATGGTCAGGTTGGTCTCAGCAATACCCTCCTCCTTGTATAAATTTCTTAGTTAAGCCTTCTCTGGCTATGATAAAACAGCATGACTGAAAGCAACTTGGGGAGAAAAGGATTGTTTGATCTCACATTTTATAACTCATCATCAAAATAAGGACAGGAACTCAAGGAAGGGGCCCCAAACCAGGAACTCAAGCAGAAGAAACTGATTACTGGCTTGCTCCCCATGGTTTTCTCAATCCAACATTATATCACCCAAAATCACCTGCCCAGGCATGGTGCTGCCCCCAGTGCGCTGGGTCCTCCCACATCAATCATCAATCAAGAAAACTCCTCACCAGTCAGTCAGTTAAGTTTTCCTCTTCCCAAATGAGATCAGCTTGTTTCAAGTAGACAAAAAACTAGCCCACACAGCAAGATAATTGGTAAATATTATTCTGTGATGAAACATTTATTTGTAGTGAAAATCTCACTGTTGTACATGAAAACTGAGCCTAAAACAACCACCAGGCTTTTGCTCATGTGTTTGCTCCAACTCTTTGCTCATCTCCTGCTTGTATTTGGCTCATCACATAGTTTTGAATAAAAGGAGAGAATGATCTAGTCTATCTCTGTGGATTTGAAATGACTGTTCTTTGTGCCAGCTCTAAAACTTTTTGAAATATAGTTTAGCATTTGAGTCTTTGTACTGAGTCAGTTCCCAGAGAGAGGGTACTTGGTGTGTTGCTAAATCATGTGTATATGTTCAGAGCGGCTGGCAGTGAGTCTTTAGCATATGGAAAACTAGATTCACAACGATGATGATGGTGGATGGTGAGCAAACCACTCACTGCACACCTCTGTGCTATGAGATGAGACAATGTACTATGTGCTTTATATACTTCAGCTTACCGAGGGAATCATCACAGCCTTCTGATAAATCAGTTTCTATAAGATCCCTATTCTATAAAAGAATAAACCAAGTCCCATAAAACTACATTAATTTACAAAAGCCCACTTTCAGGAACTAGAATCCGGCCTAGGTCTACGGGATTATATAGCCAAATTTCTTAACTAGTTAAAAAATACTCCTTGGGTAAGAATGACCCCTCATCTTTTCTTGGTCACACTGCTTAGCATCAGCAGTGAACTCTGGTCATTCCAGCCCATGTTCTTCATGTCTACTCACCAACAGATAACCACTGTACAGTCTCCATGGATGCAGTTAAGGAGTAGTGCCCCACCCTCACTCGAGGTGGAGAGAGCAAGCCCTGTTCCGTGCCACCAGTACAGTTCGTTTTAGGTGCCAGTAGTGGCAACTGGTTTGACTCCTGCCTTTCCCTTCACATCCTGCTACCTCTGACCGCTCATACTTCATTACCTCTTCAACACTTCCACAATGCAGCCCTGTGTCCAGTGTCCCTACCTCAGAAACCACCAGAAATCCCTTGGGTTTCAGCTTCTCCACTCACTCCACGCTGCTCTGTTTTTTTAAACCTCTTCAGGATGAAATCTCATTCATGTATCTGGTGATCTTCATTCACCTAATGATGAAGTCCCATTGTTCAAACTCCTTCAGTACGACCTCTCTCCATACCCCGTACCTTCATCTCTCAGAGTGACTTGGCTGCTATTCTCAAAATATGCTTAACCCTGCTTGAAAACTCCCAGATGACAACATACTGAGCCTAGAGTACACATATACTGATGTCACCCTTACAAATAGTTTCTGCATGTCGCTCTGGTGGATTCACTTAGGTTTTAGGGGACCATTAAACTGGGACACTGCCTTCTCTGAAAGTCCCGGTTCTGTGCCATGGTAGCTGTCTTCATCACACCTCTCTTAATCAATCCTTCATCTTACCACACAATGATAACGAATTTTTGAGACTATTAGCTCCCTCGGACTAATTAGCTCCCTTAAAATCAAGGCCCACTCCCTTGATAATTGAAATGGTGTCTGCTATGAACGAAAGCTTCCTGGATGAAGAGTGGATGAAGGAATGTGAACTTAGTATATCACAGATGTCAGAATCTGTACCACTTTCATAAGCCTCAGTTGTGTGATAGAAGGGAAGTCTGCCAAGCTCCCTAGGTCTTAGCATCTCTATGGAAAATGGAAATCATAAAATCTACCCTGTGATCTGTGGACAGTTAAACAAAATTACATAAAAACAGACCAAGTTTCAGAACTACTACACTATATGACACACTCAGATGATGGATATTATTATGTCTGTCAAGACCCAATGAAAAACATTCATGGTTCTTGAAAGTCTTTGCACACATTCTGATTCTTTCATAAAGACACTGCTGTGTCATGCCTTCCAGACACGGAAGTAAAGCTGTCCCTCTATATCCAAGGAGGACTGAAACCAGGGTCTCTGTAGATACCAAAATCTATGGATGCTCATGCCCTTGATCTAGGAATGACAAAAAATTGCATGCAGCTTACAAATACCCTTCCATATATTCTCAGTTGCTTCCAATAACAAATATAAGATGCTATGCAAGTTGGCTTTATATTGTTTAAAGAACAAAGACAAAAATAGCATGCATGTGCTCAGTACATGCAAAGTGATTCCACATATGTTCTGTCCATGATTGATTGAATTCTCAAAAGTAGAATTCAAGAGTAAGGTGGGTTTCCTGACTTGGTAATGTATGGTCTTGTACTCTAAGTAGATGGTTTGGAAGGTTCTGACTTTTCCCTATTTATAGTCAAGAAGCCCAACAAACACTTCAGTGGCAAGTGATTCTAGGTGAAATGGTTTTCTTAAGCTTTGTTTTGTGCTAGAAACGAATGGTTCCCATTTACCACCAGTCGTACTGCCCACTGCAGCCTTCCACCGTGGTCATGTGTCTTATCTCCCTGTGGCACAAATGCCACATGAAGCACGCTGGGAGACAGCAGAGGGTGGGGGCAGGGAGACAGGTGGCGATCTTAAATTAGAAACTGGGCCTTAAAGGAGCCAGAAAGAAGGTGACGTCCCAGGAAAAGTGTGTCGTCTGTCATCACAAAATGGAAAGATACACTCACCGTCAATCGTGTCTTTGTGTGCATGTGCACATGTGTGTATATGAGCATGTGTGTGATAAAATGCCCTCCCATTATGCAGTTGGCGTGGGCATTAAAAACAGGGAACAACTAAAAAATTGACAAGAGAAGAGGATAGGTGAAAGGAGGATTCGGATGTTAGTACTTGTGTCTAGTTGGAATTTAAGGGGGCATTGAGTACATATGCTCTAACGGAAGTTTTAAGGTGGCAGTCAGTACATATGCTCTAATGAGAGGTTTAGCACCCTAATTAACATGTATTAATACATGTATCTAATGGTAGTTTTAAAGTAACATTCCCTTGCTCTAATGGGAGTTTTAACTAGTTTTCCCAAAAGATAAAATCCTCAAGGTTTAAACAAAAATGTTAATATTGATATGGGGTAAGGAGTTTGTATACGACTTTTAGAAATCATTTACCCCCTCCTTTAACAGTGTTGTCCTATGAGCCACATGGTGGAAGGAGGGATAAAACTGACTTGGTAAGTTGTCCCTTGGCCTCCACCCGGACACGGACATGCGGACAGACAGACAGACAGACACACACACACACACATACACACAGTTTTGTAATCGTAAACAAAATTGTTAGAGCATACTTTGTGTCTCCCTTGAAGGCGACTTCTAGACAAAACACGCCCTAGGCTGCAGGGGGCTCCAGGTACCAGGAAACTGACTCAGCAGTGAAGACTTGGGGCTAACTTGGGTGTCTGGCTGTTCCATCCAGCCCTTGGTGAATCCTTTCTTTGCCTGCCTCTGCATGGCCGCCCCCAAGAGCCCCTGTAAAGTTCTTGGGGGTCGGGAGGAGCCAGTCGCGGCTGGAGGTCTAGCTGGGGTGCCAAGCGCTTTGACCTGGCTTCCCCTGGCCGCCGCCATGCCCTTCCAGGCCGCCTACCTCTTGCAGGGGATCAGCGCCTTCCTCTCGTCCAGCACCCGCACGCGCTGGTTGAGCCCATCGTAGGACAGCAGGGCGCGGCTGTTGTGCCCGCTGCTCTGCTGGTACAGAACCTGGCGTCCCTCCCACTGCTGGGGCGCCTGGCAAGGCTGCGGGGTCCCCGGTGAGCCTGCTGTCCCCAGGCCGCACAGGCCGCACAGCGCCCAGACCCAGAGGCCACCCAGCAGCCAGGTGCTCCGAGGCCCCCGGACCACCCGGCGGGGAGCGTGTGCGTGCATCACGATCAGCCGCCCCGGGGTCAGCCGAGCCCGAGAGCGCGGAGGCCGGGCGTGGGTGCGCTGCGCGTTCTCTACGCGCTGGGCAGAAGGTGAGCTCCTGGACGCCGGGCTCGGGAGCGGTGGCCTCTCCCGCTTTTCCGTTCGAGAGGCTCAGAGCCGGCCTGGGAAAGCCGCGTGAATCGCCCAGGAGCTCTTTCTGCCCTGGCGGCTGCTTTCTAAAGCTTGTTTTCACTGCTCTCTGCTGCCAACAGGAAACGCAGCGGCTGTGTTGCCACTAGCATCCTGAAGGGCATTGAGATTTAAAAGGTTTGGGGCGGAGAAGCGGGAAGGAGCTGAGCAGGGACACATTTCTCCAAGGGCTGCAGCATTCGACCTGCAAAGCCTCAGTGGGGCGATTTTACTGGGTCCAGGAGGAAAGCAGAGGTGCAGCACTTTCTCTGGCCTCTGTAATTTGTTTATGGCAAAACTGTGACCTATTTTGTTGTTGTTGTTGTTGTTTTGTTTTGTTTTTTAAAACAAATTTTAAGTGTCGTGATGGGTCCTGAAGAAATGACACTAAGTGGTCGCGGGGCAATTCCCAGTCTCGAGGCCTTTACATTGCCTCGAACTCAAAATTCAGTTCGAGTCTAGAGGTTTGTGTATCTTAGGGTTTAAATCTGTGTGAACAAATTCGGTTTGTGTTTAAGTAATTTTAGGGTTAAGATTATACAATCAAGTTGTGAGGAGACCGTTTTCTTTTAAAGGCCCTTGCTTTACAGTTTGATTTACATTTGCACTGAATAGTAAATATGTTGAGGAGTGAGTGAGTAGGAAGTGGTTGAGAGTGTTCCTGAGTTAGGGCTGCCTAAGAGTGAGCCCTCCCCAGATGGGTCCCCCCAGCAGGTGAGGCAAACCAGGCTGGCAAACCAGCATGGTCCCGGGTAAACGTGAACACTTTCCCACTTGGGCACTAGATAAAGCAAATGCGTCAAATGGGGGGGGGGGAGGGTGCGAATTAAATAATCCCACATTAGCTTCAAATAGGGTATACTAAGGTTTTTCTCTATTAAAAGGGAACTCACAAAACAGGAAAGGGGGGAGGGGTCCAACATCCGGGTGTGGAGTGTGGGAAGAGAGGGTCGAGAGGGCGGGACCTCGGCTTTTTGGTATCCAAAGTCAAGCCTCAATCTGGTCCAGCCTTTGAAAAGCCCTTGGCTGAAAGAGGTTCCCCATCAGAGGGCTTCCTGCGACTTGAGGTGGCTGGGAAGATGGTTCCTGCCTCCCCGTCTCCGTCTCCAGGGGACATTTGCAAAGAACTCTGCAGTCCTGAGATTCAGAAGTACCAGGTTCAGGAAACCTGGTAGGGTGGGGAGTTAGGAGTGAAAAAGGGTCTGAGGGCAAAATCCTGAGAGCAGCAGGCATTTAGGAGGGAAGAGAAGGGAGCACAGAGGGACCAGCAGGGAGTCACCCCAGAGAAGCACTCAGCTGGAGAACAATGGCTTTAGCACTAGAACTAGAATCACACACAGCCTTTTTGGAGGGCAGGAAAATAGGAAGAACATTTGACAGTGTCCTGAGCCCCTTCACTCTGTTACACAGTCTAGAAAACACAAGCGACAGACTGTCAGTTGGCCTGATAGGGTTGCAGGCAGCACTGACAACAGCTTCCCCCAGGCTGAGTGTGAACTAGGGGTGAGCTCATCAGTAAGATCTGTCTCTATCCCTCTGCCCGAAACACCTGTCTTAACATCTCTTCTTGTTCTTTCCGGGTTGGGATGAACCTGGGGCCTCGCCCATGCTCTGTAAGTATTCTACCTCTGAACTACATTCCTGGTCTCTCTTTATTAAAGAATAGGCAATCAGATAACATCAGGGAAGCCCATGAAACCTTGAGGTGAGGTGGTGAGATGCCTGCATAGTTAAATATGTAACAAGTTCGATTTAGCTGCCTAAGAGTGAGCCCTCCCCAAGGGTGCTGTCCCCTGACAGCTCAGAGAAAGTGGTGAGAAGTCCTGAGTCTCTTGCTTCCATTAGGAAGTTAACATGAAAATTTGGTAGCTCAGTGAGGGGTTTAAACTTGGGATTTCACCACTGGAAAAGTCTTGAGATATTGTTTGGGCCACCCTCTCTAGTTGATATTTTCCTGGCATGGTTTGGCATCTTTGGAACTAGAGACCCATTCTGTAGGAAACCAGAATACCTATTTCAATTGGCCTGAAGGAACGTTGTGGCAGCTTCCAAATAGTGTCAGAATGCTAAGGTGAATTAATGTTTTGAAAGTACTTGTCCCCACACCTTACCCAATAAAGAGGACAAAAGTGGTTGTGTTTTGTTTTGCTCCATTTTGCCTAGCTGTTTTAATCCTCAGCCAGATTTACGGCTAAGCTAACTTAACGAGTTTCAGTTTTGAAGACGCAAAAGAAAGTCCTTAAGCATGGATTTCAAGCTCAACCACAGCTTTAAAAATTAAGATCCAGGAACCATGTTTTCTTCTTGTTCGTGGGTCTAGCAAATTTACACCAGAACCCTTGCTGTTTGACTGGCAGACATTTGACAGAAGCTTGCATAAGAAACACCTCTTTTCTGGGAATAGTGAGACCAGTGTTGACCTTGCTGCCTTTCTCATGCAAATAAGAGAGAAAGTAAACCCAACCCGTACACTTGCTTTCCAAAGCTAGTAGATTCTTACTCAAGGAAAATAGTCTATGGTTTACAAAAGACCCGACTGTTGGATTAGGAAAATGTGGTGTCTCAAGTGGGCTCTGTTTTCTCCTGGCTTCCACTCCTATTGGACTCAGGAATTAGTATTTAGAGGAAGCAAGCAAGCAGAGAAACTTCTCCAACCCAAGGATGCTCTTGCATCCCCGGGCAGTTCTGAGATCCTGGAGCACGCACAAACCAAATGGCTGGTAAAACTTGAGCCAGAACTAAGTCCAGAGGCCACAGAAGAACTTCAGTGGCAACAACAGCAACAAGAAACCCCACACAACCGGGGGCGGGCTCGGGGAGGCTTATATAAACTGTCCCTTGGTGCTGGTTCCAGCCTACATAGCTGGGCTTTCTAGGGTCCACACTGCTCTCACTACTCTCGCCCCCTAGCGGAAAGGAAAAGCAAAAGTTTCTAAATTAAAGGGCGATAGCAGGGTCACGTGGCTCCAGTTCTATACTTAGGGAAACTTTAAGGCCGACTTAGTCTTTTCTTTAAAGAGAGGGTTTTTTCCTCTCTTTAAAGTCTTTCCTGCAGCGTCTTGTACCGAGTGTCCCAAATGACTGAATACAAGATGTTCATTTTCTTGATCTGAAGAAAAAGGGATTAGCCACTCTAAAAAGGGAGGGACTTTGGGGGAATGACTGCCCAGTGGCAGAGATGATGTCACCGCTTCTGCACGAGAGGCAGGGGGTGGAGCAGCGAAGTTGGGAGCCGACTCTGCGCTCACAGCTGCCAAGGCAGCTGAGCCCACGTCAGGGGACGAGTCTGGATAAATAGGGTCCCGCAATGGCCGTGTCCGGCTGCGCTCCGAGCTGCAGGATCCGAGACTGGAGCTTCCGGCGCGGGTCGGTGCTCTGGAGGTTGAACGCTGGCGCTACTGGTGCTCTCTGCGCCCAGGGGCTATCGGTGGCCAAACCCCAGAACTATCCATCAGTGGGGACCTGCAGGAAAGCTCACCTGCTGCTCCTAGGTAAAGAGATAGGGAGAGCAGGGGGACTGGAAGAGAAGGGCCCTTCCTGCCAGCAGCAGCGCGGGAGGACAGTGCCATGCTCCTCTCCATCCTGGTGGCTTTGTGCCTGTGGCTGCGCCTGGCGCTGGGCGTGCGGGGCGCGCCCTGCGAGGCTGTGCGCATCCCCATGTGCCGGCACATGCCCTGGAACATCACCCGGATGCCCAACCACCTGCACCACAGCACGCAGGAGAACGCCATCCTGGCCATCGAGCAGTACGAGGAGCTGGTGGATGTGAACTGCAGCTCTGTGCTGCGCTTCTTCCTCTGCGCCATGTATGCGCCCATCTGTACCCTAGAGTTCCTTCACGACCCCATTAAGCCCTGCAAGTCTGTGTGCCAGCGCGCACGCGACGACTGTGAGCCTCTCATGAAGATGTACAACCACAGCTGGCCAGAGAGCCTGGCCTGCGACGAGCTACCCGTCTATGACCGCGGAGTGTGCATCTCTCCCGAGGCTATAGTCACGGACCTTCCAGAAGGTAAGGCAAGAGGAGGTACCCCGGAGGTCGAGAGAGTCCAGGGGTCGACACAATCAAGTGAGAACTTGGCGGCCTCACGTACAGCTGACCAGTTCCTGTACCGTCACTGTTCACTGAGCCTTGAGGACGGTGGAAGGTAGGGAAGATTACTCTGCAGAGATTCCTCAAGGCAGGGAGATGTGCCCGAGCTCCCTGAAGGACACAGGGGGACAAATCATTTAGGTGTTTTTATTTAAGGGAGATGCAGATACAATTGTCAGGCAAACAGATGGTGTTAAGCCCCTGTCCTTCACCTTACCTAAGGCTTGAATCAGTCCCACCATGTGGTGGTTAACACACTCATTTAGTGCTGGGTGGAAGTTCTTTCTCAAAGAGCAATAGTAGTTCTCAGTCCCTGCGAGGAGCAAAGTTTGTAAATGTAGTCGCCCTGTAAATTGGATAAACTCCACTCTGTTTCTATGTTGTGGTCACTGAGCCCAGCACTGCCGCACGCTGACAAATCCGACCACTGTGTCACTTCCTGCTCTTCCCACCCCTGCTGTTTTACTGGTTTTGTTGGAAGGAGCACTCGGAATTCACGTCTTGAATGAAACTTGAGGACAGTGTTGCATTATTTTATGGAGGCTTCTCCTAAGTCAGATCGGAGCTATTAAATGAGACCCGGTCCAGAATTTGAATCAAGGGGGCTGGCGTGGTTTATGAGCCTTGCTTTAAACTCCTGTCTAATTGAGAATATGAGAAAAAAAATTTAAATTAGACAACTGCTTAAATCTCATAAATGCCTGGGAGTTATGTTTAGTTTGGGTAATGCAACTTCAGATTGTTTCTGCATTGCACTTAGAGGTGGCAACGCGGGAATAGTCTGGTTCTTCTGCTAGGAGAACCGCCAACTTGTCAACTTGGAGCAACAGTATTGGGATGGCTGGGGTGGGTGAGATTGATACAGGTCGGTGTCGTGGATGTTCATTCACATCAAGTTCTGCTTGAGTCAGCAAATTCTTGACTCAGACTTTCTTCTTAAGCCTGAGTGTCATGAGCAAAGTAGGTGACAATCACATTATTTTTTACAGTGGTAACATTATTGTGTTGGATGTTTGTGTTGGCTTGTAGCCTCTGAGGATCCCTTATGCAGTCTGGATTAGGGGACACAGTCGTTGACTACACCCCGCGGCCCTGTTTGTGTTTCAGATGTGAAGTGGATAGACATCACACCAGACATGATGATGCAGGAGAGGCCCTTTGATGCTGACTGTAAGCGTCTGAGCCCTGGTGAGTCCCCACCTTAGGCACCCCCTGCTTTCTTCCCCGAATGATGTCTCTTCCCCACTTCCCATGTATTTTATGTCTCTTTTAGATCGGTGCAAGTGCAAAAAGGTGAAGCCAACTTTGGCAACATACCTGAGCAAAAACTACAGCTATGGTAAGTTTTCTGATAACGCCATTTGCTCTGGGGACTTGGCACACCAAGGCACTGAAATCACATCACGCTGAATCAATGTACTAGTCAAGGAAAGAGAAACGATAGGTTTTCTTGCTGCTGTGGTTGTTAATTATATGGTTTCTGGAACTCTCAACAACTATAAAGCTTCTTGCTCTTCTGGGTACATCAAAGAAAAAACAAAATAAATCACTCACATAAAAACGGTCTCAGTGACCATTTCTGCTGTGCAGAAAGTGGCAGGGAGGGGGCCACTCTTCTCTTTCTCAGTTGTGTCACTAGAGGAAGGACGAGGGTGCCCAGCAGGATTTGATTTTCTGAAGGTCAGAGGACGAAGAGCTGACTGTGTGGCTTTTTCCTCATCAATAGCTACAGACACTTAACACTCCTCTTTTACTTGAACAAACCATTTAGTACTTCCTCCAAAGGAAAAACAAATCAATCATGGTATTTTCAAAGTTTTAAGTATTTTTAATTCTACTCTCATCACTTGCAATTAAATTTGGTTGTGTTCTTTTAAAATATGTACTTGAGATCTGAGGCAATTCAATTGCTTGCACCAGCACGTACATGCACCCACCTACATGTGACACACACACACACACAAAGAAGAAAAAATAAAAACAAATCGAGTGTCTACTTGGGTTATTTAATCTTTTGTTGCAATTTTTAAATTATTTCTCCTAAAATAACAAGGACAAAGAAATAACAGGTAAAGTAGTTTCTTTGTCAGTTTGGTTTTCATATTTTAACTGAAATTGTGTATCAGTAAGAAGCTTTCAGTTATTCACCATGTAAGAAAGTAGGGAGATACAGAACTCTGGAAAAATAACCTGCAGTTAGTTCAGCTGTCCGATTTGAGAGTCACAAATAACAATATGGACAACTCAGCAACAGAAAATTTCATTTTTTTTTCCGAGTAGGGTTTTTTTTTCTTCTTCTTGAAATGTGCTCCATGAAGATGTTGTCTTAATCTTGTCTGCTTTGTTCCTTGTCTGGGTCTACCCAGAGCTATCTAACCTCTGCTACCATTATCTCTGGGGTGCCACATTTTAGTTCCCCGTTGGCAATGAACTGCTCAGTTGATACACATTTGGATCCTCCTTAGGCCAGCTTTCTAGGGTGGAATTCAAAACAGACTTGTGTTGGACTGATCAAGGACTCTGCTAGAATACTAAGTAGCAAGGATCCAAAGAATCTGAAACTTAAAACTCAACCAAGGTGATGATGACCTGAAAGTCCACCTGTAATACCAATCTCATGTCCGCTCGCCCTGGGCCTCCACCATCACTTTGTGACATTGATGAATGGAGAACAGCAGCTTTAAAGACGCCTTACAGTTGGAAACAATTCATGTTAGGTCTCAGGCCGTCTAAATATTCAGAAATGAGTTCAACCTGGACGGTAGGAGAATTTTTTTGGTGGTTAGAGAAAAGCCAGCATTCTGTGGGGACCTGGCAGTTATGATTAATGTTTTTTTCTGTAAAAAGAAAGTCAAATATAAGGTGAGTGACTGAAGGGACACAAGCTTTATCTTGCCTTCCAAATCAGATCACATGGTCATCCTCCAACTCATAAGAGGGAAAATAAAAACAGATAAAAATGTTTACATCCAAGTTTTGGTAACCTGTAAGTCCAAGCTAATGCTGGCCTTCTGATTTCCCCTTTCATTTTGTGATGTGATTCATGAATTTCAAGAGAATGCTGGCAAAATAGGATGCTTTGCATGTAGCAGTGTGGGCTTTCTGACTGCACCGGGGCTGCTCGGACATGACCATAATTACAGGAGTAGCGCTTTAAGAGAGCCTCTGGATTCGGCCCTAACGCACTGCCTGGTTTCCCCCAAAGACTTAGATAACAACAGTTACTTGAGTTTTAAATTGCAGTTATTCATGCCAAAATAAAAGCCATCCAGAGGAGTGGTTGCAACGAAGTAACAACCGTGGTGGACGTGAAAGAGATCTTCAAGTCTTCCTCACCCATACCTCGAACCCAAGTCCCCCTCATCACGAATTCCTCCTGCCAGTGTCCACACATCCTGCCCCATCAAGATGTCCTCATCATGTGCTATGAGTGGCGTTCAAGGTAGGTTCCAGGGAGCAGAGGAACTGCACACGGAGCGTGAATCTCACTTAGTTGTCATGGTTGTAAAGAACAAAACAATGTCAGTTGTCATTTAAAGAACATTTTAGTAGATGTCTCTTTTGGGATGCTGTGTTTCCTAAATATAATTTTATTCAATATCTGACTATTCTAAATTTCCAGTTAATAGAATGAGAGAAATCTAGAAAAATATTTAAATAGAACCTTTAAAAGCCTATTTCAGAATCCATTAGGTGATTTAAAATACAGCAACAAGTAAATTATTCTGAGTAAGAGCATGAAGAGGTCTGAATTTTAAAGTCGTGTCCAGTGCTTAGAGGCTACCTCGCAGTCATCCTAGGCTAAAGTTCTACATGTTTCCTACTGTACACTTTCAAGTCCCTTTCACAGAACATTGCACACACACATGCACACATAGAAACTTTAAGGTTATTTCTGAATCTGAAAATATATAATGTCAAATCCAGTCATTACAAAGCAAAGCACAGTTGAACACACACACACAGACACACAGACACACACACACACACAC
Organism: Chionomys nivalis; assembly: GCF_950005125.1. Taxonomy (NCBI): domain Eukaryota; kingdom Metazoa; phylum Chordata; class Mammalia; order Rodentia; family Cricetidae; genus Chionomys; species Chionomys nivalis. The sequence goes on from NC_080098.1 coordinate 40,042,932, forward strand.
ACACCCCTCTACTGGGGAGTGCTCATCTGCTCAGTTCTCTCCCTAGTTGTTTTTTCATACGTCAATACATTTCAGAATACAGAGGTAAACTTTTCAGTTCTTGTCCCATGACAGACCCGTAACTTACAGTAATTTTATCTAGGAAAAGCATACCTTTTTATATAACAAGCCCCCTCCCCCCACTTGTCATTCTCTGGCATTCATGCTTATATGTTGCTTTTTGATAAAGCCTAGGACTCCATTCCTCTAAACTTAAAAAGCAAATGCATCTTTTAAAAATGTCATAATTTCAAGGCACAGTTGTGTATTCCATCAGTTGTTGATTGCCCGGCCATAGGGCTGCACGTTCTTAGCTTTCAAACTGTCTTTCTACTTACAACTGTTTCTCTCAAGCAGTGGCCAGTGCTTCGACTCTTCATGATGTTTATATGTGCCGTAGCACAGCAGGGTTCAGTCGAGGACATGCTATGTTATTAGTCATTCAGTTCTTTCTGAGCAGATGAGCAGATTGTAGACTCATCCAGTGCAATTATTTTCAGATGACTGGGATTTTTGTAAAGAAGATTTTAAAAGTAATTAGAGATCTACCTTATGAAGAGATACAGAACTGGCATAAAGCTACTCTTTTTGGCCAGGCGGTGGTGGCGCACGCCTTTAATCCCAGCACTCGGGAGGCAGAGGCAGGCGGATATCTGTGATTTTGAGGCCAGCCTGGTCTAGAAGAGCTGGTTCTAGGACAGGAACCAAAAGCTATGGAGAAACCCTGTCTCGAAAATCAAAAAAAAAAAAAAAAAAAAAAAAAACAACCCTACTCTTTTTGAAACCATGTAGTTTAAGGATAAACATACAGATAAAGCAAAGGAAATTATTTATTTAATTTATCTTCAGTGCTGAGGAGTGTACCTAGGGCCTTGAGTGCTCAGTGAGTCAAGTTCTCTATTACATAGTTAAGCCTTCAACCCCCAATTTGCTTTATATTTTAAGACACTGTCATATAGGCTGACCTTGAGATCATTCTATAGCCCAGGCAGACCTCAGACTTACAACCTTCCTCCATCAGTCTCAGTTCCAAAGAGCAAGAGTTATGGCCTGAGAGAAACAGACCCAGCTAATGGAGATATCCTTGAAAACAATTATAACAAATAAAAGAATAATTTATGATGGAAATGTTATAAAACAGTAGCATATAAATGCATTAGTTAAAAATTTATTTATTTAGAAAAATAGTCTGTTTTTCACTGTATTAAGAAGCACGTTTAAAATGCATTAAATCGGTGAACATTTTAAAACCCATGGTCAAAAAGGACAAAATTGGTTGATTAGGAATATGGCGAATAAAATGCAAGATAAGCACAAAACCAATGCAAGGAATTACATGGGAAAATGTCAGTGCACATTGTGACTAGATGAAATGTTGTGCACAATAGTCACAAACACAAATAGAAAAGGGCATGCCTCTGTAATGGATATGATGAAAATGGAGATATTATTCCCTAAAATTACCAGTTAAAGTGTTAAGAACACATCACATAAATGTGTGCATAAATCTACGAAGAAAAGTTCTATAAGTATAAACAGTAAATAAATATTAAAATTTACTTTTGTATTTCCCAAGTTCAAATAAGCAGAAGATTCTACTTTTAATTAGTATTTTAATGTTAGTGAATTAGATGAAAAAGAGGCCACATTTTAAATAATTGGTACTCTATTGAAAACTTTTTTAAAAAAGATTTGCTTATTTTTACATTGTGTGCCTGGCTGTTCTGCCGCATGCATGTCCGTGCATCATATGTGTACCATTCCCATGGGGAGCAGAAGAGGGAATTGCATCTTCTGGAACTGGAGTCAGTGGCTGGTTATTGGCCTCTGTGTTGTGCTGGGAACTGAGCTCAGATCCTCTGCAAGAGAAGTTGGCTCTCTTAACAATTGTACCACCTCTAAAAACATAAAAAAAAAAAAAAAAAAAAAAAGCCTGGTTTGGTCCAGCCTTCTAATTTCAGAACCCATCTAAAGGAAACAGTGAGCCAGTGTACACTATTCTGTGCAAGGATATTCAACACAGTAAGAGTGAGTGATGTGATATAAACAAATGGAAGCAGAGAACAGCTAAGTGGGTATCCATAGTTGTACTATATATAGATTATAGTTTATTTTGTGTTTTCTAATCATCCCAGGAAAGAACTATAACAATGAAAAGAAATGTAAAGAATGGTTTACATATGCAGTGTGATCAGAAAAACATATAGGAACAAGAAAAATCCATAAATTACTAATAGTAGACATACAGGTTATGGGGATAAGAGTTATTTGAAAACAAGTATGATTCTATGTATTGGTAAGTGTTTTACTTTTATAATATAAATTTAATTGCCAAGAAATTTACTTTCTTCCCTAGGATGATGCTTCTTGAAAATTGTTTAGTTGAAAAATGGAGAGATCAACTTAGTAGAAGGTCCATAGTAAGTATAATTAAGTATAATTAAGAACATGGCGGGCAGGGGCAGAAATGACTGTAAGAAAATTCTACAGACCGGGTATTTTTCTACAATGTCTTCTCCCCAAGCTCTCACAGGAGCCAGTAATGGCAAAAGCACCTGTGTTTTGAATCTGCAGTTGAGAATCACACCTAATTTACTCAGAATTGTTATCAGCAACTGTTATCCGACTTCACTGTTGATGCAGTGTGCTCTAATATAAGGCACCAATATAAGGCACCGGTTATTTCCAGGTTCAATTAGGCATTTGTAGTGGGGCATTTTCCTTTTTTTTTTTTTTTTTTTTTTTTTTCCCAAGGCAGGGATTCTCTGTAGCTCTGGAGCCTGTCCTGGAATGAGCTCTTGTAGACCAGGCTGGCCTCAGGATCACAGAGATCTGCCTGCCTCTGCCTCCTGAGTGCTGAGATTAAAAGCGTGCACTGCCACTGCGTGGCTGCACTTTTCTTTCTTTATTGTATTACAACTTAGTTAATAAAGTAAACAGAATAAAAATTCAGTATTCACTGGTGTTGAAATGAACATATATTTGTAGATATGCAAATACTTCTAAAACTCTTACACGACTAATCATACTAGACTGCATTTAAAATAATGTAAGCTATGACTCTAAATAATCATAAGCAAAAGCAATTCATTTATGGTAAATACATAATTTTAATGGTAATATCACTCCCATATTGATAGTTATGTTAGAGTTAGAATATTCTCCCCGCCCCAGATGAAAATCATCTACAATTAAAAGTGGCAACTGGTTTGGAATTTCTAAATCTACCTTGGTCCTCAAAATAAATAGAATTTATACTTTAGTTTCAAAAAAGAAATCATTCCTGTCCAGTTTTTCAGTTTGGATATTTAAAAATTTTTAAGCAAGTTAAAAGTAACTTAGGGAGAAAACAGCTAAGCACTGAGCATGTCTATAAAATAGAACTAAACATCATTGTGTTAGACTTGGGCTGAAACTCTCTCAGAGACTTGGGAGTTACTCAGCAAGTACGTGCACAGTGATGAGAAGGAATATTCAAAACAGAATTGCATTTCCAGTTTCCAAGGCAAAAATAGAATTGAAAAATCAATGGAGAAAGAAATTGAACCTTTGGCCTCTGTGCTTCACACATGTGTGTACATACACACCAAAATAATACATACATACATACATACATACATACATACATACATACATACATACATGCACAGATACCTGCCACAACTTTTACTCTCAGGGAAACTTAATTATCCATAAAATGACGAACTCCCCAGTGGTCTGGGCATTTTAGTGAGTTACTATAGCTCTCCTTTATCTACCTCTCTGTGTCTCATGTTTTAGTTTGTTTGTTTGCTTGTCTTCCTGCAGGCAATCACAGTTCAAAAATACAAAACAATACAATACAAAATAATACATTTTGAGAGAGACCACTTTTATTATAGTAAATGGATGCAATAATTTTATTCTTGATATGATTATCTTTTACTGTGCCTAACACATTAGTTAAACTTTACCATAGGGGCATATATACAACAAAAGTTACAGCCTCTATATATAGAGCACAGTGCTGTGCATGGTCAGCATTGTGCACATGGGGGCTTGGAAGATCCAGTGAAAAAGGGGGAATCACTAATTTCGTTTTCCTTTGGATACAGTAATTCCTAGAAGGTAGTAAATAACCGGCTTTACAGGAGGGCTACATAGATTTCTGCTTTTTCGTGATGGCAGCACTATTTTAGAATGCTTTCTTGTGTAGAGATACTCTATTCTGAGGCTGGCCATTAAAAGCACACAGGAAGGGGCATGAGCTGTAGAAACAGCTGGAGGACTTTAAATTCTGACAAGGACTTTCAGCGGCTCTATGGACCTCTGCAAATCACATCTGCGTACATGTTTACTGGTTGTGACAATGATGCCGAGAAGACCTGTGTGAGTTTCAAAGAAACGAGTTGAGTATTTAGACTTCTCTGCATCTTTCCAGTCGTGGAAGCCTAAGTGCCCAACCTAAGGGAATGCACAACAATGGGCGCAATATTACAGTGGGGCCGCGCTAATGCAAAATCTCCTGGGTCCGTTCTTGTATCAGTTACGCTGCATAAAAGGGTGACGTGTATTTGATAGTTACATCTGCAAATTGCCTCCCAGCAGTGGGAAGAGAGGCTCCGTGAACAGCAGAAGACAGTGCAGGACAAGAAACGAACAGCCAGCCGCACCAGTCGCAGTAACCCCCCGAAGCCGAAGGGAAAGCCACCCGTTCCCAAAGCTGCCAGTCCTAAGAAGAACGTCAAAGCTAGAAGCGCCCCCAAAAAACCAAACCCGAAGAAAAGTGCAAGATAAGTACTTTCCCAGATGGAGCCACGCATACAGGATTAGGCGGTACTGCCCGGGACAGCCTACAGACGGTCACACGCCACTTGTCTTAAGGACTCACTCCAGTTCTCCGCATAGACACATCTTGTAGCACTTTTTAAATGATAGCTTCCGTTTTTCTCTTTAAGCCACACAGCCCCATGGGTGGTTGGTCCTCTGGAATGGAAGGAGCAAGAGGGAAGGCTGGTGCACGGGTTTGCCCTCAGGGTGGCCTGTGTGCATACTCTGTGACCTTCATGAGGTGGGAAATGTGCTTCTGTTTTGAGAGTTTGACCTAATATATACATTTTAAAGTTCACATAAAATGTCAAACAAAACAGTATTTTTGACAAAATAATATTTTACTGCCTTTGACTTCTGTTAGGAAGTTAGTGATTAATTGTGATTAAAAATTTGCTTTTGACGAAGGCAGGAGAATGATACTTAACAGATCTTCATGTGTTTGTTGTCTGCAAACAGATATTTTTCTCATGAATGGGGTTTTGAAAAATTAGAGATACAGGAAATCGTCAGACTTTCAATGCTGTCTTTAGCCAGAAACTTTGAAAACTAAGCTAACAATGACAAATAAAAAGGAGAGGCAGACTGGCAAGGCCTACGTTCTTATTGTCTGGATGTCATACCATGCTGAAGATGCTCTCATCAAAATGCTTCTCACCAGTGTCCTGTGAGCTGCACCATGAAAAGTATGCTTTTTCCCCCTTTATGTCAGGCACCAAGGAGCCGGTTAACCTGATAGGAGAGCTGAGACACTCATCTCATGCCTGGGACATAGTAGTTCTTCCTATCACAAATAGAACAGGATATTCTCTGTGCACTTGCAGGTCCTCACATTCATATCTGCGGAGCTATGGTGCCTGCAATGCCCAACCTGCTTCATACTGTGCTATGCCGTGGCACTGCACTCACTGTTCTCTTGGTCCAGGGTGCAGAGGCCACTTAGCTACTCACTACATATGGAATTAGCAGAACATTATGAAAGCTTAGGACTTAGATTTACCATTGTCCCTGCTTGTCAGAGGAAAGGTAAGTGACATGTCACACCCATAGTCATTAGACACTGAGGTGAGCACAGCAGTGGCAAGGGGGAAAACGGTTCTATTGAGAAGTATTAAGTATATACTGATTGCCTCCTGAATGCTTAGCTTTGTTTGCATTGTGACCCTAAGCTGATAGCTGAAGAAACACAAGCGCATCAATAAAACACAAAGTATGCAATCCTGCTGTATAAAATCTGACCCATTGACTCCTAGGAAATCCGGATAGGTATTTCATATAGCATCTAAACTCTAAGATCTCTGGACAAATCATTAAGCACTGTTGATAGCCCATGCAGCCTGTTAGCACAAAGAGAACTGATTAACAGAGAACAGTAAGAAATAGAACTCAGCACACTCGGCAGAAAAGGAGGGTAAATAATTCAATAAAAATATTTAAATATAGTATCTCTCCCCTGGGCTTCATATTCCACCCCACACCTCTGGCTCCTTTACCAGAGGCCAGGGTGGCCCTAGCCACCCCAGGTAAGACATCATTCCCTGCCCACTAACATTTATTAAAGCCTGCCCAACAATTGCAGACTGCAGCACCTCCCCTGGGCTCCATATTCTGGCAAACACCTTAAACAGAAGATTTCTGCTTAACCCAAGGTGAAACACTGCCCTCAGCCAGCTAGCACTCTCTAAAGCTGGCCCAACAGCCTCCAATAGCACCTCACCCCTGAACTCCATATCCCAGGAAATCTTCTGCTGTGTGGCAGCCATGCTGTACTAGGAATCCCCAAGATCTAGAACCTAGAGACCACACAGATACTTGGAACCACAGAGGCAATATTGGTACCCAAAATTCAGAGGTCCCTTAGGCCACGAAATCCCCACTGGAGACACCCTGTTGAAGCTAAAGAGTTGCTAGTCATTATTAGAATTCCTGGCCACTTAGGGCAGAAAACCAGAGAGGAAACAAAAACCAAGGAACAAAGCACCCATCCAAAACAAAGACAAACTCAGGAACCAGCACCTAGACCGATAATCATTCCAAACCAAGATGACTAAATACCAGTGTAAGAACAAAATCAACAACAGGGTCACCACCAGAGCACAGCTATCCTACAACAAACAGTTAAGACCTAAACAATCCATTGCAGGTGAACTGCCAAGAAAACACCCTTAAAACAAACTTTACAAAGATGACAGAGGTCCTTAAAGAGGAAATGAAAGAAAATCCCTTAAAGAAGGACAAGAAAGTCAAGGGAAAAAAATGAACAGGTGAAGGAAACTGTTCAAGACCCCAAATTCCTGAAAATGGGAATAGAAGCAAAAATAAAAATCCACAAGCAGAGGGAAATCTGGAAATGGAAAAATCTAGATAAGCAAACAGGAACTACAAACATTGAAGACATGACAGGAAAAATAAATTCATTGGTCAAAGAAAATGTTTAATCTAAAAATTTCCTAACACAAAATCCCAGGAAAACTGGGACACTAGGAGAAGACCCAACCTAAGAATAGTAGGAACAGAAGAAAGAGAAGAATCCTAACTCAAAGGCCCAGAAATATATAGTCAACAATATCATAGAAGAAAGTTTTACTAACCTAAAGAAGGACATCCCTAAAAAGATATAAGAAGCTTACGTATAGAACACAAATTAAATTGGACCGGAAAAAAAGTTCCTATACATATAATAAAGCACTAAACACACAGAACAAAGAAAGAATATTAAAAGCTGCAGAGAAAAAAGGCCAAGTAACATAAAAAAGTTACACCTGGCTTCTCAATGGAGACTCTAAAAGTCAGAAGGGCCTGGATGGACATCTTGCAAACTCTAAAAGACCACAGATGCCAGACCAGACTACTATGCTCAGAAAAATTTTCAATCACAATAGATAAAAAAAACAAGATATTTTATGACAAAGTCAAATTTAAACAATATCTGTCCACAAATCTAGCCCTACAAAAGGTACTAGAAAGAAATCTCTAACCCAAGAATATTAATTACACACACAAAAACACAGGCAATAAATAACCTCACACAAAACTCAAAGACGGGAAACACACATATGTATGCATGTGTGCATGCATGCACACAAGTGTGAGCACACACACATGCACAAGTACCCACCACCACCAACAACAAAATAACAGGAATTAAGAATCATTATTCATTAATATCTCTCAACATCATTGGATTCAATTCCCCAATAAAAAGACATAGGCTAAAAGAATAAAAGGAAAATATTATTTCTTCCTTTTGCTGCATACAAGACACACTTCAACACGAAAGATAGACATTACCATACAGTAAAGGGTTGGAAAAAGATTTTTCCAGTCAAATGGACCCAAGAAGCAAGCTGATGCAGCTATTCCAATATCAAACAGAATAGACTTCAAACTAAAATTAATCAAAAGAGATAGAGAAGGGTATTTCATATTTAAAAAAATTCACCAAGAGGGCACTGTAATATTTAATATCTATGCCCCAAATGCAAGGGCACCAATATTTGTACAAGAAATATTACTAAAGCATAAATCATTTATCGATCCTCACACATTTATTGTGAGAGACTTTAATACCCCACTCTCACCAATGGACAGGCCATCCAGACAACAACCAAACAGAAATAATGGAGTTAGCAGATGTTAGTACTCAAATGGACCTACCAGATATCTACAAAACATTTCACCAAACACAAAAGAATTACTTTCTTCTCAGCACTTCGTGAAACATTCTCCAAAACTGAACAAATACTCAGTCACAAAGCAAGTTTCAACAGATGGAAGGAAGTTGACATAACTTTCTGTATTTTATCAGATCACCGTAGATTAAAACTGGATTTCAAGAACAATAGAACGTCTACAAACTCATGGAAACTGAATAATTCACTTCTGAATAAAGGAAGTCAAGGAAGAAATTAAAAAAAAACTTCACAGAATTCAATAAAAATGAATGCACAACATACTCAAACATATGGGACACAATGGAAGTAGTGCTAAGAGGAAAGTTCAGAGCATTAAGTGCCTTCATAAAGAAACTAGAAAGATCTCATACTAGTGACCTAACAACACAAACGAAAGCTCTAGAACAAAAAGAAGCAAACATGCCCAAGATGAGGAAACAATCAAACTGAGGGCTGAAATCCTAAAATCACTAAAATAAAAACAAAATTGGAAATGCTAGAAGAAATGAACAGTTTTCTCAATAGAATCACTTAACAAAGTTAAATCAAATCAGAAGAACAAGTTAAATAGTGTAACAACCCTAAGGAAATAGAAGCAGTCATTAAAAGTCTCCCAGCCCCCACATGGTTTCAGCCAAGAATTCTACCACACTTTCAAAGAAGAGCTAATATCAACACTCAAATTGTTCCACAAAATAGAAACAGAAGAAACATTGCCAAAGTCTTTTTATGAGGCCACAGTCACCCTGATATGCAAACCACATAAATATTCAACAAAGAAAATTACAGACCAATTTTCCTCATGAACACTGATGCCCTGGCTGGATGCGCAGTGTCAGTTTGATGAATTTCATCTGAATGTGCTCTGGCCTGCTCCCAAACTCACCTGCGTTCCTCAGGAAGTATGTTGTTAGGTAAGATTGGGGAAAGCAGGAAAAAGAACCTGAATGGTGTGAATGTGGGTGGAGAGTGAGCTTGCTGTACTTCCTAAAACAGATCCAAAAAGTCTAATGCCCATGAGAGATGGGATTGGTGGGATACATTTTCAAGACCCAAAAGAACAATAGGCACAATAATCCTTGTTACCATGTAGTTAAATTGGTAACAGTAGACAGCCAAGGCCAGGGCTGCCAGATGACTTTGTAGTGTTTTGGTTGAATTTCCTAGTCAATGGTCCCAAGTTGATCACTGCTCACCAGTGCTTCAGAATCCCTAACCGAAAGCAACTCACTGAAGAAAATAATTCAATGACTGGCTCCCAATCTATCTAACTATTTGGCAGTTAGGATACCCCAACTTTCCTCTTAAGGTATAGCCAGCCATTAATAAGCTTTTCACTAAGGCATTTTCTTTTCTTATCTACACAGAAACCCGTAACATCATTGGATCAGACACTTGGGATTTGAGGACTAGTATTAAGTGAGGTCACGAAAAAAATTTACCCTCCTGGCAAGCCAACACAGTGAACATCTGGTGCAGACAGCTCCTAAAAGGCTTATTTTGGAAGGATAGACAAAGGCCCCGACATAAGACTCTGGGCCTATGCTGATTGAGCATCATAGCGGGCAGTGGTTAAGAGCCATCTCCATGCAAACACCAAGTTGGCAAGAGATATTAGAGTCCAACCCATGGCTTTGATCCTTAAGTTATTGATTTCCCCTAAAGAGATCTTCAGTTCCATTTCTTGATCCAAGGGAAGTTGGGCCCAGAAAGAAATACAGAATAGCTTGGTCTCTTGTTTCGGGTGAAGTTCTTTTCCCATCCCAGCTACAGCCTGGTAACTTCGACACATCAAACAAAGAGAGATTGAAGACAAAACCTCTAGGCATAAGGCAACTGTGTAGACTCAGAAATGAAGGAGTTCTCCATCGTTCAAGAACAAAGAGTGGCAGGTCTGGAGGCCAGGCACCTCCTACACCATCAGCACCAGTGTCTTCTCCATCAGTATTAGTGCCAGACATAAATGGGGAAGAACCACGGCCTGCCACCGCTGCTCTGGAGAATGAACACCCAGCTGCTGAGAAGAGTCCTTCCCACTCTACTGTCAAGGAGATAGTGATGGGGTGGCATATGAAGGCCACTTTCCCTGTTTTCACCCAAGGATTCTTACAAACAAATAGGTAAAACCAAAGAAAATGGCTAAGAAGTCTGTGTCCAGCAGTCTGGGGTAGAGGTCAGTCTATAAGCAGAAATGATTTGCCTTAAGGCAAATTTCTTCTAAGAGCCAATCTGGGTCTGCTTACTAGGCCTTGCCCACAACCTATTCTCAGTGCTTACATTCCTCCCACACCAGCTAAGACTGGACCTCACTGCCTTCACTGCTAGTCGCTTGTTTCCTTGGGACTATATTCCAGTGTATACACTGTATGGTAAAAGAACCAGCCAAAGAAATACACCCTGACCCTGAAACCAGACCCAAAGAAACATACTGTGGCCCTGAAATCAGAGCAAAAGAAACACCCATTGCTGCAGGGAAACCATTCCCCTCCAGAACAGAGCTGTAGGTATCTCCTGGTTTCCAATGACCAGGATACCTTTCTCTTCAGAGCTATAACATTTACATACACAGCACCAACAGTAATACTATGCTCCAAAGAGAACTGAAGCCTGAATGTCCTGCTTTGGTCTTAACAAGGTTTTCTATACTCTCTACAATCAAATTAATATCTTTTTTTTTCAGTCTCACATGAGCTGACCAAGATCAGGCCTTCTCTCCAAGCTCCATGCCTCTAACTCTCCTTGAATCACACCTACCCTACCAAGTACTGTATTCAATGCAGACCAACCACTAAGCTACATTCAGAGCCTCTTGCTAAAAGGACAAAGGCAAGCAGCAAGGCTCCAAACCACCAAACCACCAGTTCAGTGGAGACTGCACAAAAGGTAGGGTCAAGCAAAGGAGCAAAAGTGAAAAATTCATTGGGTACCACCCCACTCAATCTCTGCCTTTGACTCCATTCTCCTACTCCCAAGTCCCTGCAGTGCCTTCCAAAATGTCTTTACAAGCAAGTACAAGGCACTAGCTTTGATTCCTAGAGTTCTCTACATAGCAATAAAATGTACTTTTATCTACAATTCTCCCAGCACACCCTAAGTCTATAAAAGGATTTTACTACCAAATTCAGAAGAAATAGCTACACACACACAACTCAGGACCAGATTAAAATCCTGGGCATTAACAAAGATGCCCTAATACTCCTCTTGTCTATGTCTTTCCTGAAACTAGTGTATTAATCTTGCTTTGAGAAAACAAAGGAATTCCACATTTCAACTTTTCCTGGTTTCCTCTGCTTGGAAATGATAGAAAAATGAACAATTAAAATCGGCTCAAGCTCAAATTTTTAGGACACTATGCAAAAAATAAATAAAGAGCACAGTGGGAAAATTATTAGTCAATAAATATTTTCTCTAATCTGTGCTGCTAAAACCTCTCCCAAATACATAACGTAGACTCCCGAAGAAGTGTAAGTGTTCACCTTTTTTTGATAGGGCATAAATCCTTTGAGGAATAATCTCAGAAAACCTCTCTTCTCCTGTCTTTGTCCCTCCAACAAAACTGTGAAAGAGAAAGGTTGGCCACCAGGTGTAGACTAGCACCATATGTTGGGCCAGCAGCCACCAGTGACCTCCCATGCACAGAATCCACGCAGAACCATGATGTCAGAAAAAAATTCATTTCTCCTTCCTGTTCATCTTCTTTCCCTAACTACGCAGATTTTCTGACTTCTTAGAAAACTATATTACCTCTTCCTGGTTGGAGGCTTAAACACTGAGAGAGCCACCACTTCCATTCAAGATGCAGAGAGATATGGTAGAGAAAATTCTGAGCACAGGAGTGGGTTTGGAACTGTGTTCCTTCTGCAAGGCTACCAGATCCAAAGCAGGGCGTTTGGAAGACATGATCTTTCATAACAAGAAAGAAGGGTGAACGCCTTAGGTTCATTGTTGGTAAAAGTTCAGAGGTGAGGTACAAATGTCATTGGCCCCTAGAAGTGGATGTACCCCAACATACACACATTCCTAACCAGGCTGTTAAACCTGCCCACACCCAGCACTTATGCGGTTGGATCACGTTACTGACCTTGTGGATTGTATCCCACCAGTTTCCATTGTAGTCGTCGAAGGAAGAGCTAAAGCAGCTCCCAGAAGTACGGGAATGCTGTTGGCCTCCAAGAAAAGCCACGAGGGGGGAGATCTCTCAGAACAGACTGAGACTTCTTTGCAATAAATGGACATTGTGTCCTTTCTGCGCCCTGGAGACATTGCAGCACAGCTGCCACCTAGTGGCCATCCAAACGCTGTTTCCAGTATCTGATAAATAGTATTAGCATCAGGATTCCCTGGAGTATCCTTAAGAGCAGTTAGCCAAATTCACCAGCCCTGGCATCTCACTTTTACACTCCATCCCATCACTGGGTGCAGGAATCGCCTGCTGTGGGAGCTCTAGTGAAGACCACACACTAGTTTGCCTCCAAATACTACCCCAGTATTTCAGGCAAATTTGCCCCAGGAGACTCTTAAGCAAGTGGCCATTGTGGCATGTAGTAAAGACGTGGTCTACTTCTGAAAAAGAATGTGAGTCTCCAAACTCTCCTCTCCTCTTTTGTCAGAGCTGTAGTCCAGAGGTTAAATGTACTCCAACTCCTCAGAGAGTCACATCAGTTGAAGGGTCCAACTCACAGAGCCTAATCCCCTAGCAAAAGAAACTCTGCCCTTAGCCCCTCTTTAAGCCATGTCCAGAAAGAAGCTGTGGTAGTATGGCTCTCATGGTGAACTCGAGCATGAAGTCCACGTGGCTCTCGTGGTGAAGACTCAAGTGTGCATCCATCCCTAGATCACCAGCAGAAGGGAAGCACTAAGACCTGGCTACAGAGATACAGAAATTTCCCCAGCATGGAAGCCCTGACAGAAGACAGCTCCCTAACACTCAAAAGAATGAGGCAGTAGGGTTACGAGTTTGAGGCTGGGGTGGGCTATATAGCAAGACCCTGTCTTTAAAAACAAAAGAAGAGCAAACACAATGTGCTCTAGAGCGGGAAAACTAACTAGTGTGACAGGGACTTTAAAGCTTATTCTTGTTGTGAGGAAAAGCGTAGAGAAAGTGTGTGTATTGGGTGAGGGAGTGTGAACACATGTGTGAACCAGAGGGCTGTAAAATTTCTATAGTTGGTTCTGGCTGCTGTCCCAGAAGCCAAACTGTGGAAACAAGAGGAATAACAGTTCAAGGCAAGGCTGGGCCTAATAGTGAATTTCCATGCAGCCTGAGCTCACGATCCAATGTCTCAAAACAACAGAATGGTTGTATTTTCTCTGCCTCAGTATTCCCATTCACACACTCAGAGGAAACCCCTGTACCCAAAGTCTAAGTGTTCACTGAGTGACCTCCATCTCCCTGAGGCTCAGGACTTGATTTCTATGGACACTATAGGAGTACAGAGGGGGACACAGGGGCTTCTGCAAGCACTGCACCAGTCCAGTCATGACGGATAGGGACTGAAATTTCCAATAAAGACACTCGAAGAAGACCTGATTCTAGGTTCATTGCAAAGGCTGAGTCAACAGATCTTCCCAAATGGATTGGGTGTGAGCCAGGACGGCAAAAGGGGACTCTGGAAGAAGCTGTCTGAGATGCTGAGCCTGACACAGTTCTATTTACATAGCTGGAGAAAAGCGAAGAGGGCAACCAAAAACATTTTAAAGGTTATAAAAATTCAAGTCAAAATCCAATGGTGAGCTGGCAGCATGAGACTTGTACTCATATAGAAGACACAGGGGCTACAGGCAGAAACCTGAGAGCTAATAACACTGAGCAGACACACACAGCCTATGTGGCCTATTTTGCAATAACTAGATGGATTTTTTCTTGAAATTTACATTCATGTATTATGTAACACTATTTTAACCAAGGAGATGTTGTATATCCAATGACGGTCCCGTAACATTTCATTGCGTAGTGACTGTTCCAACTAGAATAAGCATACTCTGAAGAGACTGTCACAGTACTTAAACCATCTAATCAATGGGGTTTTCAGCCTTTTGCCAACTGAACTCCCTTTCCCCTAGCAGGAGCCCTCCCAAGGCCCTTTCCCAAGATCAGGATCCAAGGTCAGCATTGATATTACAGGAATCCACAAAGCAATGTGGCTCCAAAGACAAGGTCACATTTCAGTCCTGCACCAATGTGGTAGGGCTACAGAATGCAAGAAGCCCTATTAGAAAGTGAGCAAGCTCTACAACATATGGGTACAGGAGATCACTTCCTACGTTTATCTCCAGCAGCACAGACATTAAGGACAACATTGAATAAATGGGACCTCCTGAAACTGAGTAGCTTCTGTAAAGCAAAGGACACTGTCACTAAGACAAAAAGGCAACCCACTGACTGGGAGAAGATCTTCACCAACCCTGCAACAGACAAAGGTCTGATCTCCAAAATATATAAAGAACTCAAGAAACTAGACTTTAAAATGCTAATTAACCCAATAAAAAAATGGGGCACTGAACTGAACAGAGAATTCTCAACAGAAGAAATTCAAATGGCCAAAAGACACTTAAGGTCATGCTCAACCTCCTTAGCGATAAGGGAAATGCAAATTAAAACAACTTTGAGATACCATCTTATACCTGTCAGAATGGCTAAAATCAAAAACACCAATGATAACCTTTGCTGGAGAGGATGTGGAGAAAGGGGCACACTCATTCATTGCTGGTGGGAATGCAAACTTGTGCAACCACTTTGGAAATCAGTGTGGCGATTTCTCAGGAATTTTGGGATCAACCTACCCCAAGATCCAGTAATACCACTCTTGGGAATATACCCAAGAGATGCCCTATCATATGACAAAAGTATCTGTTCAACTATGTTCATAGCAGCATTGTTTGTAATAGCCAGAACCTGGAAACAACCTAGATGCCCTTCAATGGAGGAATGGATGAAGAAAGTGTGGAATATATACATATTAGAGTACTACTCAGCAGTAAAAAACAATGACTTCTCGAATTTTGCGTGCAAATGGATGGAAATAGAGAACACTATCCTGAGTGAGGTATCCCAGACCCAAAAAAGAGGAACATGGGATGTACTCACTCATAATCGGTTTCTAGCCATAAATAAAGGACATTGAGCATATAATTTGTGATCCTAGAGAAGCTAAATAAGAAAGTGAACCCAAAGAAAATCGTATAGTCATCCGTCTGGAGAGGGGAAGTAGACAAGATTGCAGGGCAAAAACTGGGAACTTGAGGGTGAGGTGGCATGGGGCAAAGGGGAAATGGGATGAGAAACGTGAGAAGGGGAGGATGGGAGGAGCTTGGGGGATTGGGATGGTTGGGATATAGGAAGGGTGGATACGGGAGCAGCGAAGTATATATCCTAACTAAGGGAGCCATCTTAGGGTTGGCAAGAGACTTGACTCTAGAGGGGTTCGCAGGTGTCCAGGGAGATGTCCCCAGCTGGTACCTTGGGCAACTGAGGAGAGGGAACCTGAAATGACCCTATCCTGTACTGATGAATATCTTACATATCACCTTAGAACCTTCATCTGGCGATGGATCGAGATAGAGACAGAGACTCAATTTGGAGCAACGGTCTGAGCTCTTAAGGTCCAAATGAGGAGCAGAAGGAGGGAGAACATGAGCAAGGAAATCAGGACCACGAGGGATGCACCCACCCACTGTGACAGTGGAACTGATTTATTGGGAGCCCACCAAGGCCAGCTGGTCTGGGACTGAATAAGCATGGGTTGAAACTGGACTCTCTGAGCATGGCGGACAATGAAGCTGATGAGAAGCCAAGGACAATGGCACTAGGTTTCGATCCTAATACATGAACTGGCTTTGTGGGAGCTCAGCCTGTTTAGACGCTCACCTTCCTGGACGTAGATAGAAGACCTTCGTCTTCCCGCAGGGCAGGGAATTTGGACTGCTCTTCAGTATCAAGAGGGAGGGGGAATGGTGTGGGGGGGAGGAGAAGAGGAGTGGGGATGGGGGAGAGGAATGGGGGGAGGGGGCAATATTTGGGAGGAGGGGAGGGAAATGGGAAACGGGGAGCAGGTGGAAATTTTAATTAAAAAAGAATAAAAATAAAAATTAAAAAAAAAAAAAGAAAGTGAGCAAGCTAGAAGCCACCTGACCCTGTGGACCCAGATGGATGTGAAAGGGGACTTGTATCATTAAGATCCCAGGAAGGAAGTAAAAAGATCCCAGAAAGAGGAAAGGACAAGTAGTCCCAGGTATTTGCAGGAAGGACACTATCTATAGGGCTGCTAAGAAAGCAAGGCAGGGGAGTGCAAAAGATGAAAGGGTTCTGGATTCCAGTATGGACTCAAACAGGTCCCTGAAGTAGAGATGCAGTGTGGGTCAAGGATGTTCTTGGTTCCATGGGGCTCACGCAGGGTTAAGGGACTGCTATGGATGTCTCAGATGTTGGCAGCAGGATGGTAAGGGTTTTAGCAAGAACAACTGCAGAATTTTCAGGTAAGAGTGGGTTTGGGGTTAGCAGGCAGCCGAAGCAGTTCAGTGTGGGGAATCAGAAGCTGTTAGAACCTGGGGGCAGCAGCTGCTTCCTGAGGAAATGAAGTGATGTGGTTTGTATCCCCTGTTACAGAAGGTCCGTCTACCTGCCAGTCCCACCTCACTCCATTCTCATCCTTTATCTATTAAGCTGAAGAGAGGTTTGTCTCCACAACAGTGCCAGACCGCCAAGATAACAGAAACAATGGAGTTACAAACACCTGCCCTGCTTGGGAGGATGGGTAAGGGAAGAGCAGGGAGAGCCAGAGAACCAGATGTCAACCCAAGGAGCAGAACCTGTGAGCAAGTTATACAGTGCTCAGCCAGGACATGAGGACAGTAGCTTCTGTGGACAGAGCAGGCAGCCTAGCAACCTCTTCAGTTCCCGCACTGTCTGCCTACAGGAGCACCTGCCTTGGCACCGAGATGGACTTGCAGTTTCCAGGTACCAGGACTGTGGAAGGGAGTGCGCTGGGATCCCGTTCCTCCATCTACACCCTACCCCACCCTCAAACAGGCCAGCCTCATCTGGAACTCTCTTCTCCACAGGCCACTATATCATTAAGAGAGTTCAAAGTACTGAACTAAAGAGCAGGGGGAGGGAGACAGAAAGAAGTGGAGAGGGGATGGGAAGGAGGCAGGGTGGGCATTACAGGGTCGTGAGAGGCTCTTCTGAGCAAGCTGGGTCAACCCTGGGGTGTTGCACAAGGGAAAGAAGACAGGCAGACTTAAAAAGGAACCAAGGACAGGAAGAAGGGAGGAGTCTAGGACATTAGGTGCACAGGCAGGTGTCCCAGCAATTGGTCCCTGGAACACCAGCTGCTAAATCTCAGAAGCTCCTCTCTCAGTCTATCTGTAGCTTCCTGTGAGGCACTCAGGTAGGCAGGATATGGCTCATCACTCCCCACTCTGAGCTTGTCCTCAGCCTCTAGGGGTACCTTCTTGGAGAGGTTAAGGACTGCCTGCTAAGGGGCAGGAATTTGAGCACATGTCTGCTTAAGGAGGCTGGGTCCTGCATTGTTACTGTGAACAATGCTCATTAGAAGAAATACAAATCCTTGTTTCACCCACCTGTAAATCTCCATGCTCTGGATCCACTTTGAAGGCAGGGGTGGGGTAAGAAGGGCAAGCGAGAGTGGGGGAGGTGCTGGTACTGGGGGAGAGCTGGGGAAATCACAAGGCCTCTGCAAAAGAACAGTAGCCCATGGCTTTGAGGATGGAGTATTCATCTCTACTGGATTAGCATCCTTCTGAAGGCTAATGATCCCTGGTGGCCTCCTTACTCTTGCATCATTGCCATCTTCCAGTTCAGGTGGTACTGCCTGCATCCAGCCCAGAGGGAGAGATGCACTTGCAAGGTGAAGCGGTCCCTCCCTCAAGCCCTTCCTCTCTATCACTGCGCAAGTGCATCCAGTCTCTTGCTTTCCCTTCTTGAGGTCTAGGAGGAAATACCCAGTGTCCAGGACTTCTAGTCGAAGAGTCTAGAATTTGCACCACAGTATGCTACAAGCCTTGATAAGTTGTTAAGTTTTCGGCAGCACAAGAGAACAGGCCTTTACTTCTAGCAAAGTCATCCTACGGACCTGGGGAAATGATGTGAGCACATCATGAGGGGTGGTAAGGGAAGGGGACATGGCAGGTCTAAATGAGCTCCTCTACCATAACCCAGCCTGATCAACAGCAGACCTGTGCGGCCGTCAAGGGGGATCTCCCAGAGCTACCAACATCTTCAGCTAAACGGCTAACCTAAGTCAGGTGTCTCCATCCTGCTATATTGCTCACACCTGACATGTCATTTTCCTGGGTGTATGTAATTCCCCAACTCCAGCCTTCTAATGGTGGAGGTCTGTCACCTATAGCAAAAACCTGCATCCCGTTGTCTGAGTGACATGGCCATCCATGAATCACAAGGACATCATTAATCTTCGTTACCTAGCTCCCCATCTCACTATCTCACAATGTTCTGGTAGCTAGAGGTGAAAAAGCAGCTCAGAGCACTCAAGTATTAAAGACTACTAAGTGGGTTTGGCTGAACTGCAGCTCGTTCATTTGGATCTCACAGCCCCAGAGTAGAGGGCTGGGGGAGCCAAGAGGAGCCAGGTATGAAAGCAGACCACGTTGCCCAGAAAGGTCTTTTTCCACTCACTGCCCAATGTCCAC
The DNA here is from genome assembly GCF_950005125.1 of Chionomys nivalis. Lineage (NCBI taxonomy): Eukaryota > Metazoa > Chordata > Mammalia > Rodentia > Cricetidae > Chionomys > Chionomys nivalis. The sequence continues at coordinate 40,062,125 of NC_080098.1, forward strand.
ACGTGGAAAATTAACCCTGCTCCCTCCCTCAGACACCCAGGAAAATGTGCCCAGTAGCAACCAGTTCGAGATCCAGGTGTGACCAGTACTCATGAGAATGGCATCCATTCTAAAGCACAAATGTTCAAAGTTAAGGTCTATTTATCCTTGAGCATGACTTAAGCTCAAATCAACAAATCAACTGATGTCCAATGACACGCAACCCACAGAAGATGTCTGCTCCTATCAGTTCATGCTATTGGCCAGCTTGGTCATGGCCTCCTCTGGAGCCATCCCTACTCCTCTCTCAGGTATTCGTCTATTCCTCAGAAACGTGCTGGGCCTTTGGCTCTAACTCTAATTAATTCAGCTTGAACCACTGGGATGACCAGGGCTCTCTCCCTCTCCTCTATCCACACTGCACAGTCAGGAATGCTGAGGCCAATGGGGGAGCACCTAGGCTGTTGCTAGTAACACAAGTGTCCTGCTCAGCATACCCTGGGCTTACACTGAAGGTGATAAGTGTCCTGTCAATCAGGGTCTGCACACTAAGTTCAAGTCACTACATAACAGAAAGGTAAAGTGAAATCATGTCTGCCATGGGACTCCTTCAAATCCTTGACCTCCGCTAAATTTGAAGCTGCACCTTCACCATGCCCTCTCTGCAGGGACTCCAATCCTGGCACACCATTCTTTAGCTCATCTCCATGACTCCTTCAATTCTGGGGTCTTCACTGTTCCTGGAGCTGCATGCTCACTAATGGTCACTCTTGCCCTCTCACAGGATCTGTCATCAAAACTTACACACACGACCAAGTCTGGCTGCCAGCTTGAGATGCAGCATTGATCGGCCCCCTCTAGATGACAGTTCTGTGCTGGCCCCTAGGAAATACTTCCAGAAGATTTCAGCTCAGTGATTCTGATCTCTTGTTAATCCCACTGGATTTGTCATCCCCAGGTAACCAGCAACAATCATCCCTGGAAAGCAGAGGTGTCACTCCAGTGCTGCTGGCCTCTTGCTAGTTAACTGATTCTTCAGCCCCAGCAGATCAGAATCTGTTGAACCCACACATGAAACGGGAGAATGCTCCTCAGGTCAAGTCCTTCATGTGTCATCAGTGGAGATCAAGCTCATGCCAGAAATGACTCTCCAACCCAGGAGAAAAGCAGAGTCTGGTTTATAGAACTATAACTATGTCATAGCAGCGGCAGGCCAGGGAGACAGGAGTTTCAAAATTTTCCATTAACAAAGATTTTTAAAACTTTGATAAGCTAAAACAGGTTTTATATCGTAAAACAATGGATCCTTCAAAACTGCAAGTAAACTTCAGGAGAATGTTCTGTTCAGCAAGATGTGGTGGCAGGGATGGGGAGCTGCGGGGAGGAGAGGGAGGAACTAATGCAGAGGCCAGGGAGAAATGCTGTTTGCTATATTCCTCTTCCATGGGTTACTCAGCTTGAATTTTTATGCAATCTATGACTGCCTGCCCACAGTGACTGGACCCTCTCACATCAATCATTACAATCATTAATCAAGACAAAGTCTCACATACTTGCCTACAGGCCAATATGATGAAGAGCTCTTCTCCATTAGGGATCCCTCATTTCAGGTAACTCTAATTTATTTAAAGTAGAAAAACAAAACAAACAACAACAAAACAAAAGCAAACAAAACAAAAATCTCACACTAACAGCCCCAAAAGAAATGGTCTTTCTATGTGCTGCATATGAAATCTTTGTACAGACAGAGCCATTATATATGCAACTGGGCTTAGCTTGCCGTCTGCTGGCAAAGTGTGCTAGTAGTTTCAGGGGAGCTCTCATACTTTGGAAGCTCTGGACCACCTTCCAGGCATCTACAGTATGCTGTATAGCAGGATCATGTAATAGCACCTGAACATATCCAGGCAGTGAAACAGAGGCCATGGGTGCCCCATGTGATGGGGTGCATAAAGGAAGTGGTGAAGATGAGATTTTTACTCTACTTTTTTCTCAGCACAATCCATAGACAGTCAATGTTTGATTTACATTTTTTTTAAAAAAATGTACTCGTTGAGCCAGAGGGGTGGTTCAGCAGTTAATATCATTTGCCGCTCATTGCAGAAGAAATGAGTTCTGTTTCTGACACTTGTGTTGGAAGACTCACAGTGACCTGTCACGCTACCTTGAGAGCATCTGACACTCTCTGGGACCTCATTTGAGCCTTGTTGGAAACCCGTGTACAGTCACACACACACATTAATAAAACAAATCATTTACTTATATTTACCTCGTTCAAGAGAAGGTTTCTCTGTGCAGCCCTGACTGTCCTGAAACTTGCTCCATAGGTTAGGTTGGCCTTGAACTCAGAGACCCGCCTGCTTCTGCCTCCTGAGTGCTGGGATTAAAGGCAGGCACCACCATAGCTGGCTAAAACAAATTGTTTAAAGTGCACATAGGGTCTTTTAACCATTTGAAGTTTATTTTTCTGCAGGGCAATAGATAAGGGTTTAATTGCATTTTTATACATGTAGACATAAAGTTTTCCAGCACAGCTTGTGGAAGATGCATTCTTTTGTCCAGTGTGCATTTTTAGCATCTTTCTCAGATATCACATAGCTGTAGTGATGTGCACTCACTCTTGGGTTACACTGATCTACATTTCTGAATTCCAGTTCACTTTGTCATCTTGCTTAAGCAGCAGTTCTAAATCCTTGAAAAGGTTGATTAAAATGCTGTGCTTGCATGTTCACATTTCTCACCATGTCACAAAGATTTATTCATTAACTGTTCCTTTAAAAACATTTATCAATTGCCTATCTGTTGAAAACAAGCAATCCAATTTAAAAAAAAAAAAAGATATATTCAGCCAGGTATGATAACAAATGCTTTTAATCCCAGCATTTGGGAGGCAAAGACAGGCAGATCTCTGAGTTCAAGGTCATTTTGGTCCAGGACAGCCAGGATTGTTACTTAGGATATAAAAGCCAAATAAACCCTTTCATCCTCAAGTTGCTTTTTGCCATGATGTTTCAGCACAGTAATAGTAGCCCTAACTAAGACACCGGTTCTGAATAGATGTGAGTATAGAACCTGGAGTAATTGCAGAATTCAGAAAAGTAAAAAAGGACCAGGAGACAGTAGAGCACAGGTGATTGGGGAAAAGGAAAAGGGGCATTTTAACTGGATGAGGGGAAGGAGAGAGTGGAAATGAATAACACTGAGGGTGTTTGGAAAAGCCATATGGTTAATTATTTTATGTTTACTTGGAAATACATACATGTAAATTAGTGTATGTGTAGATACATATATAATATATACATATATTTAAACAAAGTTATAACACTTGGAGTGTAATGCTTCCCCAAAAGTTGTTGACCATCTAATAAAAAACCTCATACCAGATAGAGAAAATACCCCTTTCAGTTGTGATCAGGGAAGTCCAAGAGACTCCTAGACAATAATTGTTATTATCCTTGGTTATTTCCCAGAATTAGGTAAGGCACTAATGCTGAAGAAACTACAAACCCCAGACATAGGCCTTGAAGGAACAGAGCTGGAACTGACCTGAAAGTCTCTTCCCTGAGGATTCTCATAGCATCTATAGGTGCTGTATAAGCTGCCATGGGCAAAAACTAATCAATAAACCCATATATAAAGTCTATGAACCTAAACATATGCCCAAGCAGGTGATACTGGCACTTACATTTTGGCGGTAGTCATTAGCCCACTAGTTAAACTTAAATCCCACACAATAGGTTGGAATTTATGCCTGCTACTATAAACCAAGTCAGGAACTTGTAGATCGACAAGTCACAGCCCCTAGAGGAGAACTTAAATATTGTCACTCTCCTAAGTCAGTATACTTCCTAACTGCATTCTAATATTCAATAACTTATACTTGTGGACATAGATAAGTGAATTTTTTACTGCTCACTAATCAATGAATCTTCTTTTTGCAGAAGATGGAGATCATTACAGAAAGCCACAAGTGGTCAAAATTCAAAGAACAAGTAATGATGGGTGTCCAACACCAACTGATACATCTGAAACACAATCCCTACACCTAAGACTCCTGGGACATCTAATCTAGTAAGAGGGGGTAAAATACTGTTAAGAGCCAAAGGACCAGCAAGCCTTCTAGAAGCAAGCAATCTAGCAAGCCTTCTAGAAGATTGTATCTTCTAGACACGGCAGAGAATCTGTGTCCATGAAATTACAACAATATAGTCACCTAAACTAGACCTGAGAAATGACACCAACAGACATGCCAACATATATGTGGGGGGGATACCACAAACCCTACCCTACTTCAGGGACCAGCACCCTGATAAGTTATCTAACCTCCAGTCGTCAGCCCCAAACACGTATACATCGAAGCAATATCAAATGGAACCAATAGGTTTTATATTTATAATATTTATAAATTTATAAGTATACTTGTATACATACTATATATATGTATGTATAATATATATATTATATAATATACTCTGTGTGTGTGTGTATTTGTGTGTGTGCATAGTCCTGATTGTCTTAGAACTCACTCTGTAGACTAGGCTGGCCTTGAACTCACAGAGACCTGCCTGCCTCTACTTCCCAAATGCTGGGATTAAAGGTGTGTGCCACCATTGCCCAGCATATGATGTACAAAAATTAATGAAGTGGTCATGAATTTGAGGTGGAGTTGGGTTATCATGAGAGGAGATGGAGGAAGAAGAGAGAGTAGTAAGAATGATGTAAATACAATACTCATGCGACAATCTAAAAAATGAGTTAAAATTCACTTGAAATTTAAAAACGAGAAACATTTTTCCTTAACAATTCTCACATAACTCGATTTTATATAACGAAGTACCACTCACGGGTACCACTCAGTAATATCAAGCAGTGCTGGAGCACCAGTTCTCAAGCGAGTCATCCATTACTAATATCAGATGGAATGGGTCATAGAACCTGCTGGCTCACTTGCCAGGGCACTCTTGAATGGATTGAGAAGGGAGTACACCTAGTGGCTGGGAGTGAGCTCAGGAGGCATTCACTGCAAGAAATACCAGGCCATGTCACCTGAGAGAGGAAAAGGGAAGATGAAAACTTTTATTTACTTCTGCTCCTTTCTCTGCTGATAGTGCCAGCATCGTACCTTCAGGGAGCTAGGAACACTGTCTGCACAGTCCCCTAGTGACACTGCAAATTAGATAAGTCTCTGGCACTGGGGAGATGGCTCAGGAATTACATGCACTAATTGCTCTTGCAGATGACCTGGGTTTGAATCCCAGCACCCACAAACAACCATTTATAACTCAAGTTCTAGGGAACCTGGTAACCTTTTCTGAACTCTGCAGGCACCAGGCATATACATGGTACACATGCAAGCAGGCAGGCAGAAGGCTCACGTACACAAAATAAAACAAAGCTTTTAAAAATTGGGGGGGGAAGCTTTTTTTTGTACATATTCCAGCTTCTTAGACTTTCTGGCTGCAAAATTTATTGTCAAACCTATGGGCTCCTTGTATGTGTTAGAAGCTTCCGGCATTCTGCCTCAAGTCCCTCCTCTTTAGATTGCATCCACGCTAGACTTCTTTCTAGCTCATGTTTCTCCTTACCTTTTGTCTTATCTAGCCATCCATCTTTATAAAATCCATCTTATGTCCTTGCTGAAACAAATAAACACTGAACTTGTTTTGGGGGAGGGTTTACAGTTTTATTGTTACCAGGCATAGCCATGCAAATTTTCATCATGACGTGTCTCTTTCTTGGAGGAATTTTGGTAATTAGTTTTCATAGAAAGCCGAGCTTCTTGGTTTTATGTTGATGAAAACTTCATTTACCTTCTCAAACTTCTGTGAAAAGAAAAACATACTTAATAATATAAATGCCAATGTTCTGGACTAATTTTCGAGCAGTTTGTAGGCCTTTCCGGCCCCTTCATTTTGGTTGGCTCTCCTTTGCATTCCATCTCACTATCCTCCCATCCTCTCAACTTAAATTCTCCAACCCCAGGGTTCTCTCCTCTGCACATTACCTAGTAGTAATCTGATCTACTATCCTATCTTTCGTAAGGTTCCCCTCCCAGAGTCCTTTCCCCAGCTTCTGTCATCTGCAGGAACTCTAAACTGAACACACAAAATAATGCTATAGAGCCGCAATGCACGAATGGGAGAGAACACGCACTTGTTTCTCTCTGCCTGGGCTCCTCACTCAGTGTAACTTTTTCCCAGTTTCACCATTTGTCTTCAGTTTTCATATTTGCTTACAGCTGGATAGAAACCCTACTGTGTATACATACCACATTTTCGTCATCCATTTGCCAGTCGGTGGGAAGCTACACTGATTCCGTTTCCTGGCGACTTTGAATAAAGCAGCGATAAGTGTGAGTGAGTACGTATCCTGGCAGTAGGATGTACATTCCTTTGGGGTATGGTCAGAAGTGGAGTAATTGCGTCTTATGGTAACTCTGCTTCCACCTTTTTGAGGAATCTCTACACTGTGTTCCCGTGGTGGCTGGATCAGTTTGTATTCCTATCAAGAGTGAATGAGGGCTCCTCTTTTCCCGCTTCATTGCCAACAGTTTTTAAGATTTAATTTGTTGATGATAACCTTTCTGACCGGGGTGAAATTAAATTTTAAAGTAGATTTAATTTAAAAATGGTTACATCTGTTGAACATTTTAAAAAGGGCTAGTTAGCCATTCATATTTCTTCTTTAGAGAGTTCATTGAAAAAATCTGTAGCTTGCCTTTTAATTAAGTAGTTCATTTACTCCAGTGTGTATTTTTGTCAAAAATAATGTTGCTGTGATTGCTTGGGCTTAGGGCTGGATCTACTATTCAAGTGATGTATATGTGTCTGTTTTTCTGTGCAAGTACCATGCAATTTCTCCTTTTATTAATACAGCTCTGTGGAGGAACTTAAGACCAGATATAGTAATAATGCCTAAAGCATTGTTCTTTTGGCTCAAGATTGCTTTGGCTATTGGATCTTTTGCATTTCCATGTGAGTTTAAGATTGTTATTTATATTCTATGATAACTGGCATGGAGACTTTTATTGGGATTTCATTGATTACATAAATTGTTTGGGGCAGAATGACCATTTTTCACAGTATGGTTTGTAACAATCCATGAGCAAGAGAGGTCTTTCCATCTTTTAGTGTCTTTCATAATTTCCTCTTTCTCAGCTTTAAAGTTTTCATCATAGCGGTATTTTACTAACTTAATTAGGTTTACCATAAGGTATTTTTTGTCTATTATAAATGAGACTGTTTCCCTGATCTCCTTCTCATTGAGTTTACCAATGGAATAAGAAAGAACTTTCGTATACTGCAATTTTGCCCCAAGTCTTTATCAATTCTAGGAGTTTTCTTTATCTCTGAGATGAAGTCAACCTGACCATGGTTTGATCTTTTTTTTTGTTTCTGTATTTTGTTTTCATGTACAGTCTTGTGGATTCTTGCATTTATGTTTATTGGAGGCATTGATCTGTAGTTCACCTTTCTTGTGTCTTCACATGGTTTGAGCACTACAATTAAGACTGACTTTGTGAAGGGAGTTTCTTTCTATTTTTATTTTTTGAAATTTTTTTGAGGATGATTTTTCTGAATTTCTTCATTTTCTTGAACTCTTTGAGTGTATTAGTAATTGTTCTTTCGAGTTTCATGTCTTGAGTTTTGTATGAGTCATGCTTGTTAGAGACCACTACTAAAAGAATGGTTGTTTGTTGAGGGATATATTATTTAATATTTTCATATTGCTTGTGTTTTGCCATGGGATCTAGGCATCTGGAATTAGGTTGTTGGTTGTATCAATGATGTTTTTAATCCTACTGGACCTGGAATGGGGTGATTGTGGGTCTCTGCACGGAGTGGAGGAATTTGTTAGGATTATTTTTAATCTGTAGATCACTTTGGTTACTTAGTTTCATTCTAATAGTAGTTATAGTACTTTTTGGAATTAGTGACCTTAGGATACCTTTCCACTTTTGTTTGGATTGGTAAAAATTTACTTTGTATTTATCAGTTTGTCAGTGTTTCCTACAAGTCAGCTTCAACAAGAGCAACACAATCCTCTCTGTGTCTCCAAATTACTTTTGTGCTTAAACTCAAATATTTTTCAAGCCATTGACACTTTTGCTTCTGTAAGCCAAGACACTTATTCTTCCTGCTTAAATTGAGTGTACAGATCAGCAAGGGGTGAAAATTTAGGACATCCATGCCTTTGTCAGGCATATATACTGCACTGGATATCTGTAAAAAGTTCTAAATTTCCTAATATATGCTAGCACGTTTGCATGCTTTGATTTCCTAAAGACACCTTCCTTTAACCCTTCTCTGACTCCAGAGTGTTTATTATTTGCATTTCAGTCCTAAACTTTAGCTGCAAACAATTGCAGTTAGGGAGCAACATTTCCAAGCAATGCTCCTGCTTTTCCAGCAGACTGGTTTTCAGCTTAGGTGAAAGATACATACAATTATTATTCCGATGGCATCTAGAAAAGCAAAGGCAGGTGAACAGAATAATTTGTAGATTCTGCCCTTTTCTCTGTGAAAACAGAGACTAGGGGCTGACACTGGGAATTCAGTATCTTCCCATTGCCATCCTCTTGAGAAGTCAAGCTAAGCGAAGATGTTACAGATTCTAGAGCATCTTAGTTTGCTCTTATATTGAATCATAATTTTCCAGGTTCCTGCAAATCTGTACTTTCAAGATTCATAAAAAAAAATCTTTTTCTGGTGGTTTCTGGTTATGTTCTTATGTCCCACCAGCAGGACAGACACATGCTCCAACATTTTCTTGACTACACTGCATTGGGAGTCCTCTCAACCTCTCTCGTCCCTGTAACCTGATTTATCTTCAATTCTGGATATCATTTATCCAATACGACCAACACAGAATCCATGGTGCCTTTTTAAAAGGACTTTTCTCTTTAGAACCTTCTGTCTGAGAATTATTAACTTTCTTATGCACTGGCTGAAGACAGAAGAATATCTTTTCTCATTTCTTTGCTACTGCAGCAGCCAATTATCAAATCCCACAGGTGCACTGCAGCCTTCTCAGGATCATCTTATCATCCACCCTTCCTTAATCCGCTGTTCCCAAGTTATTTCAGGCTTCTGTAATACTTCCCACTGATTATTGCCAAGTGTCCTGCCTGGATAATTTGGGCCTCATTTCTTCCGGCTCCACTTCCTATAAGCATCCGCTGAAATCACTCTTGCTTATTTCAACAGACCTAGGACACATGACATTTCCTATCTTCTGTTCTTACCATCATGAACTCATTCCGCTTAGAGAACTGTGTATACCTAGCTCTGCAGCACACAGCAAGAGCTGAAAAAAAATGAATCTTGGCCAGGCGGTGGTGGCGCACGCCTTTAATCCCAGCACTTGGGAGGCAAGGCAGGCGCATATCTGTGAGTTCGAGATCAGCCTGGTCTACAAGAGCTAGTTCCAGGACAGGCTCCAAAACCACAGAGAAACCCTGTCTCGAAAAACAAAAAAAAAAAAAAAAAAAAAACAAAACAAAAAAACAAAACAAAACAAAAAAAAAAGAATCTTAAATGCTGAAAGAGGCTCTTAATATCTTAATACTACCTCCATAGTAATATTACATAGCACAGAAGGCACGAAAATGTGGCATCCAACAGAGGATATTGACACACAAGCACCAAGTGTGTGTGTGCATGTGTGTGTGTCTACTTAGAAACTTAAAAAAAACGAAATTCTCTTTTTCACTTCCATATTTCCAGGTATATTTCAATATTATCTTGTCTGATTCCTATCCATGAGACCTGTATACCTCATAGTTCTGCCCTGAATTACACACTAGATGGAGATCTCCAAATCAGTGATAATGCTGCTCCTGGCACAAAAGGAAGGCAATCCAGATGTTAGGAGAAAGACTCACTCTCAACAGAAGCTTTAAGTAGAGTGTTGGTCTTCTGAGAAACCTCCTGCTATTCACTCATTCACACAAGCTAAAATCATTTGAGAGGAATCTCAATTTAAAAAATGCCTCCATAAGATTAGGCTGTAAGCATGTCTGTAGGGTATTTTCTTAATTAATGACTGATGGAGGAGGGCCCAGGCACTGTGACTGGTGCCATGGTTGGATAGGTTCTGTAAGAAAGCAGACTGAGAAAGCTATAAGGAGCAAGCCAGTAAGCAGCACCCCTTGGTAGCCTGTACATCAGCTCCTGCCTCTAGGTTGTTGCCTTGTTTGAGTTCCCATCCTGACTTCCTTTAGTGATGGAGTATGATATGAAAGTGTAAGCCAAATAAACCCTTCCCTCTCTGAGTTGCTTTGCTCGTGGTGTTTCATCACAGCAATAGAAACCCTAAGACAGTGAGTGTGCTCTTCTAGCCCTTGAGGGGCCTTCCTAAGAGGTTTTCTCTACCTCACGGAATTTTCTCACTTTTTTGTGGACACTGAACCTCATCTTGGCCCAGGAATGTGAGGACAACATTCCGCACATAGATTAGTTTGTTATTGGAAAAATCTACAACCAAAGACATCATACAGTAGATACGCAAAGTCTACTTTTAAATATAAGGAGGGAAAACAGGTTTCATTTAAAAAAAAAAAAAAAGTCACCAATTTCCTACTTTATACCCCACATGACTCATGTTCTTGAAACAAGGGGATTTAGTGCATATGAGGTAGTGTACTGCACCCTTAGGGTTATCACTCTTAAGGTTGGATTTAAGACCTGTTTAAGAGGAGGAAAACAATGCCTGGTACTGAAAACCTAGATAACTCTTCAATGCTAAGGAAGTCATGGTTAGTGAAAGAGAATCAACTACAATAAATTACTAAAACAGCATAATCTCTAATAACAGTTCTATAAACATTTGTCTTTATACCCACAGATAAGTGTAGTCTTTACCCCTCATTAAGGAATTTTTATTTTTGCAAGAGATGGGGACCACTGCAGAAATCCATAACCATAGCCAATCAAAATGCAGAGTTATGGAGCCTGGTCCCAATGGGTATGTCTACTAAACACTCTTGAACCTAAGGCTCAGAAAACAGAAGGAGCAGAGGATCAGGGAATTTGCTGTGAGGTTGTGTCTCACATGAATTGGTTGTCCAGTGCCAAATGGTCAACCCTGAAAATATATGTACAAGCAATTTTATATGGCCTAAACAGCTTTAGGAATATATATGTATATACAAATAATCATGCAATAACAATTAGTAGAAAAATATGTCATGAATTTGAAAGAGAGTGAGAAGTGGGTATATGGGAGGATTTGGAAGTAGAAAAGAGAAGCTGCAATTATAATCTTTAAAATAACATTTTTAAAAAACAAAAGTAATTAAAGTATACTCTTTATAGCACGTACTCTAGTGTTCTAGTCTTCGGGATTATCCTCTGTGAACACATTATTGATGCTGACTGCTGCTTCAGATGCATTAGATGCCCCATGGACAGCATTTCTCAAAATGTCTAGTCCATAATTGGCTCGGAGGGAATCTGGGGAGAGCAGTTTTGCTTCTTCTGGGTCTACCGGACCCATCATTCGTCTCCATTCTGCAACAGCGTTCCACTTGGTCAGTACCATGATTATAGATGTGCCCCTGCAAACAGCAATTCTTTCAGAAAGCAGGTTCCTTTAAGGGTATGAATTGCACACAGTGCTAAAGACAGAACGCTTCTGGTCCATCCAGAACAGTTTTTCCTAACAGTATAATCTTGTGCTTTCTTTGTTTTCTCCCTTTTCTACAAGTTTTGTGTCATTTTCTTTAATTCTAAAGAATGAACGTGAATGGATTTATAGTTTCACTACTTTGGGGACCACACAAACATTGTGATGGGCCAAGGACTTTTGTTTCCTGTTCAACCTTCAGCCTCTAGTCCTTTAAGAGTTGCCTCTACTAGCACAAGCAAGGAACTCAGGACCACAAGGGGTGCACCCACACACTGAGACAATGGGGATGTTCTATCAGGAACTCACTAAGGCCAGCTGGCATGGGTCTGAAAAAGCATGGAATAAAACTGGACTTGCTGAACATAATGGACAATGAGGACTACTGAGAACTCAAGAACAATGGCAATGGGTTTTTGATCCTAGTGCACGTACTGGCTTTGTGGGAGCCTAGGCAGTTTGGATGCTCACCTTACTAGACCTGGATGGAGGTGGGTGGTCCTTGGACTTCCCACAGGGCAAGGAACCCGGGTTACCCTTAGGGATGATGAGGGAGGGGGACTTGATGGGGGAGGGAAATGGGAGGTGGTGGCGGGGAGAAGGCAGAAATCTTTAATAAATAAATAAATAAATAAATAAATAGAGTTGCCTCTACTGCACAAAGTCATCTTTCACAGACCACCCTCATTCCCTAGATGTGCTCTATCCGTGATTGTGTGGTACCTGAGGCAAAATGACTTAGCTCAGCTCAATGCACAACCACTTGAATGGACAATCTAGTTGGTCAGCAGACACGTTGGTCATCTGTAGAGCACCCTGACCTTTTCCTCCTGCCCCTCCCACCTCTTTTTCCTTCCCCTACCCCACACCATCCTCTAAATCCTTAACCTGAGTCATGAACTCTCCCCAGGTGCATACAGCAGATGCACCTGGTGCTTAACTTTCTTAGTGTTCATGGTGCAGGATCTCAGTCATCTTCACGTCCTGTGAAGTGGGTCTCATGGCTTCCTCTCCATTTTACAGGAAAGGAGATGTAAGCATAGTTCTGCACTGGTTAAACAAGAACCTAAACTCTTCTACATGTAGTGTGAAGAACTAAAGAAATAGAAAGAGGAAGGAATGGGAAGGAAGAAAAGAAGGAAAGAAATTGTAAAAATAAACAAACTTTGAAAGTTAACAAGGTGTCTTTCCTTGAGTCAGATTAGATAGAAAGTTGTTAAAAATAATTTCTGTTTCTTACAGTTTCTATAGTGTACAATTACCACTTCTACAATATGAGCAACCACATTTCAGAAACTTACGAAGATAAGACTTCCAAGACGTTTTTATAAAAGTCTCTTCCTGTTATTTTGTAATAAACTTTGTTGGCATGCTCGGGAGTCAGAAGCATTTCTTTCAGCATAGTTATCTCAAATCCTGCCTCTTTAATGGCCCTCAGGATCTCCACTAAGGAAACAAACATTAGGAAACATTGAAGATCATTCTTTCCATGTTCATGGTAGAGTAAAGATCAAAATACCACAGGAAAATAATAGTTCAACTTGCATCTTATAATTTATAAATATGCAAAATTGTATAAAATTAAAAGCACCAAATAACAGTCAGAAGATGTTCCGAATTTTAACATGAATGTCTCACTTTGATTAATTGGTGAATTATCAAAGGAAAAAGAAGAACTGTTGGCATGCTAAGCATGAAGACATATTTTCATCTTTAGACCCCAATGTCTACCAATGCCTCGCTCGTATGATCTGTACTGGGAAATAGCCAAGGCAAAAATTATTTCCTGACATAGAAAGGCGCTGCTGAGTGCATCAGTACAGTGAGTCCTATAAGAATCTCATCAATCGCTTGAGCACCGAAGTCTGCATTCTCCCCATCAAAGGGAACCAACTTAAAGACTCCGAGCATTCTTATAAAGGAAGAAGAGTGGGAAAAGATGGAATGTGGGGGGAAGGGGACAGGGGAAGGAAGAAAGGCAGAGACAAAGGAAATAGAAAGAAATGATTTTTTTTTTTTTACTCCAAGTAAAAAACATTCAGAGGTGTTGGCCTGAGAGGAAAGGAGAGTGAGACCTAATTTATAGAAAACTTGAAGAAGGCTGGGTCTTTCCTGCTGGTAAGAAGATATCTAGGATCTACTCCAGGAGACCCTCTAAGTAACAAATGTGAGAATACAAAAACTACAACAGAAATGGGCCAGTTCTATACATTTATCATGAGAAAATGACATTTTAAAGAATAATGTGTATGGTTCCTAAACCACAGTCCAGGAAACAACTATCTCTGGACTCAAGTACCCTTATTTTTAGAAATGCCGACTTTTGAGTTAGGCATGGCCAAAGCAAGATGCTGTCACAAAGCAGTGTGTCTTAGTTGGTGTTTCTACTGCTATGATAAAATACCGTGATTGAAAACAACTTGGAGAGGATAGGGATTATTTTATCTTATATTTCCATGTCACGGTTCATCACTAAAGGAAGTTAGGAAAGGAATTCAAAAAGCAGAAAATGAAACAGAAACCATGGAGGCTTGCTTCTTTCTGGCCTGCTCCCCGTGGCTTTCTCAGTCTCATTACAGTTCTTATAAAACTTAGAGCCATCTTTGATGTGGGATTTCCCTCTGTATGCTGTGATTACCATTGATAAATAAAGGAACTGCTTTGGGCCTATAGCAGAGCTATAGAGGAACAGAACTAGGCCAGGAAAACTAAACTGAATTCTGGGAGAAAGAAGGAGGAGTTTAAGAGAAGCCATGTAGCCCCACTGCAGACAGATGCTGGAACTTTAGCCGGTAAGCCACAGCCATGTGGCGATACACAGATTCATAGAAATGAGTTAAATTAATATGTAAGAGTTATCCAATAAGAATCTATAGCTAATGGGCCAAACAGTGTTTCAATTAATACAGTTTCTATGTGATTATTTTGGGGCTAAGCGGCCGGGAACAACCAAGCGACCTTCTCACTACACATGTTCCCAGGAGTGGCACTTCCCATAATGAGTTAGGCCCTTTCACATCAATTATCAATCACCAATAAAGAAAACGTCCTACAGACTTGCTTGTAGTCCAACCTAGTGAGGGTATTTTTCTCAATTGATATTCTCTTCTTTTAAATGAATCTAGCTTGTGTCTAGTTGAGAATACACATTAGTGCAATTAACCATTTGCCAACTTGACTCACAAACACAGCACTATCCAACTACAACCTTCCTGGTTTCTTCTGTCCTCCAGATGTCATGGTAACACTAATATCACAATGTCAAATATCCCAACTCTTAAAACTCCCAGTCTTCAAAAATCCAGTCTTTTAAAAGCACCCAAAGTCACAAAGTTCAAGCATCTCTAAAATATCTGCTCTCTCTAAAACTTTAAAGTCTCTCTAAACTCAAAAGTCTCTTTAAAAGTTCAAAGTCAACAGTGAGTGCCTGTCGAAATAAAAAATGAGGTAAATACTTTTTGACTCCAAGAGGGAAGAACCAGTTCACAGTCACAGTTAAAGCAAAAACAAAGTTTCATGGTGTAAAAGTCTCAGTGTTTGATGTCTTAAGAACTATTCACAATCCTCTGGGCTCTAAAGAGACCCTTGCCTTCAAATTTGCTGTTTGCAACACAGGACAGCTTGTTTTATAAACTCAGGCCCACTCCACTCTACACCTGCTGCTGTCCTTGGTAGTTGTCCCATGGTACTGACATCTCCAGAATGCTGCGGTCTCTCCTGCATCTGAGCTTCACCTTCACCTATAGCTTCTGAGCTCTTTCAGGGACTCTTACCTTGCTGCATGGTACCAAACCTCCACTTCTCTCAATGACCCCTTCAATTATCAGCCTTCTATTGCAATTGAGGCTGTACTTTCACTAGTAGGCTCTCACAATGCCATGGCTCAATTATTCTTCACGACCCCATTCATGCCTTCAAAATCAGTAACACCTGGAAGTCTCCTACAACTTGTCAAGTTCAGTTGCCAATACAAATTATAGCCTTGGGCACCTCTGGACCGTGGTTTCTATGTGCTGACCCTGTGGAAACACGTCTCAGAAGATTTCACCTTGATGATGCTGGTCTCTTCTTAATCACTGCTAATTTCTTAGCACCAGTTAACCAGCAGTGAGTGGTTGCCCCAATAAAGCAAAGGTCTTACTTTAGTGTTATTGGTCTCTAACCAACCACAGATGATTCATCAGCTACAGCTGACCACATGCCACTGATTCTTAACACAGAATACCATACAAACAACCACAGCAGGGTCTTTGCTTCCTTCCGACATTTCACGGGCCAGACCTCCATCATCTACACTGCTCTCAACATTCTTATATGCGAAGATACCACAGAATGGATCACTAAACTCTGGGCTCTTGATGTTTCTCCGGACCTTTCACAATCCCTTCTGTCAAACCAATAGTCCATTCTTTGGTACTGATTTCTGTCTTAGGGTTGATTTTACTGTAATAAAAACACAGTGATTGAAAAGAAGATGGGGATGAAAAGATTTCTTTCATCATATACTTCTGGATCACAGTCCTTCGTTGAAGGAAGTTAGGGCAGGGACTCCAGAGGCAGAAACTGAAGTAGACGCCCTAGAAGAGCACTGTTTACTCACTTGCTCCCTGTGGCTGACTCATCCTGCTTTCTTATACAATTCATAACCATCTGCCTAGGGGTGGTAATACCTACAGTGATGTCACCCCACTTCCCTCAATAATTAATCAAGAGAATGGGTACTTTTGCATTAGCATCTTTCCTGGCCTAGTTATAGACCCACGTCCCATGAGCCACCTTTTCTAGTTAGGTTCTTGAACCCTCTTTATGCCAGGACCACCTTTCCAGGGAAAATCAATTCTTCCCATTGGCATGCCTTGCCAAAAATCTCTGCCATCTGCCAACCACCAATCCTAGTTCTAGACCTGTGTCTTTGAGCCCTTTTTATATGAAAAACCCATTTTCTGGCATAGCTCTACATCCATGGTTCAGGAGTCAGCTTCTCTGGTCCAGTTAAAGAGCTCATCAACCGACTTTACCGGGCCTAACTCGGGCCACACATCTCTTGCACTTGCCCAATCTAAGGAAAGCTAGACTATCATATGAGACATACAACCAAATAAAAAATTACACATGCCTGAGATGGATCACAAAAGCAAAGGCAAAAAAAAAAAAAACAAAACCATGAATGGCCAAAACAGTATGTTCCCCCATGAAACCCACTATTCCTGCAGAAGAACCCAGGAGGCAGAATTTAAAATAATGATAATAAACTTTATCAAATTTCTCAATAAATTTAAGGCCATGTTGATAAAGATAATTATTTGAATAATGTCTAGGAAAATATAAATGTACAACTGAGTGAAAGAATAGAGATAAGTCAGGATTTGAAGACTGAATTCGATAAAGAGAAACATTGAAGGGACCACAAGCCAAAATAAGGATAAAAACTGAAAATCAATATCTCGATTAGAAAATTCAGGGGGAAAAGCTTCTTGGAGAATGAATCAAATAGAAGAGGTCAGGACTTGGTGATGTAGTAGATGCTTACGTCTTTGTTCCTGAGTCACGTGGGGCTTGATCAGTGCCAGCGTGCTCTGAGGAGGAAAGAAGTACTCTATTTCCTTCTCAGCCACTGCCCTTGAACTGCTTCCATAGAACTGGTTGATAGGGAAATTTCCTGTGGCAAACTGTG
Organism: Chionomys nivalis; assembly: GCF_950005125.1. Lineage (NCBI taxonomy): Eukaryota > Metazoa > Chordata > Mammalia > Rodentia > Cricetidae > Chionomys > Chionomys nivalis. The sequence goes on from NC_080098.1 coordinate 40,079,403, forward strand.
CACATAAACTTTGGAAAAGAGGTCAAGTCAAAAATCAAATGTAATGTAACAATCTAATGCAATGCAACACTACTTATTCAATTTGCTCTTAAAAGACCATGCAACAGCATTCATTCCATCTCTAGGTATTGTGCAAAAGGAAGTAATTAGCCAGTGACTTGGATATACTATATCCTTTTGTGAGGTAGCAGACATTAGAAAAGAAATACGTGAACATTTAAATCTTATTGTTAATGGATATTACCAAGAAAAAATAGAACAGGGACCCCCTGCATTGAAAAGGCTGGGGCTAGGATCCTGGCTAACTACATGACCTCACTTGGTCAAATTAAAGTTCCCTGTATAGTGGTGTTAAGTTTAATCTTGATTTTTCTCAAGAATTTTAAAGCTCTTGTGGTCAATTAAAGATGTTGCAGCTATGATTACAACTTTAATTGATGTTATTTGTCATAAACTATGGTTACGGTAGATGTTTCTTTCAGTAAGTAGAGATGAACCATTAGTTTGGTTCTTAATTTCTAGGCCAAAGTCAAGCATCCCACCTTTTCTTGCAAAACCATGGTCATCTTCAAGAGGTATGTAGACCATATCTCTACAATAAGCAGTCAATAACTCCACCAGAAACAGGAGCTTTCCCGAGGAGCCCTCTCAGACTAAAAACTGTACTTCCTGTATCTTAGACTTAAGAAGAAATTAAACTACATTACATGAGAAAGGGTAGGGAGCCATGCTGTAAGCAATACCTCTCTTGATCAGATGCGAATGCTTCCTCAACAGTTTTTGGTCCCATTAACTCTTTCCAATATTCCAAAGCATTTGCCCTCAATAGAACAAGGACGTAAGATGGACTGCTGTTAGAAAAAGCAAAACCAAAGGTTAATGAAAGAATTCTTAGTAGCTAATGACATACATAGAAAACAAGTGCGTTTGTTGTTAAACTGACTACAGTATGTCAAACTATTTAAAAAGAGTCCAACATTAATATATGTTAGCATCCACTCAAGAGCAATACTTACATGAGCTGGGAAGAAAGACAGAAAGGGAAGGGCAGGATCCCAGTTCTTTAGAGTGGGTTTCTTCTGGCTGTCATGCTCTGGTTGGATTATGTAACCTTGTAGGACTTTTGCTTCAGCTGCATTTCAGTTGCTCCTCTAGGTAAGTGGCAACTTCTTAGCATCTCATTTCTTCTTCAGGATGCATGTTATTCAAGGTTATCAAAGTCCCCCAAAGAATAATCAGACTGCTCAAAGGGTCAAACAGTCCTCAGTTTGGACTTGGTGATGTTGCCCACTCTAGAATTCTGCATTCAACTCAACTGGAAACTGGTATGTCTGTGTCCATGGGACCTATCATTTGTTCTAACAATATTCCAGGAATGAAGAGGATACAGATATTTGAGCAGAGAATGAGGACAGTAACAAGGTTGACAAAGACATAGGCCAGGAACTATTTATAGAATTTAGAAGTTTGCCAACCCCCCCCCCCAAAAAAAAGGAAAGCTTAAGAAAAGATTGAAATGAGTGGACAATAGATCACAATTCTTTCAAACTTGGAACACTGCTTTACCTGGACATGTATGCTAAAAGTTTACTAAAGTACTCTTCATTCTCATAGTTCTTGCACACTGTTCTGGCTTCTTCCTCTGATAATAATATTTGTCTCTGCATCAGTATGGTGAACCCTTCCTTCTGAATAATGTCCAAAACGCCATCTAAATAGAAACAGTCATGACAAAGTAAGTTTCTAACATGCAGATCCTGGCCATAAACACAAAGCACCATTATGATGTACCTTATGTGATTAATTATCTTGGTAAATGTAAAAGTTCACAAAACAGCTTCTTAGGCTTCAATACGGATGAAACTTCTTGATTTATCAATCATAATTTGCTTCAAATTTTCTTATCACATAGCAATTACTCACAAACACTTGCACAAAGGAGCCTCAGGGAGTAATTTCTTTTGCCTCACATGTGCCATAGGTATGCAGATATGCGGTGTCTTGAATGAAGATGGCTCCCATAGGTTCACATGTTTGAATGCTTGGTCCTCAAAGGTGGAACTGTTTGTGAAGGGTTAGGAGGTGTTCCTTGTTGGAGGAGGTGTGTCGCTGGGCGTGTGTTCTGATGTTTAAAAGCACATGCCATTGGCAGTTAGTTCTCTCTCTCTCTGCCTCCAACTTTAGGATCAGATGTAAGCTCGTAGCGATTGCTATAGCACCATATTTGCCTTCCTATTGTCATGCTCCCTGCCATGATAGTCATAGACTCATCCTCTGAAACTCTAAGCAAGCACCCAATTAAACACTTTCTAGTATAAGTAGCCCTGGTCATCGTGTCTCTCTACAGCAGTAGAAAAGTACCTAAGATAAGATGGTAGCCTAAATATTTAAATAATTCCAGTATAAATATTTATGAATAGCAAGCTATATTTTTTTACTTGTCTATTTGGGGAGAAATAAATTGACTGAATATTCAAAAGTATTTCTCAATCACCTTCTCACTAGCCTGCTTCTCTCTGTGGAAGACCAGAAAATAAAGCATTTTCTATCCTTCCTCAAGTACAATATAGAAATGAACCCATATGCAGCATATGACGTGTAAAGAGAATATGCTGAGATGTTGCTGAAAGAGGTACCTAGGAAAATCTCTCTGCTCTACACTGGTTTTCTGCTTTGAATAGCTGAGTACATAATGCCGGGATCTGTAGGCACAACTGATACACCAAATATATACATCTTAACTTAGAGCCCAGTCAGTATTATGCCTGGATGATAATTTTTTATAATCAGATTAAAAACGTATCAAAATAAGAAATGCATACACAGGGACAACCAACCAGCACTCCAGGTAAGCATAGTTTCATTAGCTGCACCAGCACGATGGCTTGCCACTATCAACTGTCAATCATACAAACCTAAAATGATCAAAAATTGAGACTAGAATCAAACCAAGGACCAGTAGAGTGGGATGTCTGAGAAACAGTTTCAATTTTCTTTTCCCCCTTTATCATCATCCCAGCAACTTCAAACTGCACTATGGTCCCTGAGCCATTACAGCAATCTGTTACTATCTTAGCTTCTATTAAAATTTATAAAGGAAAGTAAATAGATTTTGTTTAAGGAAAAATATTTCATAAACTCTTCAAAAGGATGAGATTTCTGGCACTAACTGGAGTATATTTGCTTTGTTTAGAAAAATGGAAAGAATGGTATGTCAAGGCATCTGGCACGGACAGAGAATCACTAAACAACACTGGATATATATATCCACATGCATATATATAGTGAGAGAGAATCAATGAATGAATGAATGAATGAATGAATGAATTTAGGGCAAATCTGCCTAGGAATTCTAATAAAAGCACACATGGGAGGAGAAAGAAGTGGGAAAGTTAAGGAGCTTTCAGAGACAATAATCAATCATTTGAAGAGGTGTCATTGCAGGGGAACAAAGAAGCAAATACAGCTAAGGGTACTGAGATCCCATGGTTGTTTTTGGTTATGTGAATATACCATTGAATTATGTTTATTAATGTTGGAGTATATCCCTGTAGTAACCAGAAAACTTCACTCTCAAGGGAGAAAGAAATGTTAGAAAAGAATAAGGGGCATCTACAGATGAACAGTCCTTGAGAAGCAGACATGACATACGTGGAATAAGGCATCTCTTGGGTCATATACAGCAAAGAGTTAACTCTTTCTGTCAAGGATGGTGCTTTTTCATTTACAGAGTAATGACGCATGGATAAATGAAAACTCCTCAAGCTTTCTGCCTCTAACACTATCCTAATCTGCAGATCCTGAGGATCTCTTACTAGAGAAGGGATAAGGTTTTTTCTCTGAGGCTAATTCTCACTTCTCTGCTACATAATCATTTCTACCTGGCTCTATTCATGGTCAGTCGTTCAGCTAATTAATCACAGGGTGCAATTCAAATACAAAAGACTCAGAAGTGTAACTCTAAGATGGATGATATAATGGGAAGCAAGTGAACCTGATGAAGCATGCCACAGCTCTAACTTTACAGCATTAACCATCTCAGAATATTCCTACCACCTGGAGGAGTATTACTGGCCAAATAATCAGTGTGATCAGTCCCCAAAGGGTCAGCATCTGTAGACTCAACCAAATGCAACTTGTAAGACAGTTAGGTAGGCCTGTAGGGTTACTGGGTGTATACTAAACACATACATATTTTTATTGCTTTTCCCCAAACAAACCATAAAAATAACTTACATAATGATATGGGATGTCCTTCTGTATATGTTTTGCTCTTATTGGTTAATGAATAAAGCTAATTTGACCTATGCAGATCAGAATATAGCCTGGCTGAAAGAGATAGATAGATGATAGATAGATAGATAGATAGATAGATAGATAGATAGATAGATAGAAGATAGATACATAGATAGATAGAAAGAAAGAAAGATAGATAGATAGATAGATAGATGATAGATAGATAGATAGATAGATAGATAGATAGATAGAGTAGGTGGAGTCAAAGAGACACCATGTAGCTGCCAAAGGAGAAAGATCCTGCCAGAACCTTACCAGTAGGCCACAGCCTTGTGGTGATACACAGATTATTAGAAATTGGTTAATTTAAGATCTAAGAGCTAGCTAGAAAGACACCTAGGTTTTTTGCTAAATAGTGTTGTAATTAATATAGTTTCTGTGTGATTATTTGAGTCTGGGCAGCCAAGAAACTAAAAAGCCTCTGCTTACAAAATGGCACTAATGTGGGCCAACTACATCCACAGAAAACCTGAGAGAGCTTGGTAAGGAATTCTAAACACAAAAAGAACAGAGTTAAGCACAGCTTCTTGGTAGCAGCAATGTCTCAGGTGGGCTGTTTGCTCAAGGCAAGCAAAAGCATGATTTCTTTAAGAGAAGGCTTCCTGACTCAGCATTAACAGCAAAAACTGCAAGACTCCTTTAAGAGAGCCTACTGGTTCATGCTGGTGCATTAAGGAGCACTTAAACAGGGTCTGTGAATAGTGTAACAAATTGCTTAATAGCAACATAGACTACCTGTGTCCCTGGAGCTGGGGTGGTGAGAATGGCTTACAGAGGTGGTAAACATATCTCCACCATGTTGGACTGGTTGGAACAAACAGGCAGGGCCATAGAGTTGGTCCTAGCCACTTCTGCTTAGCATTTTTTTTTAAAAAGGAACTTCTGGTCAGAAAATCGCCAAGAGACATACAATAAAGACATATTTAGATGAAAAAGACCTCTAAATGGGTCATAGTGTTAGATAAATATATATGGGGTTTTGAAAAAGAAGAAAGAGTACAGAAAGTCATAGATTAAAGGAGTAAAGATAACTATTAAAAAGTAATGGAGTAAAAAAATAAGCCACATAAAGATGGAAAATATACAGAGAGTCTGGATTATGTGTATTATTGTGTTTTCTTTGAATTTTTTGACTGCAGAGAGACATTTGATTCTGGGGGCTTCTAAGTTAAACCAACATAGAACTATCTTGACTTCAAAATTTGAGTCTAAGGATATGTTACTATGGAAATGAGGTTCTGCTTTTGTTTCCCCAGAAGATGAGAACCTGTGGATTCCTTCCAGGATATTGTGGTTTGATGGAACAAGACCCCCTCCCTGAAAGGTCTCCATGAACCCTAAAAATACTTCACCCAACAAAAAGCAGGAAGCAGTTTGGAGAAAACAATACCCAAATTTCCAAAATGACTGTTTACAAATGTTTTTTTTCTTAAAGGGGGATATGATAAAGATGAATACTTTGCATTGGTATGGATCTTGGTCTATCAATACAAATTTAAGGTCAATTTTGTTATACTGTATAAATGTATTTCTGCTCTTATTTAAATTAAGGTGTTGTGTTTGTATAGCTCATTTAAAAATGTAACATAATAGATAGTCATCTATAATAGTCTAGATATACAGGGATATATTTCAGTTAGATAATCTTCAACACCTCAAAGACCTACAGAATATGGCATTTAAAGGGTTTTAAGAACTTAGACTTTCCTTGACAATGAGACATGTCTGCTCCTGGCAGCATCAATTACTTCAGAGAGGTTGATTGAAGAAACTCATTATGGAATTTGCCCTCAATGTGACAAGACTAGCCATTTGAGCAAGAAACTGCTCTTGCCTGGACTGCTTTATTGTATGTTGTATGAATTGGATATGCAGGACCCACAGAAAAGTAACTGTTGAACTTTCCAAAAGATGGATGGTCTTTCAGGGTTCCTGTTTCACAAAAGAAACTGCCAGACATTCTGCAGGACACAGAAGAAAACAACTGATGAACTTAGCCATTATAAGGCAAAAAAATCTTTAAATTTCCTGTTTCATGGAAAAGTCTGCTGGATACTATGGGTCTGTAGGTTGAAGATGGATACCCCAACATTACAGAAGAACTTTGAGTGACTGTCCAGGCAGCAAGATATCTCTGTCAATTCTAGAACTTTAGAAGTTGCTTACAATGCATTTCCTGTTTACTCAGGTAATAGTATATCATTCTGCAGTCTTTGATAGATTTTAAGACAGATAGTTATAGTTTTCCTTAGTTATGATAAAAGATAAATTAGATATGACACTTCTAGATATAAATAAACTAAATATTGTAATTTTTGTTGATACCTGTTTTTTACATGTAATTTTACTATGTTAAACATTCCTTTTTATTTAGACATAAAAGGGGAGATGTTGTGAGATACCCTTCTGTATAAGTTTTTTTCTTATTGGTTAATGAATAAAGCTGCTTTGGCCTATGGCAGGGTATGATATAGCCAGGCTGGTAGAAATATATATAGAGAGTAGACATAGTTGTCAAAGGAGAAAGACCCTGCCAGAACCTTACCAGTAGGCCACAGCCTTGTAGTGATATACAGATTAATAGAAATGGGTTAATTTAAGATATAAGAGCTAGCTACATAGACACCTAAGTTGTTTACCAAATAGTGTTGTAATTAATATAGTTTCTGTGTGATTATTTGGGTCTGGGCTGCTGGGAAATGAATGAGCAATCCCCACTTACAGCATTTACTTTGTCTTACATATTGCATATATAGATCATATGATATACACAGTGGCATGGATGTATGTCACAAGCAAAAGGTACATCACTTATGTATGGGGTTAAGTATCCTGAGATTTAGCATTCAGAAAAACTCCATAGTCAACCCCTGAGATACTAAGGGAGGAGTGACCTCAGGAAATAACATTTAACCACTGCCTAAGCAAAACAAACAAACAAGCAAATAAATAAGTGAGGTGAGATTCTGAAGGATGAATTGTGTGGTATGAAGATCATATCATATCTTTAAAAAGATGATCTAAAATGTATTTATGTATTTAGGAATGTATTTATTCAAGGCATGTAGAAACAACTACAACTTCTAGAATTTTCTGTGAGTCGCCCTCCCCACTATTTCCCCAACCTCCAATAGTCACTATTCTCCTCTCAGTTTCTAAAAGGTTAGCCATTTAAGACTCCACATACAAATGACAACCTTCAGCACTTGCCTTTCTATGCTTGGCTTGTTTTACTTAACATAATGATCTCTTCCTTCTTCTACATTCTTGAAATGGCACACTTTTAGTCTTTGAGTGGACAAGTACTATTCCACTGTCTGTGTCACACTTTTATCCATCCATCATTTTACTGACAGCTGTTTACCCTTCTTGTTTCTTGTGGGCAGTTCTATAATAACATAAGAGCATGCCTGTCTCTTTGACATACTGATTTTATTTCTCCTGCCTGCCTTTACAGTCAAGAGGGCAATTCTGCATCATAAGGTAGTTCTTCCCGTTTTTTTTTTTAATTTTAAAAAATGCAATTTTCACTTTTAATCATGTTTCTGTGTGTATGTGTGTATGGGTTTGTGCACATGAGTTCCAGTGGCAGAAAAGGTCAGTAGTGAAGGATCCATCCAAAGCTGGAGTTACAGAGAGTTGTGAACTGCCCGATGTTTGTTCTAGGAAGTGAATCTGGGTCATCAGCAGACACAGCACACACTCTTAACCACTAAGTCATCTCTCCAGCCCTTATTTTCAAATTTTAAAAGCACCTTGGAACCCTATTCCACGATACCAACATTAGATCACATTTCCAGCAAGAGTGCCTGGGTCTTCCTCACTTTCTCAACAGCAGTTGTAACTATTTTTAATCAGAAAAAAATATCCCACTCTTTATTTCAAAAATTAGTTTACAGGGAAGATACTAAATACACTTCTACTAGTTTTACCTAAAACACATCCAGAATGCTTATAGCAACCTTCTGAGGACACTAGAAATTAAACAATTGCAGATGGTTTGGGGGGAGAATCAACAAAGCAGGGTTCTCCAATGAAGTGACACTGAATATATCACATACACTTCAGAGTGGACTCCATTCTCAGGAGGAGTTGGCCATTGCAAAGCAGACTCCATGTTTTTTGTTATTATTTTATTGGGGGTTTTGGAGGGGAGGTATTTTTGGTTGGTTGAGTATTTTGATTTGTTGTTGCTTGTAGAGAAAGCAAAAGAAAATGAAGTTGAATGAGATAGAGAGGACCTAGGAAGGGTTGGGAGAGAGGAAAGCATACGATCAAAATATATGTATGGAAAGAATTTAAATCAATAAAAATAACCTCAAAGAAAATGAAATGATTAGTGAGTTTTCTGGGATTATTTTGTCTTCTGTCTTTCAGATGAAATCTAACAATTTAGCATCAAAAGTCAAGACAAAAACAAAAACCAAAAGCACTGGAGATAGTACTGACTGCTGGCTAGTCAGGACCAAAGCAAGGTCTACGGAGTCTTTGGGGGTAAACAACTGTTTCCTCACAAATTCTGTCAAATGAAAAGTTAGTATTATGCTATGTTTCAGTGAAGTGTTCAATATGCATACAGGTAACACAGGTGAGAACAAATGAAAAGCCTTTGAAAACAACATGCTTGTATTATTTCATCTCAAGTAAGAAAATATAAACTTTGGTCATTTTAATATTGTTTTATATATAATCTGTAGGTCACTCATTAAAAGAAGTATAAAAATTATACATACATGCTTACAGTTAAATTAAAATGAGGCACTTAAAAAATCATGCAAATTTTAAAAAGAAAGAGGAAACACAATTACAAATTGATAGTGAGATTTAATTTAAATGCCATAAACACAGCAATTAAAAGATGCTTAGGCTTAATCTTGTTCTAAGACTATATTCTGTGCTAATTACTGGTGAAGAGAGCAATGATAACGGAAATGGTTGACAAGCTGAGGTATAAAATGTAGAGAAGGAGCTTTGATGCCTCTGAGGAAATAGAGGAAATAAAAAGAAGCAACAAACAAAAATGCTTTCCATTTATGTGACTGCACTTGCCCCCTGCCACCCCCATCCTTGGTGGACTCTTCCTAGGAGCTCAGTTGTGTCACTCTCCTCCAAGCATGACGTGGCCATTGCTGTCTCAGGATTGGAGCACTGTGGTCACCAGCACAAGACTTTCATTAAGACTGGATCGCTAATATTTCCTTGGAATGGGGAAGTCGCATAAAGCTCAGGAAGCCCATGGGGTCCACAAGATACATGAGAACCTCCTTCTAAAAGATTCTACTACAGCCGGGCGGTGGTGGCGCACGCCTTTAATCCCAGCACTTGGGAGGCAGAGGCAGGCGGATCTCTGTGAGTTCGAGACCAGCCTGGTCTACAAGAGCTAGTTCCAGGACAGGCTCCAAAACCACAGAGAAACCCTGTCTCGAAAAACCAAAAAAAAAAAAAAAAAAAAAAAAAAGATTCTATTACAAGTAGTTAACAAATTCGAGGAAGGGAGACTCTCCCTTGGTATAGAAGCACATGAATTGCCTTTTCTCCTGTAATTAACATCAATAAAAGCTACTGATGCACCAAGTTACACTTGGTTGTAACCATTTATTCTGTCTGTAATTGGTCCCTCTATCAGGCACAAAGGGAAATAGAATGCTTAGGAGAAGTTATGAAACACCAGGGGATATCTGAAACCTTGGGTCCAGCTGAGCTCTGTGTATTATTTCCTACATGTAAACACATAAGAGATTTAGAAGATACTAATTATAAAATAGAACATTTGTATTGGTCGGGGGGAGTTTCTAGACAGTCTCACTCTAACCAATGCTGGCCTTGAACTCATGGTACTTTTCCTGCCTTGGGTTCCAAGCTGCTGAGATTTCTTGAGTTAGCTACCACATCCAGCTAAAATAGAACAAACTGTTTAACAACTTATTAACAGTGCCATACATGCTATTTATAAGTGATTCATCTCCAAATTTGTGCACAGTGCTCACTAAAACATTCCAATTGATCTGAGATGGCCACTGAAAGATTAGATGGCAGGCAGTACTGGAAAACTGAATGTATCAAACTATGCCTGAGGGAAAAAAATCAATCATTTTGAAATATTACCAGAAAATTCTCCAAAACAACTTGTAACAGGAAACCAATTTATCATAGACTTGTCCAATCTAGATAAAGGGCAGTCAAACAACTGTAGCATGGTCTGCCCTCCCTGTCTCCCACAGGGAGAGCTTATGACTAAGAAAGGCTTTGAATTGTTCTCTTAGAGGGACTTGGGTCCAATAGAACCTTAGTTTCGTTAGAAGGCGACCGAGTGTTCCTCCTCCTAGAAGACCATCATTAGGACTTCAGTGCATGCAGAAGCTTCCAGTTTAGAATTACAGACCATCTAAAGAGTTCTCAGGAAAACTCAACTAACCCTAAACTGAAGAAAACTGAAGTACCCATCTCATGCACAAACACTCACACAGCCCAGCTCCTAACAAGATCAGCAGAATAGAAAGAAGGGGGGGGGGAGGTATGAAGAGTAAAAACTAGGCACTGAAGCTAGCTGGTACACACAGGATTTAGAAGCATCAAGGGATCAGCAAAACTGGTAGTTTTCTCACAAGCAAAGATGAACTACTGAGTCAATGATACATTGATAAGAACGGTCCAAACTGAAATCTGAAACAAATGAAGAAAGAGAGGACTATGTACCAGAACTGTTGAACAATTATGAAGTGAAGCAAACCCATAAAAGCTTTACCAGAAATAAAGAACTAGAACAAAAAAAAATGAAAAATTATAATAGCTAAGAATATTGTTTAATTAATGATTACAAGGTGGAGGACACAGAATATAGTAAATTCCAAAATATTTACACGTTTGTATACTGTCTTCTAATTCTAGAAACATAAACATAACAAGAAAATCTTGAGGAAGGATCCGAAAAAACTTACCTACAGAACAAACTAAGAATTACACTGTTGTTCCCTCGGGTACTGTGCAAGTAAGAAAGTAGAGACTATTTAAAGTTCTGAAAATAATATGCCAACCTAAAATCCTAGATTTAGTGAAATTAGGCATCAAAAAATAAAAGCATTCTGATGTTGTGGGATATTTGTTTACACTGTGTGAAGATGTGTCATTGTGGTTGGTTTAATAAAGAGATGAATGGCCAATAGCTAGTCAGGAGAAGTTAGGCAGGACTCTGGGCAGAGAGAGGAACTCAAGACGGTTAGAGTTCTCATTGAGGCATGCGAGAGATGCCAGTGAGACACTGAGAAAGTCGGACATACATTATGTAAGAAAAATAAAAGGTCACGGGGCAAAACGTACATTAATAGAAGCATGTTAATTAAGTTATAAGAGCTAGTCAGGAACAAGCCTAAGCTAAAGAACTTTCATAATCAGTAAGTCCCAGTGTTATGACTTGGGGGCTTGTAGCTGATAAGGAAGTCTGACTACATTCTCAGACATATAAACACAGAAAGCATGTCCCATCAATAGGTAGGACTTAGAAGAAATGTTTAAGACATTCTTCCAGGAGAAGGGAAAGGATGTATTAGGAATGTAAGTACATCTGCATTGTAAAAGAAGAGATACAAGAGAGTACAAGTGAAGAGACAATAACATCTTTTACTTTTCAGGTTCTTGACTCAGTGTCAGTATTTTGTAGTGTTCTTATGGTCAAGGGGTGAATAAAATAAATTGCTGCCAGGTTAGAAGTGGCAGCATGGATGAACTTGGAATTCTCTGATATTTGAGTTACCCATTAAAAACATAGGACTGTATAAACACTGGAAAAATAGCTTAGCAGCTAAGAACACTTGCTGCTCTTGCAGAGGACAAGGTTTCAGTTCCCATCACCTACATGTTGAGTTATGATCATCTGTAATTGAGAAACTCTAGCAACCAAAGTCTGAAGTCCTCGCCTGGGCTTCATGGACAACAGGTATGTAGGTTGTGCAGAAGCATGCAAATTTATATACATAAATCACAAATAAATTTATACTTTTAAAAATGAGCTTAGTATTATTTCAAGGCAGACTTCTATTAGTTATTGATAGAGATTTCAGACTAAGGTAGCCTCTAGGATGTGTTTAACAAAGCGTATTTGAAATGTGCTCTGATCAGCTTGAGGTAATATCAGAGATCCAGTGGATTTAACACAGAAATGTATTTTCCCATTGTTTTAGAAGTTCTTACAGAAATGCAAGATCAACATACAAGGATGCTTGTTTGCCACGGAGGTCTCCCCTTTCAGCTTAGGGATGTGTACACTTTTCCTGTGGGTTTGTAGGGACTCACATAGTCTGTCTTGGGTATGTGCAGGTGGAGAGAAGCAACTCGTCATGTCCCATCATATCATGATAACATTTCTGTAGAATCCTGACATAAACTCCTGGGCAGACTCCCCTTTATGATATCACCTAACTTGAACAGCATTCTTAAAGACTGTCACCATACACACTCAAACTTCTGGGGTGAGAAGAATAAATTAGTTTCTTACAATATGCTAAGAAAAGAGGGGAAAATCTTTTAATGCTCTTTTAAAATGAAAGAAGAGAGAAAAAGAGATGTAAAAGAGAAAGAAGCTAAAGAATTACAAAGAATAAAAAAACAATTACAAACATGATACACATTCATCAGTTTTATCTATAATTGTTCTATAATAATGTAAATGATGGTAATATGCCATTTAAATTGGACTATATTAAAATATTTTTATAAAATACATTGCCACCAAAATCTTGAAACAAAACCTCAGAGAAAATATTTATAAATATAAGAAAATATTTATATTTATATGAAAGGAATTTGGTCCAAAATACACAAAGAAATCAGATAGTGTAATAATAAGAAAACAAAAATGAGATACAAGATAAAGATCTCATATAATGATTAAATTAGAACATTTTTATTATTTGAAGTTTTAAGCATATCATTGTGGTCAAGCACATTTGATATCCACTCTTGTAGCTAATTTTAAAAAAAATCTAAAGGCACAAAGGAAGATATAGGCATCACTAGTATGCACGTCAAAAAATGCTGAGCCACATACATATTATGGGGACAAGTAAGGACAACAGTAAGGTGTCATTTAGAGTCTACTAGTTGAGAGGAAAATCAACAGTACAAAGTCTAACAAGGACACAGAAGAGCTCTTATTCCTTGATAGCGGAGTTACATTGAAATGCATTCTGACAGTTTTTTTGCACAGTTAAAATACAACTTTACACATGATCCAGGAATCAGGGTCCCAGCTATTTATCTAGTTAAACTAAAAGCTTATGTCAACACAGGAACCTTTGTAAGAATGTCTATGGCCATTCATTCATGAAAGTGAAAGAAACTGAAACTGGGGAAAATGTCCTTCAATAAGTCACCTCCTGAGCTCCATGGCATTCTTACAACTGAATATTATTCAGCAATAAAAAGCAATGAGCTATGAAACTTCAAAGACTTGTAGAACCCTAGTAGACACTGACAAGAGGAAGAGGTCAGCCTGAAAGGGATGTATGCTGTGCGATTTCAATGGCATCATTCTGGAAAGACAAACTTAAAAGACAGCAAAGAGCTCAGATCTCGTAGAGTATACACAAGAAAGAGGAGCACAGGGACGTTCAGACCTGAGATTCCACACTGGCCTAATCTGCAATAGGATCAATGCTATCATGTGTTTCTCTCCACACTTGAATTATTTAAAACTAAGAGTGAACCTTCATACACACTATGAACTTAGTTTAGGTAAAGCACTAGTATTATGGCATTAATCACAATATATCATAATAATACAAGATGGTTAAAACAAGAAAAGTGAAATGAAAGCACAACTGTGCATACGGAAGTTGTAAAGTAGGTTCTTGTTTGATAAAAGCATTTTTTTTTTTTTTTTTTGATTTTCGAGACAGGGTTTCTCCGTAGCTTTTGGTTCTTGTCCTGGAACTAGCTCTTGTAGACCAGGCTGGCCTCGAACTCACAGAGATCCGCCTGCCTCTGCTTCCCGAGTGCTGGGATTAAAGGAATGTGCCACCACCACCCGGCCTGATAAAAGCATTTTAAAGCATAAAGCCTACTAATTTAAAAAAGCAGCATGCCCATGATAAAAAAAAATTCAAAAGGGTAAAATACAAAAACCAGTAAAACCCCTCAAACAGAAAATTCCAGGACCAGATGACTTCTCTAACAAATCCCAGAAAACATTTAGGAAACATTTGAAGTGAATAACATTCTGCCTCTTCCAGAAATGCTGGGAGGGAAGACTTTCTTTTCCCTCATTTTGTAAGTTCCACATTATCTTGACACCCAAGCCAGATGATCATAAAAGAAACAACAAATATGCTGACAGAAAGTGTTTAAGAACACACAAAAAGCAAACAGGGTATGCAAGCCTGGGTCAAGCTTCAAAAATTAAAATATTCTGCCATATTATCAAATATAAAAGAGTACACAGTTGTAATAAAAAGACAACATTTTTTAAGAAAAAGAAAGTCAAGTATTTTTATTTAACTAAGATATAGTATAACAAATTAAAGACCCAAAATACTTCAGTAGAAAATATATATATCACAAAAACACGTTCAACACTATAGTGGGATACAAAATAAGAATAAAATATCCATATCCTTTCTTTAGCGAATTACAATCATATGTACAAAAAGTCAGGGAAATAATAGTATTCGTGATAGCTTGATAAAACAATTTGGAATAAACTTAACCTAGGTGACATTAAGACAGTGAAAAGGAATTTGAAGAAGTTACCAGATGGAAAGAACTCATGAAATGGTTGAATAAGTATTGTACAAATGACTATTTTGGTTGGTCATTTTTAAAAATTATTTTGTGTTAGCTTTTATAATTCAAAATTAGAAATAAAAAGAAATATATTAATTTCATAAATTCATGGAAATTCAGCAAGACACTGTTCAATAGTCAGAGATTGAAAGAAAATCACAGAAAAGAGAAGTGTTACAAAATAAATAGAGATAAAAAATAATAATAGTGTGGCATGAGAACTCAGATAAATTTACCCCTCTCCCCGTCATAATAGAGACATTGCTCTCAAAGTGGTCCTTTAAAAAACAAGACAACATTTATTTACAATAAGATACGCTATCAACTCAGTCCCTAGCAGTGTAAAATAAAATCATTAACCACAAAAAAGAAAATTCACAGCACTCGGGAGGCAGAGGCAGGCGGATCGCTGTGAGTTCGAGACCAGCCTGGTCTACAAGAGCTAGTTCCAGGACAGGCTCCAAAACCACAGAGAAACCCTGTCTCGAAAAAAAAAAAAAAAATTCACCTTAAGTCACTTAAAATGTGGAAATTTCCTTAATCAATAGCCAAAAATGCACCAAATGTTACAAGAATGAACCTTTTGCTTTAAGATATGGTGCCTCACTACTCCTGTTCAACATCAGCTCCTATTTAGCATCACACAGATACTTCAGCTCATACAAGCAGAAAAAGCAAAAGACACCGAAGTACATGGATGGAAAGGGGGAATGGACATGTCCCCCAAGGCAGATACATAACAGCTTTCTCAATGATTCTCAGTCCTGTTGAGGGCATTTGACAATCAATGTCTAGAGACATTCGTGTTGTTACAGTTTAGCTTGGGAGGGATAGCCCTGACTCCTAGAGGCCAAGAGTGAGGGTAAGCATTTGACAGTGTAGCATGTGATGAACTGTGCACTCATACCCTTAAAAATAAAATTAGCAGGCCCAAATCTAAATAGATCTATGGTTATAATACAGTTTTCTTTGATGATATCTCTGACACTGTGTTCCTATACAAATGCCAATGGTGTTTCCAGATACCAGGCATAAAAAAATGAATGACTGATGGATGGTATTATCCGGGACCTATTTTCTCACTTTGTGGAATTTGCTCAGCTGCGTAATGATGGGATGGGTTTTAAATTGTCCAACACTTAGGAATAGGACTGTAGTTCAGTGTTAGATAGCTTAGCTCTAAGTATGAGAGCCCAAGAGCTATCCTCTGCACTGAAAAACAAAGGAGCCAATAAAGACCAACATTCAGACACTCTGTGTATGCTTTCTCATCTTAGTCTTCTGATTTTTACAAATAAAATAGACCTGGTACAATATGTTACTCAGGTCACACTACTGATCAACCTCTCCCAGTGCTCTGTGCTGAGGTAGTACCAACATGACATTGTTGTCCTGTACCGACAATGGTGAGGCAGACTCTAACAAGTCACAGATTAGAAAATAATTTGTAAATTCTTCAGCTAAAGAGTTTGTATCCACTATTATTGAAAAAGTGATAACTCAACATTCCAATCCTACCTCCCAAGTTTGTATTTTGTGCTTCCCTTCCTACCTTTCCTGTCCTCATAGACTTCTGGCCGCAGTAATGCCAGGGTCCTTTGGATATTCATGCTTTTCATGGTTTTGAAATCAGGGAATAAGATGTCAATGAATTTAGAAACCTTAGATGGATCATCCTCAACATCACAAAACTCAGCTATATGTTGTCTTTCCAAATACTCTTGCAAACTGTTGAAATACAAAATATAACATAAGATTATTATAAATTAAAATATAAACTTGTATGAAAACTTGAATATTAATGGATTCGATCCTAATAATACAATGCAGAACTTCTTTCTCCCCACACATTATCACTCTGAAAGTAACTCCCACTGTTTCCAAAACCCTTTAGCATCCACTGAATCCCCTTTCTTTTGTTCTATCCTGCTTAAAACTTTAAACTAAATGGCATCATAACCTTGCTCAGGGGTAGAGCATTTGGGTAGCATGCAGAAGGGTTTACATTCTAGGCCCAGAAATACAATAACAAAACAAATTCTAGAATTACCTGCTACCTGAGAAATATGAAGTGACCAGAAACCACAAGAAAAACTCACAGTTTATAAAGCATATCGTTATGGGAAATTAGATAAATACACTACAAAGATTTATCACTCATATTGGTTTAATAAAATTCTGATTGACCAGTAGCCAGTCAGGAAGTATAGGCAGGATAACCAGACTAAGAGAATTCTGGGAAGAGGAAAGGCAGAGTCAGTCATTAGCCAGACACAGAGGAAGCAAGAGGAAAATGTCTCACTGATAAAAGGCTAAACATAGATAAGAATTTTGGGTTAAGTTGTAAGAGTTAGTTAATAATAATCCTGAGATAATAGGTTAGTTTATAATTAATAAAAGCTTCTGTCTGTTTCTTTAGCACTGAATGGCTGCATGCCTGGGAGAGACAGAAACTTCTGTTTACAGCAAGAGGAATCATCCTGTAATTCTCTAACAGTAAATGGATTAGGACCGGGACACAAAGCATCAGGGGACTAAGCTACAAAGCCTTCTGCTCACATAACTCATTTGGGCGCATCCTGCAAAATTGCTGTATTAAACTATGGCTCTCAGTCTTTAGCAGAATAAAAGTCACAGACAACAACACCGAAAACCGACATTCTGAAAATTGTTTTCTAATTTTGAAATATTTAGAAATTTACTACCAAAATGTACATATGTTTTGTCACCATCAATTTTATACCAGTAACTGTCTTAAATAAAACACAGAGCCTAGATGATGGATGAAAACATACAATGCTGGGAATGGACAAGGTTGACTGGAACAATGCATGGTTCCAATATACCCTCAAGGCCTGAGAAAATGAGGCCAGATGGTGAAGCAGGCTTAGAAAAGTCAACAGGAAAAGCTGCTCCCTTTCCAGTTTTCTTAGCATAAACATTCATAAAAAATCCCCATTTTCTGAACGCATAATATTCTAGATTAACTAAAAGAAAAACTTGCAGTATCTACATAAAAACGTTAGGTTTTGAGACATTTGAGCATTATGCTCTGTCACCTAGTGACACATTTTAAGTGATAAAGATCTAGCCTTAGCTACCTGTCCCGTTTCTTTTTCATCGCCACCATGGTTGCAAATTTAACGTGAGGCTCATCTGGATGCTCAGATAATTCTTCCTCTTCTTCTTCAGACTGAGATTGAATTTCTTCCTGGATAATCTCTTCTTCTCCTTGAGATGTAAGGAGCACACAGCTTAGGCCGCTTATTACAAAAGCTACAAACTCTTCAAAGTCGGGCTAGAAAAGAAGATGAGAAACTGTTTCCCTCAGGCTCCTAATTCAGGGGCATGAAAATGGTGGCCACTGTGAAATCTTCCCTTTCATGGTCATTAGCAATGCTATGGCACCCTTATAAACCTGCTTGCAGGAACATTTTGGCACAAGAGACATTTACAGTCAACAGAACATAATTTTAAAGATATACAGACAACTACTTCCTGACTCTAGCATGTTGTAATCCATCTGCAGGGCTAGTTAAATATACCGTCAGCTGCTTATGTACTCTTGGAAGTCTTTTACTGGAGCATGGTCCAAAGGCCATGTTAAAAGCAAACCAAATCTCTCCCAATAGCTGTCACTGGTAATAACTTTTTAGCTAAGGGCGGGACTTCGTGTTCACCTCCCATCTCCATGCTGGGATTTTGTTTGGTTTCAGCTTCAACAAGTCTTATACATGGTGTAACAAATAAACTCGATGACTTTTTGTTTTCTTTTGTCTTGTTAATTAGGACACAAAGTTGGGTAGGTAGGAAAGGGGAGGCAAATCAAGAAGTTGGGAGAAAGGAGGAAAAGGAATAAATACATTGTACAAAAATCCTTAAAGAACGAGAGAGAGAAAGAGAGAGAGAGAGAGAGAGAGAGAGAGAGAGAGAGAGAGAGAGAGAGAAACTTTTTGTGCTCAATCCCCAGAGTGTCTAATTCGGTAACTGTCGGCCATGTGCTAAATAAAGGCTTGGTCATCAACAAGTGACTGCTATTAAAAGCGATGAGACACTCAGGTGGAAGACTTTTCAGTTACTGGGTATTTTCTTGAAGCAGTTATCAGGGTTCTGATATGTCCTCTCAATCACTCTGTTTCATGACTTCATGAAGTGAGTAGTTTAGTTTACCATGATCTCCTGAATATGATAATCTGCCTCACCACTGACAACAAAGTTATAGGTCCAGGCCACTAGGAATAAAGTGTCTTAAGTCATTGCCCAAAACTAAATTGTCTTTTTATTTTTCAGTTGACTTTCTCGGATACATTGATCACAGTGATAGAAATCTGAGTGAGATAATAGCTTCTGAGTGACATTCCTAATTTTTTTTTCTTAAAAGTACACAGGTATTGGGAACACAGCTGGCAAAAATCTTTATTTTTTATGTGTGGAAGCTAGGACCAAGAGGGATAGCTAGAATGGCACATCAGTTATCAAAGTGTTGATTAGTAGAGCTTTCTGTATGAGAAATGCACTCAGCACTCCCTAACAATATTCCTGGATATGGCTGTTGAGCTCCTAAAATGTGGGTAGTACAAGTAAGACTCCAATTTCTAAATGTTATTTAGTTTGAATGAATTTAAATTCAAATAGCCACATGTATTTACTGCCCATCACACTGACAGAGTGTTTTTAGAAGATAGATCTCCCTTTTAAAGTCACACCTCCATTTTAAAGTTTTTTTTTTTAAACACTGCCTTTACCACATTCTTCCAGGAAGAAGACAAGTTGCTGGAGTATAGCCTTAGAGAAAGGATGCAGACAAAAAGTGGGCTATAGCACTCCTACATACCAGATGGAAATGAGTACTTTCAGCCAAGTCTAAAAACTGATGGAAGAGAACTGGCTATTCACTTCCAGAGAACATGGTAGAAAGAAGTCTTCAACAGAACAAACCATTTTATTTTGCCTGGGTGCTACTGTTTTCATTGGCATCACCCAATTGTGGACATCATCAAGGCACTAAAAGTTTATTCAGTTAGTTAGATTTATTGATTTTATACTCTATAATAAAAATCTAATCGCTGCAATTGAATGTGTGTGTTTATGTGTGTTTAAATATGTAAATGAACGCATGGTGGATTTTTAATGGCCTCCTTACCTGGTCTGCTAAATGAATATAGAATTCCCTCACTAGCTCTTCAGGGAGAAACGTGTTGTCCTGTGCTTCTACGATAAATCCTTCTTTGATAATCTTCAATTCAGATAAGGTCAGAAGCAAACATGACACAGGGAAACACATAAAACAAATTAGGGCTATTTACTTCAGAATTCAATAACTACCTAATTTTAATCTTCTCAGGTAAAGTATACAAGAAAATCCACAGAGTTTGAAATGGTTCTTAAATGCATAAACAGTTTCCTTTGATACTCCCTAGAAATCCATGTTTTCAAAACTTCAATAAAAGATTTCAAAATATTTTTATTACAATTTAAAATGCTAACATAAAAGGATAGGGGAAATAGAAACATAATTCCAAGAAAATACACACACACACACACACACAAACTGTCTGAATTATTTGTAATATTGAACCTTAAAAGTACTTCTCAATTATGCTCAAAATTAATTTGGCGTCTTTTGTTCCCAAGTTTCCAATTTTGAAAAATAAATCAACCGAAACACTAGATTCCATGATGTGTTATCTCCAGAAAACACATTTCACTAGTAAAGACATCCACAGACCAAGAGTCAAATGATTAGAAACAATTTATTAAGCAAGCAGAAACTGACAGCAGCCTGACATAGCAATCCTGATGTCTGATAAGGTATATAAAAGTTAGTAAGAATAGATTTCTTAAAGACATTTAAGAAGGGGATGATTCAGCAGGAATTTATGTCAATAACAAATACGCATGCACCAAAAGTTCTGCCACAAATTTTACAAAACAAGCACTAATGGAGTTCAAAAGTTAATTTGATCATGATATAGGTGATTTTAGCACCCCACTCTCAATTTCAGATTCATCATTCAAACTGAAAATCAACAATGCAACCTCAGAGCAAACACATATGCAACAGACAGATTCAGAATATTCCATTTGACAGATATAGAACATGTTATTCTGAGTAGGCCAAGGAACTGTATCTAAATAGACCACATCCTAGGTTTTAAATAAAAACTCACAAAATACATAAAAGCAACTTTCTGTATTTTATAAGGTCATGGTCTCATTAAACTAGAAACCCATAGTAAGAAAAAGGTGGTAACTACATAAATTTTTTCAGACTAAACAATATGCCCTTGAATGTAAATGAGTTATTGAATCAACCAAACAAGAAGTTTGAGAAGTTCCTAGAAATGAATGATGGTGAAAGCACAATGTACCAACATCTTTGGGATGTAGTTAGCACAGGTGTAGGAGGAAACTTTAGAGCTATGGATGTTTCCAATGCAAGTATCTAGGGAAGGGAAAGAAAGAAATACCTGAGAATTCTTAAGAAAATAGCTTACAGTTGGGCCTTAAGCACAATCTAAATGATAGCCAGAAATAATAAGTATCAGGATAGATAAAACTAACTTAGAGACTAAACAAAAATATACAGAATCAATTAAACAAAGACTCAGTTCTCTGATAATATAAGATGAGTAACATCTTACCAAGATAGCTAAAAGAGAAAACATAGGAATAGATAGAAAAGGGGAAATTATCACAGATTCCACTGAAATACAGAGATGCATTAGTGAGTTATTTGAAAATTTTATATTTCAAAAAAGTGGAAGATCTAGGAGACATGAATAACTTCTTAGATATGTATTATCCAAAAAAATTCAATCAAGAAAATATAAGCAACTTAGATGAACCCATAAAAACAAATACAAATTCAGGTCCAGATGATTTTTGCTAAACCTTTAAAGAAGAGCAAATATTGATGCTCCTTAAACTATCTTATAAAATAGAAATGGAAAGAATATTATTATTAAAGTCACTCTCTAATGCCAGTATTGCCCTAATACCAAAGCAGGATAAGGACACAACAAAGAAACAAACCTAGAGATCAGTTTCCCCAGAGAACATAAACACAAAAATTCTCAAAGTCTTGTAAATTATATTGAAAAATACATTCAGAAGATCCTACATCATGACCAAGCTAATTTCACTGCAGGATCAAGGTTTATTCTACAGACACAAATCATTAAGTGTAATTAAGCATATAAATAGAATAAAGGGCAGAAACAACATGATCATTTCAACCAGAGTAGATATTTACTTTGACAAGTAAAATATTCTTTTATAAGAATATCCCTGAAGAGACTAGAGAAAGAAGTAGCACATGCAAACATAATAAAGGCTTTCTATGGAGAACCTATGGTACCCCGACAGACACAGTGAGAGAATTCCCTCTAAACTTTGGAATAACACAAGAATATCCACTATCTCTACTCTTATTCAATGTAATGCTAGACATCTATAGCTTGATTAGATAAAACAAGAAGACATGAGAAAAAAACAATTCAAATAGGAATGATGACATGCCATCCCCATTTGTAAATGACATGATCTTATGCTTAAAACAACCTTGCAGACTCTACTAAAGAAATTAGAGCTAACAAACTCCAGGAAAGTAGCAGGACACAAAAATCAACATTAAAAAATCACTAGCATTTTTATACACTAATAACAAACCTGCCCATGCCCCCAAACCAAAGAAAACCTTATTAAAACAAAAAGAAAATGCCTAGAAATAAAACCTAACCAAACAGGCAGGACACTGTCAGTACAAGGAACACTTTAAGATACTAAACAAAAAACTAGAAAGAAGACAATAGTCACTTTGACGTTTTACAGAAAGTGTTTGCCCATCTGAGTTAGGATCAATTTCACATATATGTAAGGAACTGTGAAAAGTATATCTTATAAATATTTCCATATGGTGCATATTACATATTATATATATATACATACACACACACACACACACACATTGGTTCAAAAAGAAAGCACTGAACGATTTCTTAAACTATCATGTATTGAAAAGTGCCATTATTTATAATATACAAGAAAAAGAAAGCTAATGTGAGTTTATAACAATATTACATCACTTATAGCTAAATAAAAAGAACATTTATAACACTCTCATATAACATCTAAAATCCTGAAAGTTTCTGTGCAGTGGTGGTAAAGCAGTTAATTCAAGGATGATACAGGAGGAGACGGGGTCTTTGTAAGACAGAATATGCAAACTCCTTTAGAGGGAGCTAGGAACATCAATTTAGTGTGTTCTATTGTATAATAAGGCATTATTTTGCAATTAATTTAAATAAATTTTGGTAAGCATAACTTACTTTTTCCTTAACTTCTATATGTTTTCTCCTGAGTACAGCATCAGGTTTCAAAATAGTAATGCTGTAGATTTCGCCTAAGAGAAAAACCAAAAATTAATTTTCTTAATTCAGAATCAGGATGATGAAAGGACTAACAGTTCGAAATATGAATTGATTATGCCTGGGTTATTAAGGAGACATAATGTCAGTATGTACAGTTTTGACACAATTCTCATGCACTTGAGTCACGCAGATGCCTGCTACCAGTAGGTATTAACAGGCAGTGAAGTTTCAGTCATGTGCTTTGTAAGTCCAAATCCTAAACCAAGAGCTACCACATATCAAATGCACTCTTACCTCAAACTTGAAGTAGCCATTGTCTTTGTTACCTTTCCAGTTATTATGATAAATTATCTGACAAGAGTGATTTTCAGCGGAAAGGGTTTATTCTGTGTAAACAAAGACTGCTTTTCCTGTTCCCTGCCACCTAGACCCAATTAATCACATAGAAACTATACTAATTACACTGCAGTGGAACAACCATGAGGTGACTTTCACCAATAGAGCAGCTCTCCAGTGCTGCAGCAGTGTCGTAAAGAAGCACACATGCAGAAACAGCTGTTGGACCCCCTTGCTTTGTTACTTACCAATACTGTCATACTGTGATTCCCCCAGTTCTTCTTCAGATTGGTCAACTAGTGTGATTTCCACATACTATGAAAGTAGAACAGTTACTTTAGTATGATAGCCAAAGAACGCCTAGACATTTTGTTTATAGTAAATAAAGGCAGCAGGGGATAGAAGGTAATACAAAAAGCCCTTTTGATTTGCAGTGGCAACATGCTTCCCAAGGAAGCTGCATCATGTCAGTACCTAGCTAGACATAGAGCACTCATTCACGTAAAGTGCCCCAAAGACCCTTGTGTCAGCCCAAGTCTGTGATGCTAGTGAGTGACTGAGGACAACTTTAAAGTAGAGCCTGGTTGCAATGACATAATCTGTTTGGGACACGCCTGTGGGACACTCGTCTCCTCCTCTCCTCTTTCTTTTCCACTTCTCGGCATGAGTTGAGCCGCTTGGTCCACTACAAACTACCTGCCGTGTTGTGCTGCTTTGTCACAGCCCTAAAGCAACAAGCAGGAAAGACAACGGAGTGACGCCTGTGAAACAGGACACCTCTTCTCTTTATAAGACAACTGCCTTGGCCATTTGATCACAGTGACAAGAAGCGTCCTGACACAAATAGTTAGGGAGACGCTTTAGAAAAACATAAAATACGATGCATTTCCAAAGTCATAATAGCCATTTATCATAGTATTACCTGAGGACGAGCCGTTTCACCTGCTGCAATCTTCTTCTCTTCGTCTATCAAGCTAATGACTTTTCTATTGATAAGTGGTGCATTTGCACCCTGAACCTTTGCAACAATTTTACCATTCTACAAGAGATAGGAAAGTATAGAGACTTTCATTTTCACATGAAATCAATAATTAACATTTACTCTGGACTAAGTTCCCTCTCCTTGATCCCACATCCCATCAACCATCTTTCAGATACTGCAATCAGCCATTTGAAAGTAGTAGTGGTAGGACAGTTCACTCCGATTTCGTAGCATCAGCAATTAGAGTCCCACACTTTGTCTGTCCTCTATAGAAGTATGGCTGCATCCCCATCTTCTTACAGCATCCTTATGCTACTCCCTAGATCTGGCTGTACCCTCCTCACCTACAGCACATCATCACCCTACAGGAGCACTCACAGGACACCTGCCTCATTCATCCTTCTTTAAATGTGAGGGACTCTAGACAGGGCCTTTAACTTGATCTAATGGTATTCTGATTCCCTTTCTGTTGTTTTACACACTGACTAAAGGCAATGTGGGAAGAAGAATATTCATCTGGGCTGTACTTCTCTAGCTCAATCCATCATTAAAGGAAATTGGGGCAAAAACTTGAAGTAGAACCCATAGAAAAACATTGCTTGCTGGCTTGCCCCCAAGCTTTCTTATATAGCTTAGGACTGCATGCCTAAGGGTAGTGCCACTTACAGGGATATGGGCCCTTCTACATCAACTAATAATCAAGCAGAGCATCCACAAACATGCACAATATGATTCAGGAAATTCCTCAGTTAAGACTCTCCTGCTAGATGACTGTGGTTTCAAGTTGACAATGAAAACCAGGATAGATGCCACACCCCTTCTGTCTGTCTTTTACCTTATATGCACTAATCATCTGTTTATGGACACAGAACCAGGCATGATGGTATGGAATGGAAGACCTTGTATCTAACCCTATTAAATAACAAAAAGCCAAAAGACCCACAAAAGTACAGATGCTTGTGGAATAGCAACTCCATAGGTACCATTAAGAAAGGCTTGGAGCACCCAAAGAGATCCATAAGAACTTGCCCTGCCAGGGAGGTCAGCTGAGGTATTACTCAATATCAGGAAATGTTTCTTACTTTAAGATATGAAGGATGATAAGAGAACATGAAGGCGAAAAGAGAAAATATACTATGCAGGAGGAGTAACAGGCACAAGCTCATAGGGCCTGTAGGACACACAGCAAGTGAAGAGGCCCGGGAAAGTGGGGTTGAACCCAGTAGGCACGGCTTTGATACCCACAAAAATCCAGAGGATATGGAGCCTCATGCATCTTGGAAGGAGAAAATCTCCCTCCCTCGGTCACTAAAAGGCTGTAATATAACATAGACTGTAGACATGACTAACATTCTATTTTAAGATTTATTTTATGTTGCATGACAATGCGTGTGTGTGTGTGTGTGTGAGTGAGTGAGTGTGTGTGTGTGTACATGGATTCAGTCTTGCGGGTGATGTGCACTTAACTGCTAAGCCATCCCTCTGGCTCCGCAATTAAAATTCCAGTTATGAAGGTTACTTTTCCTACTTTGTGGAAAGGATCAGAGGGAGCAAGAGAAGATGTCTGCCTCCAATTCAGTTGAAGGTCTAAAGTTTCTCGGTCCGATACCAGGCTGGCAGTTCTCCTGAGCAGGAAGAGCTGTCCCAGCTGAAACTTGCTAGAATGCTCTTTTTGTCAGCTGAGAACCCTGACTAGTAAAAGAAGTCGAGATTAGCTGGAGGGCGGTTTTGTTAAGTTAGGGAATATTATTCTTCCATAAGCAGCTGTTGATATGGTGTGTTTCAGAATAAAGCGCCTGAGGCATGGACACAGTGCTTAGTGGATGAGGTGTGCTGGGAGGGAAAATCCTTGATGAAAAGGAGACTAAGCGTTCACAAGCCAGGGCAGAGTGAAGTGTCATCGTAGACAAGGAAACTCCGAGAGGACAGGAGAACTTGGGCTTGAAAAGCAAACTTTGAACCACATGCCAAACTGTGATGTTAGAGGCAGAATTTACTTGAAGATCTGAGGTGACAGGAGTGGGGTAGGAAAAAACAAGAAAATTCACCAAAACTAGTGGATTCTAACAAAGGAGAACAAAGCAGCTAAAGCATGAGCAATAGGAAGTAAGAGATATGTCTGCTTTGTTTGTGGTCTGACAAAAATCTGAATTAAAAACATTGGCACTTCTAGGCTCCCGGCAGAATGTTCCAGAGCAGCAAATCCTCTCCTTTGTGGAGATTCTCATTCTGGTTCCTTAAACTACAGATAGACTAAGTGGCATCAAAACTGTCACTCTAAACAAAGACCATATTGCTTCAAAAGCTGAAAATACTATACATCTGAGTGCTATACATTCAATATAATTCAAGAACATAACATATTTTTATTCAACTAACTCAATATTCGTTGTCTTGAGGCAGTTGCAAGAGTGTCATTAATGAAACTGAGATCCTATACAGAAGTGACGTGAATAATTGTTTCTGCTCTTGAAAACTAAGTACCCTGCACCAGAAGATGGACCAAGTGGTATTTACATCCACTGATGCTTCTCTTGACTACCACAGGGTTGAGGACTTTGTAGACTGGTTTTAGGAAACAATATTTATCATATTGTTTTCTGACTACTATAGTTGTGTTCCAATGCAAAATATAGGTGACGTACAGACAAGTGTAAAGAGGAACTGAGATCACACACACCCCCATGTAGAAAACAATGAGAGCAAGTAGGGAATAAACTTTCTACGCTATTTCTGAACATTTGTAAATGTAGAGATGGGAGCAAAAGGCATTAGAGGGAGTGATCAGGTAGACACTTGCACCCAAATCTGTGAATACTTAGAACCACTTCTCTCCTGCAGCTCATCTGAGAACAGTTCCTCACTCCAGGCTTTTCTCCAATCAGTTCAGTATGTGCTATCTTAACAAGCTCCCCAAAGACAAATTATTAAATCTCTTGTCAGATAGATAGAGATACAGCAAACACTGTGCAATTACTACCAGTGGCAAGCAGCCCCATGGCAATTCTCAGTGCTACCTGCTACTTCAAAAGAATCTGATAATGAGACCACAAATGCTATACTTACGAGACAGAAGAGGAACACGGGCTCACATTTATCTCTAAATGACTGCAGAGTCACAATGCTGTCCGCTTCAGCCTAAAGGATATTGTCAATATTTTATACAATAATTGAGAAAGCAATATCCACCCTATTCTGTATCCTATGTTTAAATGTTATAGAGATAAGCACAATTTTTCTGGGATGGCAACCTTTCTGGGTTTGTAACGGTTGTATTAAGGATCAAACTGCATGCATTAGCAACTCAAGCCCTGTGTTATTTGGTACCTGTGGCCAAACTCAGCTCTGTGTTTCTACCTTCCTTGCTGCCTGGTCCTGCCATTACTACTCCAATCCGCCCAAGAGTCCCTGATCCAAAGAATGTTTCTTATTCCTTCCAGACAGGTGACTTCTGGCTCCATATTGCACTTGGTTGTCCCTCACCCAGGGCACACTGTCTCTTTCAATAGTGTGCTAGAGGCAGGTGTGGGGACTGTCTCATTTGCTTTGTTAGGGAAGCAATGATTTTTCCAACTGCATGTAGCTCCAGCCCCAGTGGATCCAACACCTCTGGCCTCTCGGTACACTTATACACACAGACACCCCCTCACACACAGAGAAAAAGACACAGACACCCCCTCACACAGAGACACCCCCTCACACACAGACACCCCCTCACACACAGAGAAAAAGACACAGACATAGACACACACAGAAAAGTCCACACACAAATACAGAGATATGCACGTGCAAAATTTAAAATGATAAAGAAAAGAACAAGAATGTTTCCACAAAGGGGATGGCAGGTTGAAACCATGTAAAGTCAGAAAAAAAAAAACTGACTCCAAGGGTGTCTTGAAGGGCAGGGAAGGCCTACACCCAAAGCATGGAGCGGGTGGACGTTTCATGTCTGCTGACAGACTATGTAGTTTATAGAGATCTGGAATACACTGCTTCAGCAGTTAACAGCTGGTGGACTCAGGAATGGCTTTGTCTAAGAAATGTATTTTAGGTTCTCTGGGGGTTACATAAAAGAAACAGGTGAAACTAAAGTAATAAAATATGTATTATCAGTTCAACATGAATTCAATGTACAAAAATATTGATGGTATGTTCCACATAATTTTCCATAGTAAATCTTAAAATGTATTATTTTATAAAGGTTTATATTTAAGGGGGAGGGCCTTGGACTTCCCATGGGGCAGGGTTCCCTGCCCTCTCTTAAGGAGGGAGGGGGAGGGAGAAGGGGGAGTGGAGGAGCAGGAAGGGAATGGGAGGAGGGGAGGAAGTGTAAATTTTTGAATGGGAAAAAAATAAAAAATAAAAAGTTTATATTTAAAACACATTTGAGTGATTAATATTCAATAAATACTTATTGATTAATAATTAATCTCTAATAAAAATAGGCTCATGTAGCCAAGTATTAAATTTCACAATAATTTAATTTAGTAATATCAGGTTTAAGAGAGACAGGCAGGCAGGCAGGCAGGAAGGCAGGCAGGAAGGCAGGCGGAGAAAGAGAGATACTCTGTCTGTACTTCCACCACTTGAGTCCCAGGGATCAAACTCATGTATTAGATCTGCCAGCAAGTGCTTTACCCACTGAATTATCACAACAGCCCTCAGTGTTTTAAGATTAAATTAATTAAAATTGAAAATGCATTTCTGCAGGTGGTTTAGATAGATTTCAAGTGTTCTGTTTACACATAAAAGCATATTGAACAGTAATATTTTAGCCAATTGTTAACTGCATATAGATAAATTGAATAATCAATACAACTGAGTTAAATGAATTTGACTATGATATTCAATCTCATCACTTTTTATAACTAATAGGTGAAAAGAGAAATTACTTCCTTTGAAATATTTGTGCAGAGATACATATCTAGGGAACTACTCCATGACACCCAAGACGCAGCTCCCCATAATCTTAACCTCAGGAACATATAGTAACCTTGTCACTGGGTAAAAGTAATATCAACAGGCATGTGTTCATTTTTATATTTTCTAATGTTTGCAGTCATAAAGGAATTCGGTAAAAAATCATGCTAATTCTCAAACTGATAGAACTAAATATATAGTAGAGCTGCCAAACAAACACTGTTTAGGGTGAAGACTGACAGGTTGCTTAAGGTACTTGAAGTACTGGGGAACCCTTAAGTCCTAATGTAACAGGAAACAGGTTGAATGAAAACAAAAATCTTACAACAGCAAAATGAAGAATCTCATCTTCGTTCAGTTCATTTTTCAGTTTTCTGAATAAAGGTTGCACGGCTTTGCAAGGTCCACACCAGGCTTGGTAAACATCAATCACTAGAAGGTGGTGACGTTTATGAAAAGGCAGAGTCAAAGAATCTCGAGGCTGGCACATTCCCATCCCAGGTGAGGAGGAAGGCAGGAAGGCAGCTTTTAAAACATAGAGCTGAATTCTACAAGGCGTCCCCAGATGCTTGGGGACAAACCCTGGATGCAGACAGCCAAGAGCCCCCAGTACCTGTTAGGCCTTTGTTCAGCAACATATCATCCCACAGGCTCTGACTGTTGATGACTGTCTGTGAAAAACAGAACACCGTAAGATGCAGCAAGTGGCATCGCATCAACGACCTGCTGGCAGGACAGACCCACCTGTAGCTGGACTTCACGCTTTTTGCTTGCCATTTGTCTGAGTCTGCATGGGAAAGGAAAAGAAACACAAACGTGAGGGAATTTAAGCATTGCTATCTTTGCAGACCCAGACAAACTCTTAATCTACTGTCCAGCTTCCCTTTAGAAAACACTGGCCTGCTCAGACTAGCGTGTAGAGAGGAGTTGATGTCCCAGGCAGACTAGAGCATGCTAGGTACAGATTTGCCCAACAAACCAAAACTCTGTAAGAATGTTAGGAGGTTCTGTTTAAAGTCATTGTGTGTGTGTGTGAGAGAGAGAGAGAGTTTTAATACTGTAAAGTCATATGGTGTGTGTGTGTATTTTTTTTTAAAATATTGTGGTGTCCTCTTACGCCTTCAGCAGAACATGTTAATTGGCTGTGAACATGTTCTTCATATCTGCTCACATCAAGGTTATTAAGCTTTTAGTACAAACTCACTAGTGTTCTCTGAAGGACAACATAAATTTTCCATGGGTGTTACCATCAAAGATGGGTAGTAGACATTAAGGTGAAAGAAATGAATAGCCCCTAAGATTACATCCTAACAAATTGCTATACATATAGCAAAATGGGCCCTCTCAGCTAGACTGGGACCTTTAAGGACTATTTAAATTGGCTCCCTTGCCTGGGGCCGGGGCGCGGGGAGGGGGGGGGAATGGGGGGCGGTCTATGACCCTTCACAACATGAGGCCCTGAAGTTCAGTACCTGAACTGCTGGGTCAGGCACCCCGGCTGAGGGTATCAGGGCTCCTGCTGTGCCGTCTTCCTCAGCAAGTCCAGCTAAAGGATGGATGAGGGATGCCTGGTATCATCCCCCGGGAGGTGAAGAGCAAAGACACCAACGGTCAGCGCCCCTCGAGGCCTGGCTTGCCCTTTCCTTCCAGTGGTGGAGGCTCGAGGCTCCTGCTCGTAGCGGGTAGAACTGGATACCAAGCCCAAGAACAGTTGGCTCCTAAAAATCCTTCACCACTCCTGCCACAGCGCTGGAAATAAGATTTTCACCTCCTCAAGACCCCTCTTTCCGTTGCCTCCTGCTGAGTTGCAGTATCTGAGCCTGTCTTGGGTGTCCCGCATCACCCCCACACTCGCCTCAGCATTTCTGATTTCCGGGGAAGCTTCTCAAGAACAGAGCTGACCATCTCTCCTAGGCTTTGGAGCCTTTGTGATCGGCCACGCATTGCAGTAAAGATACAAATTCCTCAAATTGGAGCGGAAGAGGCGGTCCCTTCCTGCGGCGCTGTCTCCAGCTTTGTTGAACCTGCCCTGATGGTTTGTCCCTCACCCTCTTCTTCCTCTGTTCCCTCCTAGAAACTGGGTTCACAGAACTGTTCTAACCATTTCAGTTTTCAGACTTACAAATGTGTTGCCAAAATGATGTTCAGGGTTGCCATAGACCCGTCAGCTCCAAGTTTAAGGCTAAAAGCCACAGTGCAATCACCAGGAAACTAAGGTTCATCAATGCAGTCAGTAATCAATTACTGTGTATACTTTATCTAAAGTCTGCAGTTTTCCTACCAATGCAGCTTTCTTTGGACCAGAATCCAGACCAGAGCCCAGGTACTGTCAAAGAGGCATGTATAAACTGCTTATTCCAATATTACCAACAACATAAGAGCAGTTACTAAAACGTGGTATGCCTGCATTGTTAAGGATTACACCTATGTGTCTGTAGCGCTATATTCTGCTATTGGTATCAACAGGTGCTGACCCAAAAATCTACAAGACAGAGTGCTGGGAATAATGACATTTATGTACAATCAAAGTAAATATTCCCAAAGCTCACCTAATTGCTTAGTAAAATGTGTTGTTTATTTATGCAATTATTATCTCAATGCTTTTTCATATTCCATGTGCCAAGTAGTTAAAATATGGTTGGTGTAAAATGTAACTACGTGTGTTTAACAGGAATACAGTTTTCATCTGGAGTTGCACCAAGTAATGAGTAGTAGGTCAGGGAAGCTATCGTGTGGGTCTGCTGCATTTGGATACTGACACAGAAAATGATACTCTTACTTGTGTAATCAAACATATTAACTGTAAAGAAATACAGCAGAAGCAATATAAATAATGCAGAAAAAGAAGGTCATACTGAAGGGTGCTTGTGTTGAAAGCAAGGTTACAGACATGGAGACACTGAAAATACATTGTCTTTGAGGTGATTATTCTTGTTTTTTATTCTTTGAATATTCAGTATTTTATGTGAATATATGTTTCTTGAAAAGCAGTGGAAGGCATACCTATGGAACGTTTATCTTGATATTCTCTCTGATTCCTTTTGATATTCCACGAATTCTTTTCCAGATTCATTTCAACTTCAGGAAGATGGTATTATGTCACCTCACTTACTTTTCTAGGATCTTTTCCCCCTAACCCCGACACCCCCCCAAAAAAATCATAGTCTATGCCTGTCCTTTATTGGATAATTCAAGTTTCTTCAAAAGATGCTTTCTTTTCTATCTCTGGGGAAATAGCACAAGTCTTGAAATTGAAGTACCCAGAGTAAAATATCAGCTTTCTATTTCCCTCCCAGGTTGACCTGCAAGAATATCCACATACTCCAGCATTACTTTCCCCATGCCCACATGCCTATTCCAGCCATGTGCTTGTGAGATCCATGTTGTAAGAACTAAAGCAGGGACTTTGTTAAGGAGTGGGCATGCGTATTTACATCTGTCCCATTTTCTCTGGTTGTTTCCTCTTGAGACACAACTTGATAGAGCATGACTTCAAGATATAGAAGATGAGCCAGGGAAGCCAAAGCCCAGCAGAGGGCTTGCCACGCATGCATCAAGCCCAGGCTGTATCTTGGTGCAATAAAAAGTCAGATGTGCCAATTATTGTGCCAACTAAAAGTGAATTTTCTAACAAAACTTTCACAGAAGTTCATGGACCCCTACTTCCTAAAATACTAAAATAGTAAGAGCTTTGAGAACTTTCTGTTTGCTACTGCTATTTAACTGATTCAATGAAATCTAGATCTTTTCACCTGGATGTATTCTTCTTGAAGTCCTTATATGAATTTTTCATTTTTGTATGTTTACAGAAATGTTTTCTTGTTTACTGTCTCCGGCTGAATTTCACAATTAAAGCCATTTAGTGGCAACTTCTCAGGATGTCCATCAGATGGCAGTATGTGCTTCTGTGGCTCTGACCGAAGCCGCACAGGAAGAAGTCGCACAGAAATCTCTAATCACAGGCAGCCTCCAGGGCTCTGAAGCTTCTCTGCCTGCAGTACACTGAGGATCAAGTATAGCCTGGGACAGCAGAGCTATAAAGAGCTCTCGGCTCCAACAGCAGGGCTTTGCATTGATTCTCCTGCTATGGATATAACCATAAATAGATACCAGTTGGAGGATGGATGCAGGACATTCTCATAACTAACCTATTCTATATTATATATGTGTGTGTGTGTGTATTCCATCATAGATAGATAGATAGATAGATAGATAGATAGATAGATAGATAGATAGATAGATAGATAGATAGGTAGATAGATAATCCTATACACTCACACATACACACACAGATACACACACACACACACACACACACACACACACACATATATTCCATCATATCCATGACACTGAACCCCACGGTCCCAGTTTTTTGTTTGTTTGCTTCCTTGCTTGTTGAAGAAAGAGTCTCACTGCATACTCCAGGTTAACCTCCTCTTAGCATAGTCTTTTTTTTTTTTTTGCCATTTCTCTCTTCAAAATATGCAATGAACTGCACACCCAGTGTTTAAAAATATTATTATGCATGCTGGTTTCTTTAGAACTGTTTTCTTTCTATTTGATTGAACTGTTCTTAGCTCACCTTTCTGCATTGTGCTGCGTATTCCTAAAGCAGGAATGACTAAAACACACGTTCACTTTCTTGATCACAATTTTTAGAAAATCGCCATCAACTCAAGCAGCTTAAGGTGACCCTTATTGGGTGTTCTTGAAGAGCAATTATGTTCAGTTGTTCCTCATGCCACAGAACCACAGTTCTTTAAGCTGGCTTCTACAGCCCCGAGAGATATGACCTAGTAACTTGATTAAATTGGGAATGGATTTTTGAGTGTGAAAAGTTTATTATCCTGAATCTATGCCATTGCTGTTGATGGATTCTCAGGAAGTGCAAAGAACTTCTCATCTTATAGTGTGGAAATTGAGATGCCAAACTGACAAGAAAATAACCCAAGTAATAGAACCTCACCTCACCTGGGGCCAGGTGTGTCTTCACTTCACTTCCTGCCATTCTAGTTGAGAAGAAATGCTGTTGAGATGCGTAGCACATTGCCTCCCCTTAAAGTCCCCCCAATTATGGCTTTATTTTATTTATTATTTTATTTTGGTAGAGGAACCAGCTCCTCCATGGTCTAGCCTTCTTTATCTCATGCATATATGAGTATGGGAGTTTTGCGTGCATGTATGTCTGAGCACCAAAAGCACGTACTGCCCACAGAAGCCATAATCCCCTGAAGCTGGAGTTAGAGATGGTTCTTAGCCACCCTGTGAGTGCTGGAAATCAAACCCCGGTCATCTGGAAGAGCAGCAGTGCTCTTAGCCACTCAGCCATCACTTCAGCACATGTCCTGGCTCGCTGGGTCACACTGTGAATTATACAATCCTAGTAGCCTCACAGACTACGACATCTGAGCAAATAATTGGCCAATTAAAAATGTTTCTTTTCTACATATGTTGATATAGTAATGCTCCTTCCACATTCTCTTTTTCTAACTCCTTTGGAATCCATAAGACAGAAGGAGTTTCTGCCTTCATATCAATGGCTATGTTGGCTTTTGTTTGAGAGACAAAGCTTCGTGTGTTCAGCCACTGAAATTGAGTATTTGGCTGGTAGATGAACATTTTCTAGTCTAGCCTGAGTAATTCATTTGTACAGGAAAGGGCATTCTCATCACAGCAAATTTAAAATTAAAAAATCAGCATTTTGCTGCTTAGTAAGTCCTTCCCCCTACATACATATAAAATATCTGAGTATGTATCTAAAAATAAGGTCCTATAGTACATTTCATAATAACACTTTTCTGCATGTAACATGAAAGCCAAATAAAAATTGTTTGAAGTAGTTTTTTTTTCCTCAGGGTAAAAAAAAGAAGTGTAGATGTAGACAGTTTAAAAAAGATTGCCCACACCCAAAACATCACCAAAATCAGCCTAGTGTTGATACCTTCTCCCTGGGTGTTGTAATAGGAGCGGCGGGACTGCGTCCCCGGGACCCAGCCACCCGCATGGCTAGCTTATGCCCCAAAATAATTACACTGAAACTGTATTCTTTTGAACACTGCCAGGCCCATTAGTTCCAGTCTCTTATTGGTTAGCTCTTACATATTGATCTAACCCATTTTTAATATTTTGTGTAGCCCCACGAGCTGGCTTACCAGGGAGGATCTTAACCTGTGTCTGTCTGGAGTGGGAGAATTATGGCGACTCCCTGACTCGGCTTCTTTCTCCCAACATTTTTCTGTTTACTCCACCCACCTAAGGGCTGGCCTATAAATGGGCCAAGGCAGTTTCTTTATTAAATGAAAGTAACTCCTCCATCACCTGGGGTTTCCTGGTTTCAGTACCTACACTCTTGATTAATTGTAGAAGAAAATGTCAATTAAATGCAGTGTTGCCAAATAGGTATTGGCCATAAACGCTGAGGAAATGGAGACTCGGGGAAAGCTCTCTGAAGGAAGCCATGGGTGTTTCAGAAACAAGTATGTTCTTTGTTACCCAAAAATATGCCAAGGAGGACATTACTTATGATAAATATATAGTTAAAGGGATAATGTCCTCTTATAATAAATAGTTAAAGTGATAATGTCTTTGTCATGTTTCAGATAAACGTATGCAAAATTAATGACAACATTTATTTTTTATTTATTTTGTTTTATTGTATGGGTGTTTTGTCTGCATGTATATCTGTATACCGCATGCATCTCTAGTGCTCAGAGAGGCCAGAAGAAGGTGTTGGATATCCTTGAAATGGAGTTACAGATGGCTGCGAGCTACCATATTGGTGCTGAGCATTGAACCCTGGTCCTAAGGAAAAGCATCCAGTGATTCTAACAGCGAGCCTTTCCTCCAGCCACCTAACAGTGAGCCTTTCCTCCAGCCACCTAACCTTCTTTAACTTTGGAGATTGGTTTATATGCTCAGATAATTTGACAAAAGCATCTATACAAAACTGAAAATGTCTGGACTAGCGTTACAGAATTGTATGCAGCCGGCATGTGAGGGCAGCAGAAAGCATATCCAAGCAGAGTATATAGTCTGAGGATGAGGGCATCCAGGAATATTAATATTCAGAAACTGGTAGAATCCATGAAATATATGAAAGAAATCTATGAGAAATCACCAAAACTAGCAAGAGGAGCAGAGACAGGTGCTGTCAGCAGCCAAGGAATGGAATGAGACAATGATAAGGCAGAGAACTTCAGGAACGGCCCAGTCTTACGTGTAGTCACGTATGGCATGATCCAGGTGGCCTGAGCAATAAGGCTGTGGAGTTGATATGATCTCAGTTGCAGCGGAGTCACATGCGAAAGTTGCCCACAAAGTGAATGTAAAAGTAGGAAATGGAGCCAGAACCAACAGTGCTTCCTAGAGTCTAAGCAGTGAGGGATGGAGAAGAGTCTGTTGCCAAAGAAAGGGGTGGAAGAAGGTTTGTCCAGTGATTAATAAAAAGGCACTAGCTTGATTATTTGAATGCTGACTTGGCTGTCACCAGAGAAGGTTGGTGAGTTGGGAGACAGCTGACAGGGCATAGATGGAGGGGACAAAATCCGAAACAGCAACAAACAAAAGCAAAACCTGTCTGCAA
The DNA here is from genome assembly GCF_950005125.1 of Chionomys nivalis. Taxonomy (NCBI): domain Eukaryota; kingdom Metazoa; phylum Chordata; class Mammalia; order Rodentia; family Cricetidae; genus Chionomys; species Chionomys nivalis. The sequence goes on from NC_080098.1 coordinate 40,116,670, forward strand.
TCATTTTCTCCTTTGTATAATTCTAGCATATTTATGCAGATTATTTCATTAAAGACACTTTGACAAATCCTTGTGGTGGGCGAATGCTACAAAAAAAAGTTTATGTATAAAGGCTTTATTGTTTCTAGTTCAGTCTATAACCCTGACTTTTACATTTTAAAATGCAAAATAAATTAAAAATATGAAGATATGAAGGCTTCCACATTATGCTCGGAAAAATACAAAGTAAAGAATAATGTCATACATGCAATTGTTAAACAAAATGATTTCAGACATCATTGGATATAGTTATGCATGACTACCAATTTGTGATTCATTCTCCCATGCTCCTATCTTCAATATTTCCATATATATATTTATATATTTCTGTTGCATATTATATATATATATATATATATATATATTCTCTGTACATGCATCACTTATCAGGTGACCTAACTAAACTTTTATGTCTGTGCCATCTCAGTAAAAACACAACTATACTAATAGAAAGTGACCTGCTGCGCTTTGCTCAGGTTTAAGTTAAGAAGACCTTGTATGGGAGTTCTTTCTTTTGTCCATAGGGAACAATGCCAACAAATCAGTCAACTTTCATGCATTTCGGACTGCTTTTTGCTAGTCTTCTGCCCCAGGAAATGTTTCCTATGAAGTTTTCACGAGGCCAGATGGACTACCAGTGGTCTTTATCAGTCTGGGAAATTTTCCTGGCCTCACATCCCACCAACATTTTGCTGCAGATTATAATGTGCTTTGGTTGATGCTTTCCGTGGAGGTTAAATGAAATTTGCGATCCCTGCTTATGGTGACTACTCAGAAGTTATTACCTATTTCTCTGCAGAGATATTGCTTTAAGCCATTTTCCTTAGTATTTATGTGTAGAATTGTATTCTCTTTTAAAGTTGCAAAAAGCATTTCACAATAGTCTCTGTCATCAATTAGTGACAGTAGAATGGGGGTGAAGAAGCAGAATAAGGGGAAGGGAGAAGGCCACGTGGGGGACGTTTGTTCAGATGGCCTCTGCTGATGTTCTGTTCCACTGAGTCATTGGCCACTAAACAAGAAAACAAAATTTGACTACAGCCTTTGATTTTAGGTCATCTTAACACCATTATGTCATCTGAGATAAATCACTCTTTCCACAGAATAAGAAAGGTCATGAATATCCATGACATACTGCTCTGTATTAAATTGTTGTGATCCTCACAGAGATACAGCAACAGAATTGAATTTGTTTTCTGGCCTAACACAATAGGAAAAATGAAAAACAAGAAACAATGGTTTTAAAGGCATTAGACATAAGCAAAGAAGGGTGGTAATCAACAGAAGATAGCAACAAAATGAGATGTATCCCTCCTCTTGCACTCCTCCCAGTGTACTCCTGCACTCCTCCCTCTGCACTCCTTCCCCTGTACTTCTCCCCCTGCACTCCTCCCTTGCACTCCTCTCCCTGCACTCCTCCCTCTGTACTCCTCCCTTTCACTCCTCGTCCCTGCATTCTTCCCCCTTCACTCCTCCCCCCACACTCATCCCCCTGTACTCCTCCCCCTGCACTCCTCACCCCTGCACTCATCACCCTGTACTCCTCCCCCGTACTCCTCACCCCTGCACTCCTCCCCCTGCATTCCTCCCTCTTTACTCCCCCCTGCACTCTTCCTCCTTCACTCCTCCCCTGCACTCCTCCCCCTTATACTCCTCCTTCTGCACTCCTCCCTCTCCTCTCCTCCTCCATTCACTCTCCCTGAAATCCCACCTTCTGCTGGTCCCAGAAAGCTGAGGAAAGGGGAATAGAGCATTATAGTAGGAACTCCATTCAGTATTCACAGAGAATTGGGAGAAGTTTATGATCCCACCAGGCATGTTGAAATTATAAAAGCACAAAATAGTCAATATCTAGCCAGGTAGAATTTCCACTTGATGCCACTGAATTTAAAAAATGACAGATATGGACCTGGAAGGAGCACTCAGCAGTTAAGAGCACTTACATTCCTACCAGAAGACTGGAGTTCAGATCCTATAGCAGGAGGTTCATAAGTGTCTGCAACACCAGCTCCAGTGGATCTGACATTCCTTTATGACCTTCATGGGCACCCACATATGACTAGACCTGCCCCCAACACACACGCAAAATCCTTTTTTAAAAAATGGCAGATACTTAAATAAGCAGAAGCAAATGAGAAGCATAATGAGAAGCAAAGTCAATCCAGAGAAGCTGATTCAAAAGTGAGAACAGTTCTAAGACAGTAGATAAGGTCATTCCTGTAGTTTGGATCTTAAATTTCTCTCAAAAGGCTGCCTGTTAAAGTCTTGACTTCTTGTCAGTGTTGCTGGAACCTTTAAAAGGTGAGGTTGACCAGAAAGCTGTCAGCTTATTGGCATGTACTGAAGGTTGTCAGTGGCCTGACCATCACACCATCCCTTCAGTGGGATGGTGAACCCCAGTCTCATAGCATCCCCTTCACATTTCCTGGCCAAATAGAGTGTAGTTCCCCCCTGGGTTTGTGAACATGAAGAGCAAGCTGTGTGCAACCACTACATTTTCTTCACTGAATTCTGTAGGTGGAAACTGCCTTGAATCTGAACATAGGCATAGCTACTAAAGCACTTGCTGGTATTATAGGCTTGAGCCTGAGTAGGAAAATAAAGGGGATAAAAGGAAAAAGTAAATTGGGAATGAGAATGCCTTTATAAAAACAAGAAGATGTTGGAGGGAAATCTTTAAAAAGATATGAGATCACAACACAGGAGACCGGATTCCTGCAACATATTCCGTCTAAGCTGCAAGAGCTACAAAATGAGCTCACATAGAATCGAAAGCAGTACATATTTGTTGTCATATAATAGTCAAGGATTTGCCTGATCATCACACTTTTACTTCACAACCAAAGAAATTGTCCAATTATTTTCTGTATTCAGCCTCTGGTGATTCTGTACCCTCTCAATATTTACAAAAATTCCCTGAATGTTGTAATTTCTCCGACACTGTATATCTAGGTTCTAGACTTCACATGACTGCCGTACTTCCTGCCTTCTCTCCATCCCTCTTTCCTCTGCTGCAATTATTTGTTTAAAGTAACAATAACCTCAGACTTTGTAATTTTGAAAAGATTCCAGGTACTTTATGAAATCTTCAACTCACAAGAATATGTGATTGCCCTCAACTTCTAGACTCTAAAATGCAAACATGGTACACTCAGAAGCACACTGATTGCTTGCTTAGCCTGAGATAGGGTTACTCATTCTAGCCTTTGAATTCTGAAGCCCTATATATCCAAGATACTGCTACAGAGGGTCAAGAGTCTTTATTTTTCTTTTTAAGTATTTTTTTAAAGATTTATTTACTTATTATGTGTACAGCATTCCTTCCATATGTGCCCGCATGCCAGATCTCATTATAGATGACTGTGAGCCACCATGTGGTTGCTGGGAATTGAACCCAGGACCTCTGGAAGAGAAGTATTTTATTACTTTATGTGTGGGGTGTTTAGCCTGCAAGTATGTCTGCATAGGCTTGAATGTCTGGTCTCTTTGGAGGCTATAAAGGGTGTCAGATGCCTTTAAACTGGAGTTACAGAGAGCTGTGTGACAGCATGTGGGTGTTGGGAATCAAACGGGGTCCTCTGGAAGAAAAGGCAATACTGAGCAATCTCTAAAGCCCCGCAGGTCTTTTCTTATTGGTGAAATTATCTCTTTCAAAAACCTTTTCTAGAAAATTCTGCTTTTAATTTCAACTAATCATGATATCTATAGAGACCTGTGTCCTTAAAATTGAGCGACTAGACGTGAATAATTGGATTTTGAATGACATCAGAGTTTTTACTCTGTGGTTAACATTCCTCATCTATCTAAAGTATTGCCTGTGACATTTGCTCTCATCTTCCCGGCCTCTCTGAGCACTGGTAAAGAAAACTAAGAATCTGAGAACATGGTATGAGACTGTGCCATTCACAATGTCATACTTCGTTCATTGCCACAGGCTAGTCTTATAAAATGCCAAGGCTGCTGTGTTTTTAAAAATCCCTATGCCAAGTCCCATCAAGACACAGATCAGAGAAAAATCAAATGAAAAGGTAAGACGCCTGAAGAAATTAGTCTGTTCTGACTATGGCCTAGGAATTCAGATTTAGATTATCTCACATTCCATGTCCCAATATAGTAACAGTTTGATGAACTTTTCTAGTAACAGGTCAAAGAAAGTAATAAATGTAGGCACCCTTTAAATACAATGGTGGAGCCTAAGTAGGTAGGTTGATGGCCAAGTGGAGAAACCTGTTATAGGTCCCAGATACCACCTAGATACTTTTAGCCTTTTGGTTGGTGGGAACTCTGGTTATGTTAAGTTAACACATTCCTCTAATCTTTATCTGTTAGTTATTGTTACTATGTCCAACATAGAGGTGGGAAAATATTGTACAGAGTGTCCAAAAGGATTGAAACATTCCATCCTATAGAACGTTCCTTAAACAGGAAGGTAAACAGCTTGAAATAGCTTCAGGAAGTCCCTGAAACTGACCAGATTCATTAGGCCCCTCCCTAACAGAGTAAGTAGAAAAAGCTGGGAATCCCCCTCAGAGGAAGGGAAGCTAAGTGGCACAGAAGACGCTTAGATAAGTGAACTGCAAAAAATAAATAAATAAATAAATAAATAAATAAATAAATAAATAAATAAATAAAAATAAAAGCCTTTGAAGACAGACCAGCAGCCTGGAGGAAGGAGTCATCACCCACACTGACTGGAAGAGGTTTAGACCCAAGTTATTGGAAAGGAAATTTCCAATCTGTGGAGCTGCCTTCAGTCGGTGCAGTTTACTCCAAGTTTCTTCGCTTTTGTGAGCCTTATCCCTCACTAGAGTAGACCCTGGTGATGCAGCTATCTTTGGGTCATTTCTCTGTTCCTGTAAATAACCACAGTAAAACTCATTGGTTCACCAAGTTGGACTTGATGGTTTCCTTACTTTGTTCTGTCATGGGCTCCCTATCTGAAGTGAGTGGGCATGTGTCACACCTCCTGATGAAAGGTTTTATTACACAATAGCAAGTAATACCTATTTATTGACTAAAGATAGCCCCAGATAAATTGCAATTAGGATCTGGATATGCAGCATTCCAACCTCTCCACGGTAATTTAAGTTCTAATCAGTTAATCAACCATGTAGAAGGTTCAATTGAAGGTATAATTTCTTTCTGAGAACTTTAGTAAGTAAACAATGTAGAGAACTAAGTAGCATGATGGAATGCATCCAGCATTATGGTTGCATAGAGAACAGTTTCAAAATAGTTGGAAAATTATATATATCCAAAATGAGAATTAAAAAAACCTATATTTCTAAAAACCAGAAGCACTGAAATAGAATTGAAAAAAATGTCTTTGATAGTTAATAACTATATTGTACATGGCTGAAGAGACAAGCTTGAGCATATCTCAACAGAGGCTCTAGAACTGGACTAAACCAGAGCCATAGCCTATACCTCTCTCACATATATTAACTCAGACCACAGACCAAAACATAAAACACAGAAATATAAACTCAAAAATGAGCAGAAGAGAGAGATCAGGCAACCCAGGATTGATGGTCTCTGAAAACAAGAGGAAATAATTGATAAGCTAGGATTCATTAGAGGAAAAAACAAAATCTACTTTGAAAGAGAATAAAAAGACAAGTAAAGACTGGGAAAAAATATTTATACTAGATAGAGTTGGTTAAATATTCATACTTAAAATATGTGAAGAATTTTTTTTTCTTTTTTTTTTTTTTTTTTTTTTTTTGGTTTTTCGAGACAGGGTTTCTCTGTGGCTTTGGAGCCTGTCCTGGAACTAGCTCTGTAGACCAGGCTGGTCTCGAACTCACAGAGATCCGCCTGCCTCTGCCTCCCAAGTGCTGGGATTAAAGGCGTGCGCCACCACCGCCCGGCGTGAAGAATTTTTTAAAAAGCATAAAAATATTTTAAATGAACCCAAAACGTGAACACACACTTCATAAAAAGAAGTGTCATAATACAAATTAACACATAAGATGGTCTGTGTCACATGCTAGCCTGAAAATGCCAATCAGAGGAAAATGCAGTACCACGACACAGCAAATACAATGCCCAACATCCACAAGTCCAACCACAGAAGCTCCTGCTCATTGCCGTTGGGGGAGAAAATGATACAGCCTCTTTCTAACTGCTGACAGCAGACATTGAAGGCACTGTAAGCAGCTTTTTACAAAATAAAACTCACTTGATCCTGTGATACAGCAATCTGCTTCCTTAGTGTTTACTCAGCTGAAAGACCACACTACTTAAAAACCTGTATGGAATACCCACAGTAGCTTCAAATGTGATATTCTCCAGAGGATGAGCAGATAGTCATCAAAGTGGTGAACTATTGTTTGATACTAAAAAGAGGTGATAATACCTACCATAAAAAGATGCTGGGAAAAGTTAAGCTGTAAGGCTGTATGCTTTGTAATCCCAGGCATGTGAGTCTGAAAATTGCAAAGCTACAGCAGCAATGAAAAGATAAGCAATGTAAGGGTTAGTTCAAGGGAGGGATGGATCAAGAGAGCTCAAAGATTTTCCACTTTCTTTGACACTGTTCTCGATGCAGTGGATGCATGCAATCATGCAGTTTCAAATCCTCTGAAATATATAAAACCAAGAGTGAACTCTAATAACAAGTGTGAATTTTGCATAGCACTGAAAGGAATATTGTTGCATTGATGTGGTAGAGGTACCACTCTGAGGAAGGATGCTGGTGTGGGGTAGCGGTGGGAATATGTGGGGTAAGAGGTACGTGGGGTCACTGTACTTTCTCCTCAAGCTTCCTGTCAACTGGAAACTACTCCAAACAAGTTCCCAATAGAACAAATATGATTCATATGAAATAAATATCCCCATGTCTCATCAATCGCATGTTGTAACTGTCCTTCTCCAAGGTCTGTCATTAACAACACTGCAGGTATGTCTCCGCTGAGTGGATGGTCACTGGTTTTGTTTTCCTATCCCCAAATCCCTTCTGAAACCTTCAGAGGCAGCCTTCAAATATCTGCTACTTACAGCTTCATGTAGGCTAATGAGGAAGCCAGCTGCCTTCTTTATCACAGCCTTTATCAAGATACTTCCCCCAACTGAGAACAGTTGCTCTCTTAATAGAAGAACATTTTCATAGAGAATAGTGCCATTGCTAGAACTCTTCTAGAAAGGAGAGTTTCATAGTATCACACCATACATCTTAATTTTAAAATCGCTTGGCAATCACACTAAATACATTTGCTCATAGTTTAGATCCGCGTGCTAGTGATATCCCACTTACACAACAACAGTACTATGCAATTAGCTTATTTTTTTGCATATAAGTAGAAAAATTTCCACTACTGCTACCAGACGAGTTAAGGTCAGAATCGGAGCCTTGGCAGCCCTACAAGCTGGTCTGCCTCCCATCCTTAGAAGGCCAATTTCAGAGAAGCAGAAAGGGGAGATTTAGTCAATGCAGCCACACGAGGAGGAGCAAATAGAAGCTGGGTGACTCGGGTTTACTGTCAGAGTGCTGATATAAGGCTGAGGTTTAAGTAGGGAGCAAGAGGTGTGCACCACTACGCAGTCCTGTTCACAGTGTGCTCCTGCTCACCACTGAGCCCCTGCTGTCTGGGCTCCAAGTTCTCCTGCAAGGTGACTGAGGAGCTGTCAGAACTGTGTGAAATCTCTCTCAGGGAGACAGGTTTTTCTCCTGACTGGAACAGACTTTAGTTTCTCCCTTCCCTCAGTCTGAGGTTCCTGGGTAAATTCCAGTTTCTTGGGGACTATTGATTCAATAGTCTGGCAGTTTAAAGACACAAGTGTCTTTCTTTGGAATGTCTTTGCCCTGCCTTGCTATGCCACTCCCTTGGCACAACAACAGATCATTCTTTTGTATGCTCTCACGCTCCATGGACTAGGAGTGTGGTGCTGGCCATAGTGTATTCTGTGCTTTCGATCCTGCGTGTTTGCCTCTGCAGTTTCTCTCATTTCAAGTAACCTATGTGATCTTTCTGCTTGAGGAGCTCAGTGGAGAAATCTCATAGCAATAGAAACTCTGAAGCCACATTCAAGGTACATGCACATTTGAAATGGTTGGTGCAATAATTTTTTTGTTTTAATTTATATTTCTTGTCATTATTTTTAAGTATGTGTGGAGATATGTGTATGTGGGTGCCAGTGGAGACCAGAGGTCCATCTGATGTCGGTAGTGGGAGTAAATTTAGGTTCTCTGCAAGAGCAGTGCTTCCTTTTATCCTCTGAGTCATCACCACAGCCCAGCAGAATGCTTGCTTAGCCTTCCTTAAAGCCAAGGTGAGTTATAAGAATATTCTCCACATGTAATTGAAAGGGACCCTTTGGAAAAATAGTAATATAAAGAAGGAAATAGTACTCAGTACGTAAACTAAGCTATGTGGGGATGCTTAGTATTCAAAACAAAGAAGCTGCAATTTAAGAAAGAAGAGTTTAAATGTGTTATTATATTACAGTAAAATGAGGACAAATAGAGTTTTTTTAAACTCATTCCCTGTGTTTGTTAGAGAGGATGAAATAGAGAAGTGAGGACATGTTAAAAAAAAAAAAAAAAAACAGTTCAGAACTTTCTGCTAGAGTTTACCTCAGAACTGAAGCCTTATAGATTTATATCCTAGGGAGGGGAAAAAGCAAGTCAGTCCTCTCAGTGCAGGCATTAAAGCCCATGTTTATCTCTCATCTAGTATCAAGAGTTCATTTCCACCAAAAAATCAGCCTTCTCTGCCCACCCTGTTATTTGTTTAAATATAGTGACATTCACAAAAGTTTTTCCTTCACGAGAAGAGGAAGATCATACACAGATGGAGAGGGCCGGGGCTGTTTCTCTATTCCTGTCATAAAGTATAGGTTTAAACTCTGTAGAATTCTAGTCAACTTCTTTAAAAGAAGTAGAATGCAGGTTGTGTTAATAGTGCAACTTAGATGGATGAAGCTGAGGATGCTGCTCTTTCTAGACATGTGAGCAAGAATAGGGAAGTCATCAAGGAACATGATGTACCCAGATATTAGCACCAACTGATCTGAAGAGGCAAGACAAAACACAATGGTTAAAGACTCTAAGGAGAACCAGGCTGCCAGCATGAGCAGTTTTCTGCAATGACTGGGAAGGGAATTCTCAGTCTCCCTCTTCCCACTAGATGGCACCTCCTGACAATGGTCTAATCCAACAAGAAGCCTGATAGCAAAAAGCCTCTAAGACAGGCATGGAAGCCAGCCTCCTGCTTAGAGCAAGGCAGAGCAGAAAGAGTGCCGAAAAGACGACACGGGGGAAAGGAACACTCAGAATCAAAAATATTCAAGTGCACTCGTCAAGAAACTGGCTGAGATTCTGCACATGGGATGAAGGTCAGAAGCTAACATCTCTGAAAAACAAGCTTATGAGACTCCTGGGCCAAAGAGAATGGTTTTGGAGCTCAGCCAAGGAGTTTGGAAGGGGGAACTGTTCATCAGGCTCCTTCTGTGAACCAGAAGCTAGTGGCTGAGACAGCTGCCTCGTTCATCCTTTCTTTGTATAATTCCCTCTTCAGTTCCAAATCCTCCTGTGTCACCCTCAAGATCCCTCAAATTTGTGACCTCCTTTGTAATCATTATTTTTACAAATACACACACAGCTTGCGTGTGTGCACAGGTATGCCTGCCTGCCTGCATAATCTGCAGCTGATTGAAGCCAACTGGTGGACATGTGTTTAGAGTTTTGCACTTAGGGATGGGAAACTTCCTGCCGTCTCAACCCTGGAGAAAACTGATTCTCTCTACCTTGGCAGCCTTTGACTGCCTGGAGTTCTTCATCTAAAGGTGGGACCACATGAAACCCACACCCCTATCAAAATTGGCATGTTGTGGCTGGTGCAGTCATGAACCATGCCATGCACAAACAAATGTATTGCTGAAATTCGATGGACACAGCATCCTAGTCTTGCCTAGAGGACTCCAGCTCCCACCAATATTCCTGGCTTTTACAACTTTTCCATTCCTGATGTTCTCTGAGCCTTACGTATAAGAGCTGTGCTGTAGTTGTACCAGTTAGGACTTTGAACCCCATGCTCACTTATTCTCTGCATTTTGACCTGTTGTGGATCTTTGTTGTGGTTCCCATCTTTTGCAAAAAGAAGCTTCTTTGATGGGGGGTGAGAGTTAGTTTGCTATGCATCCAAAGATAAGTATTTGTAATGTACATGGGAGTTACATTGATTAGGAAACTGGCAAGAGTAGGTTCTAGGATGTCTCCAGCCACAAGTTGTTGCTGGGTTTAGAAAAGCAGTAGGCATGAATTTCCTCTGATTAAACAGGACTGGCATCCAATTAGACAGCGGCTGGTTGTCCCCAAGACAAAGTGCCATTATCGCACCACTAAGAATATCTTACTAGGTTGGTCCATGTCGTGGTTCAGAGGCTTTATAGCTGGGTGTGACTGCTTGTTACATTTTTACTCTTAGCAGCTTACATAGCACCTTCCAGTTCTACAAGACATAGTCGCCAGGGAGGAGGCTTCAAAATCAGTACCACTTTGAATCCTCTAAGTCCTGTGATCAAAGTGTGTGGTATCTTCAACAATAGGGTCTTACCTTCAAATTTGGGAGGTAACCGGGGGCAACAGAAACAGTCTGTACTGTTTTTGAGTCACTGGACCCCCTCTGACCAACAATTCTAAGGGAAGAGTTCTTTACCTGGCATGAGAGATTTTTAGGCAGTCTATGGATACTGGGGTGACCATTATCACCCCATGTGGGAAAACAACATGTAAATCACACACACACACACACACACACACACACACACACAGAGAGAGAGAGAGAGAGAGAGAGAGAGAGACTATGGATTTTACTTTTTTTAGTTTTATGTATGTGGATGATTTCTATGTGTATGTCCGTGTATGTCCGTGTGTGCCTGGTGCCTGCAGAGATAAGAAGGCTTCAGATATCCTGTAACTGAAGTTATAGATAATTAAACCACCATGGGGGTGCTGAGAATTGAACCTAGGTCCTCTCAAAAAGTGCCCAGGGTCTGCCTTTAATTACTGAGCCATCTCTCCAGCCTTATTGTATGTCTTTTCAAAGAAGCTTATACGATGTGACCCAATGGGTTTTTCAAACATTCTTAGTGTTACTCATCTCCACTCTCCTTTTTCTGTGTTCTCCTCCCTCCTGTTCCTCAGGTGCCTCCTCCATCCATCCCTACTTTTCCTTTTCACAGCACCTGTGTCTCTCTATGCCTCTCTCTAGGTCTCCTTCCCCTCACCTGACTCCATGGTCCCTTATTCACTTCTATGTTTACTCTAAGATTCATATTCAGTTCTCAAGATTCAGAGTTAGGATCCACACATAAGAGAGAGAAAGTGGCATTTGTCTTTCCAGGTCTGGGTTACCTCACTCAGTGTAATATTTTCTAATCCATCATTTAACTGCGTATTTAATGATTTAATTTTCCTTACAGTTGAATAAAATCCCACCGCTTATATACAACATTTCATTACCAGCAGTGAGAGTTTGCCTGCTCGCTGACGTATAGGTTGCTTCCACTTTGTATCTATTTTTAGTAGAAAGGCAATCAAGTTGGCCAAATAATTAGCTCTGTTTCAAGGCATGTTAATCTTTTAATTTATTCTGTTAAAATTTCATACTGATGTTATCCAGATACCACCACTGCCCTCCAACTTCCTCGAGTGCCCCTCACCCAACTGCCTCCCAACTTCAAGATCTCCTTTTTTGTTGTTGCTATAAGTACAACACAATGAGTCTAATTGTGATGCCTATATGTACATAGGTATGGGGTCATCCAATAGAATGCGAACAATCTAACAGCAGCCATGTCTGTAAAGGTGAGTGATTCTTGCTCCCTTAGCAGCCATCAACTGCCAACACCTCCTTAGTCAAGGTGGAGCCTTGAGAGCCCACATCCCACTCCTACTGAATTTTAACTGTTCTGATCTTGTGCAGATTTTGTTCAGGCAACCACAGTTGCTGTGTGTAAAGTGGTGTCACATTCAGAAGAAGTAAATATTTCATATCTTCCCTCCCTAGCTATGGCTCTTACATCTTTTCTTCCTCTTCTTTTGAGATGCTCCTTGAGCCTTGGGTAGAGGGAGGTTGATAAAGATGTCCCAGTTCACAGCTGAGCACTCACAGCTACTCATATTTGATACTTTGACAGTTACGATTCTCTTCACTAACCGCAACCTACTAAAAAAGAAGTTCTTCAAAATCTATGAATATAAACAAATAATTAAAATGCAATTTGACAGAATGATTATATAGAAAGACAATACTAGATTCCTCTAAAGCCTGTCTCCACAGGCATTGGCTGCAAAGTTTCCACAGAGAAAGTTTCTTGTGCCTATGTCTGGATGGTCTCTGTATAATTACACCAGTGCCCTATCCATTAAGGTAAGCTGCCTTTGATACTGAAATATGGCTACTAAGTTAGGATATACTATATTCATTAAACAAACAGACTTTGAAGACTTTAGTTTTACAAAATATCTCTTGCATATATCTTCAAGTGAAAATATTTAAACAAGTGAATTAATAAAATTTTATTTTTTAATTTTTGTACTATTGTTATTATTATATTTTAATTATCTAAAACAACTTTCAAATTCAAAAATATTTTGATCATATTCTTCCCCTTCCTACCCACCCAGCTTTAAGTTCTTTCTCAAAAAACAAACAAAAACCCAATATAACAACAAACCTCCAAAGACCAAGAAAACAAAATGAAACCACATCAAAAGCAAAAACAAAACCCCCGAAACACTGAACCTTCACCAAATAAAAACTCACACACAAAAATACTTTCGGAGTTCACTTACATGCTGATCAACTACTCCTGAACATGAGGCCTGTCCTGGAGTGGTTGATATACCCAGAGTCACTCTGTTGGAGAAGACTGATTTTATCTCTCCCAGCAGGCATAAGTGATAGTTACATTGTTAACCTTTACCCTACTGGTTAGGTTTTCATTCATTCATTCATTTGTTCATTTTTTAAAGTGTAACAAAATAAACAATAATAAAACAAAAATGATCACCTCCTGGTTCAGCATGACAAATCAACAGAAGGAAAAGAGCCCAAGAGAAAGCACAGGAATCAGAGACCTTTACAGAAATACTTTATTTTATAGAAATACAAGATCCAGTAATACCACTATTGGGAATATACCCAAGAGATGCCACATCAAATGACAAAAGTATCTGTTCAACTATGTTCATAGCAGCATTGTTTGTAATAGCCAAAACCTGGAAACAACCTAGATGCCCTTCAATGGAGGAATGGATGAAGAAAGTGTGGAATATATACATATTAGAGTACTACTCAGCAGTAAAAAACAATGACTTCTCGAATTTTGCGTGCAAATGGATGGAAATAGAAAACACTATCCTGAGTGAGGTATCCCAGACCCAAAAAGAGGAACATGGGATGTACTCACTCATAATCGGTTTCTAGCCATAAATAAAAGACATTAAGCATATAATGTGTGATCCTAGAGAAGCTAAATAAGAAAGTGAACCCAAAGAAAATCATATAGTCATCCGCATGGAGAGGGGGAAGTAGACAAGATTGCAGGGCAAAAACTGGGAACTTGCGGGTGAGGTGGCAGGGGGCAAAGGGGAAATGGGATGAGAAATATGAGAAGGGGAGGATGGGAGGAGCTCGGGGGATTGGGATGGTTGGGATATAGGAAGGATGGATACGGGAGCAGCGAAGTATATATCCTATCTAAGGGAGCCATCTTAGGGTTGGCAAGAGACTTGACTCTAGAGGGGTTCGCAGGTGTCCAGGAATATGTCCCCAGCTGGTACCTTGGGCAACTAAGGAGAGGGAACCTGAAATGACCCTATCCTATACTGATGAATATCTTGCATATCACCTTAGAACCTTCATCTGGCGATGGATCGAAGTAGAGACAGATTCTCAATTTGGAGCAACGGTCTGAGCCCTTAAGGTCCAAATGAGGAGCAGAAGGAGGGAGAACAAGAGCAAAAAATCAGGACCACGAGGGATGCACCCACCCACTGTGACAGTGGAACTGATTTATTAGGAGCCCACCAAGGCCAGCTGGTCTGGGACTGAATAAGCATGGGTTGATTCCGGACTCTCTGAGCATGGCGGTCAATGAAGACTGATGAGAAGCCAAGGACAATGGCACTAGGTTTCAATCCTAATACATGAACTGGCTTTGTGGGAGCTTAGCCTGTTTAGAAGCTCACCTTCCTGGACGTAGATAGAAGACCTTCGTCTTCCCGCAGGGCAGAGAATTTGGACTGCTCTTCAGTATCGAGAGGGAGGGGGAATGGTGTGGGGGGAGGAGAAGAGGAGTGGGGATAGAGGGAGGGGAGTGGGGGGAGGGGGCAATATATGGGAGGAGGGGAGGGAAATGGGAAACGGGGAGCAGGTGGAAATTTTAATTAAAAAAGAATAAAAAAAAAAAATAAAAAAAAAAAAAAAAAAAAAAAAAACACTAAACTGGAAGTAATAACATATCCACATGGGACCTGGTGTAGACTCATGCAGGCCCTATGCGTGCTGCCTCAGTCTCAGTGAGTTCATAAGAGGTTTTGCTCATGTTGATTTAGAGGGCCTTGTTTTCTAGGTTTCCTCCCTTACCTCTAGCTCTTAAACTCTTTCTGCCTCCTCTTCTGCTGGGTTCCTTGACCTCTGAGGGGAGGGATCTGATGGAAACATCCTATTTCCGGCTGAGTGTTCCATGGTCTCTTGCTCTGTGTAACATCTGACTATGGCTCTGTGTATTTGTTGCCATCTGCTGTAGAAAGAAGTTTCTCGTCTGAAAGTTGAATAAGGCACAGCAGAATATTGTTTGAAGTCATTTTATCACATTGTTTTTAGACCAGTAGTATTTGGTTTTATGCTAGGCTATCCAGTCTCAGGTTCTTGGTCATTCAAGAAGTATCAGGTATGTGTCAGTTCCATTTGGTGGAGTGGGCTTTAAGTCAAATCCTTATTGGTTTGTTACACTCACAAGCTTTACGCCACCATTGCCCTAGAATTTCTTGAAGGTCTTACACAAGTGTAGATAAAAAGGTCTGTGACTGGATTGGCATTTATGTTTCTCTTTGGAGAGCATGCAGGGTGTGCTCCTGAACCAAAGATGCTGGAATATAGAGGTAAAGGCTCTATGTGGGCACCGACTTGACACCTTCATTTGTAAATTGTGTATGTGTCATCAACAGTGGGGCCTTGTCAATTTCCGAAGCATAAACTTTAGTCTTTCCAACAGTCTGGGTTGTTCCTGTGGGGCCCCATCTAACCAACAACTCAATTAGATGTATGACATCAAATTTTTAAATCAGATGTGTGGTAATTCTCTGTTGTTGCTTAACAAATTATTCAATAATAGAATACTTCATTGTCTCTCACAATTCTATTTGTTTATTTTGTAAGATTTCCTGTCTGTGCTGTGCTGCTATAGCAACACAAAACAGACTAATATACAAGTCCCAGATACTATAACTGTTAGTGATTCAGGAGCCATACATGGTCCATACTTAGCATGGCTAACAGTTCTTAGCCAATCCCCAGTTGTACCCATTATTATCTTGGAGAATGTGCAAAGATATGTTTGTTATTAACAGCAACTAGAACAAATAGACTAGCAAGTGGGTTATAAAACTCAGATACAATGCCCTACATGGAAGTATTATTTACTTATGCATTATGTAATAATACATGTGATTAATATGCTGTAAAACATTGTATATCACCCAAAACACAATGGTCAAATGAACCATTTCTAGTTCCATACAAGAATCTTAAAGTGGCTTAACTGAGTTGTTCTGTCTCAGGGTTTCTCTTGATGCAACAATAAATGTGCCGGTCCAGTGGGCAGTTATTCCATGGTCTAATGGAAAAGAATTCACAACCAGGCTCACTCACAGGGCTGTTAAGAAGTCTCAGTTCTTTGCCATATGGGCTTTTTCACAGGCTTGTGGCATGACATCATTTCCTTCAGAGCAAATCAACTTAAATGAGAAAGATTGAAGCCACATCCTCACCATAAGCTATCCTGGGAAGTGGCATCCCTTTGCAATGTCTACTCTATTTATGAGTCCACAGAGTAGGTGGAAGGGCTTTTGCAGTGATATGACTAACTGTAGGTGGCAGTCATTAGCATCCCTCTGAGAGGCTGTCTATCATATTAAAAGCAGTCATGGAAACTGACATACTAGTTAGTTGAATACCGACTGAATCAATTGCAACCACTGTGAAGATGCTCTTGTTAAGATGTATCAATCTTAAAAAAAATAATAAAATGTAATTTGAGCACACTGATTCTTGTTTTGTAACAGAATTAGAAAACCTTTGGACTATAGTATTTTGAAATGTAATTGATAATTATAGTGTTAATAAAACAGGTTTTATGGGCAAAATAAACATTTTCTTATATCTTGATTTAATAATGGATTTAATAGTAAAGTATGAGATAAACATTGATCAATAAGATTTCAAGTCTCTAATGTATATTTTGACATGGATCAGAATTTTGTGGAATTTTGGCTCTTATGTTAATATTACTTTCATATCATTGTGACCAATACACAATACAACAACTTAAGAGATAAAATGATTGTTTTGGTTCTTAGTTGCACTGAATATTCTGTTGTTTCTTGGCCCAAAGTACTTGGGATGAAAACTTGGGAGAAGGGCCTACAGCAAGGATGTGTCATCCATTCTTAGCAAACAAAAAAGTAAGACCAGAGGGAGCAGTGGTACTATATCTTCAAGAAACCAAACCCATTAACATATTTCTTCCAACTTGGTCTTACTGCTCCAAGTTTCCAGAATTTCATCAAATGGAGGCTAAGATTTTTAGTACATAAGTTTTTTTTCAGTGGGGGATACTTCATATCTAAACCATAATATAAATTTTGTCTCCCAAAGTCTTTTGTCTCTATTACAATGGAAAATATACTCTGCCCTTCTTCAAGAGGTCCCAAAGTCTTCACATTTTCAATAATATTCAAAAGCTCAAGTTAAAGGTTGACCAGATGGCTCAATGAGTAAATGCATTTGAGGTCAGACCTGATGACCTGAATTAGATCCCTGGTGCCCATACAATAGAAAAAGAGAACCATTTCCCACATATGGTGTGTGTGTGTGTGTGTGTGTGTGCAAACACTCACGTACACATACATTAATTAATAAATTAAAATGATTTCTTAACATCTTAAGTTAAGCATCTCTTCTGAGACTTAAAGCAAAGTTTTAGATGTTTGGGTGGAAGCATCACCCCAGCCCCTGGCATCCATTTCAAGCCCCCTCCCCTGAGAGTTACCTTAGTATAGACTCCACCTCTGGGAAAGTCCTCCCAGCAGTGACCCTGTTGCAAATTAGGTCAGTACAATAAATAACCAGGCCAGCTCAAGAATAACAATTATATTTTAATGGTTATAAGGGGAAACTCACACTACAAGAGTGGGAGGTCCGACTTCCTATCTGTCCTTTGGGAGCCTCAGAGAGAGGGGGGGCACCTGAGTTCTCCCAGTTTTTCTTCCTGGGCTCCAGGTAGCCATGCCTCAACTAAATGTGATTGGTTGACAGAGCTTCCCCATCATCTCCCCCTTTTTGTCTAATCAAAATCAGTCCAAACCCAATACAACTATATACAATAAGAACAGATACCAAATATAAAATTACAAACAATAAACAATACTAAGCAAGAAACGCATAACAAAAGTTTTACTGAACATTCTATTTTAAGGAGTCTAAATATTGCATTGAAATTAAGCTTGGCTAAATCATGAAGAAGGTAACTACAATTATCTAATCTTTAATTCCATCGAAGATCTGAGAAGGGAAACAATATTACTTGAGTAAGCAGGAAGTGCAATCGAGAAACTTCCAAGATGTGCAACAAATGACAGAGACAACTGTCTACCTGGACAATCACCCAAAGTCTCATTTGCAATGTTGAAGCAACCAACTTGGTTGAGGCGTAATGTAACTGACACACCATTTTTAAAGGCTATTTTACCCTGTCTAGGCAGGATATGACAGTCCTGTTTTATCCATTTACAGATATTGTGTATCTCTGTCAGTGGTTGAGGTATGGGCATTTCTTTGCCCAAAGACCAGTTCTTCCAAGAAGAAAGGCAATCTCCCCTTAGATGAATTACTATTAGACTGTACCTTTTACAAAAATCACTCAGCTGACCAAGTCGTATTAAACAAAGTACTAGTGTCCTCCTTCAGATGTGCAATCTCTTTTTTGAAAAGTTTGGTATCAGTCTGTATTGTGTTTAAGAGTACCTCAGCTGACTGAAAATTGTTATTTAAGATGGTCGTGTCTTTCTTAGATTTCCAACTTCTTTTCTAAGAAGCCTGGGTTCAGTCTGTAAACACAGCATTTTGGCCTTCTGAGCTCCCACAGATCCAGATATTAAAGATTATGTATAACATTTAAGAACCTCTTTAATCTACACTTCCCAATTATTCCAAATAGCATTTCAGAAACTCCCTAGCTACATCCTCCAATTCTTCCAAATTCTACCCACAAATCAGTTCCAAAGGCTCAAGAACTACATGGCCAGACATAGAAATAACAATGAGTTTGCTTTCTGGTACCATTTGCTTTTATGAGTCATTTTATAATCTTTGTAACCAACTAACTAATAGACCAACTTAAAGGAGGATATATTTTAGCTCACAGTTTGACACTATACATTTGAGCAAAATATCACTGTAGAAGGTGGGGTGTGGAAAAGAGCCATCTTCATCTATGGGAATACAAGAGGCATAAAATAAAAAAGGAAGAACCTTTGACCTACTTCCTCTAGGTAGATATTGCTTTGCAATGTTTCCAGAATACCAAAATTGAGACCAAGCTTTTAATACATGGGCCTTTCAGGATATACTCCATTATCAAATCATAACAGCCCTGTCTTAAAATTAAATTCTAATAGATGCCACTGAATTAGAGAAACAAAGAACAAACACTTTTGAGTCCTATATGTTAAGCACTCTCTTCTATCAAAGGACCCATGGAAAGGATTGTAAATATCTGACCCAAAGTTCAATGGGTTTTTTGTTGTTGTTGTTGTTGTTGTTTTTGGTTTTTTCGAGACAGAGTTTCTCTGTGGTTTTGGAGCCTGTCCTGGAACTAGCTCTTGTAGACCAGGCTGGTCTCGAACTCACAGAGATTCGCCTTCCTTTGCCTCCCGAGTGCTGGGATTAAAGGCGTGCGCCACCACCGCCCTGCTTTCAATGGTTATTAAACACAATTTTATTTCCTCTTATACACACACACACACACACACACACACACACACACACACACACACCAGTTTCAAAATTAATTGTATTAACTACACCCACATATTAGCCACTAGAGCATTGTTTGATTATGGTATTAATTAAATACAGTCATCAAGCATGCATTATTATAAGCAAAGTGCATGTCAATTTCTTTATGATAGAAGTGGAATCCAAGTTAGTTCTTTTGATGGCTTTTATTGACCATGGCAGACACAGGCTCTTGTTTAATTGTATGATAGTTCTCAGATGTTTAGGTATCTTGGAAAATCATAAAAAGCCTCAAAAGTTTGTACCCAAAGAGTCTATTGAAAACTCAGCCTATGTTCAGTTTCTTGATGTTTTTTCCAATGTCTTTTACTGGTATTGTATTGAAGGTAGACTGGGAGGTAACTTCTGCCTTCCTACTGTGCCTTGATTACAATGAACCACATCAATGTCCAGTGTCTTGGAAGAGTTTCCTTTAACTCTCTTGATCACTTTATCCAAGCTAATGTTCCCCTCCGGAAACCAATATCAGCAGGAAATTGTAAGTTGAACAAATTAAGACTATTTTAGATCCCCGTTTTTCTGTAGTGTCCCTATCTATGGAGTTGCTAGATCTTGTTGGACAGAAATTGGGAAAACAAAGACATTCAGGGAAAAAATTGGTAGACTAAATGTCTCAGGAATACTTGTAAGAACCAACAGATATGCTTGACTGAAGTGAGTATTACATGAAATGGACAATGGAAGGAATTGTGTGTTTGGTTGGTTTAAGGTTAATCAAACATATTCTGGGATATATTTGGAGCCTTTAAGCATTCTCAAAGGAAATGGGGATGACTAGGGGTTAACTAAGTCTTAGTAAGAAAACAATTTTGGCTAAGAGAAATCTCAAAATTTGGTGTTCAGGAACAGAGAGCTTGGAATTTTTTAAGATGATAGCAGCACCTCACCTATTCAATTGGAGTGATTTTCAACATGATATTCCATAAAGCAGTCACAAAAAAAGGCATAGGAGGGTCTAATGGATGATGCCACCTATGAAACACAACATGTCCAGGCAGCAGAAGGCCGTTAAAGCAACACAAATTTCATTGTAAAGTATCAATTTAGAATTCTTTTCCTTTGGGTAATTTTGAATAAAATATACCCTGAATGCATGGTGGGGTATGAAGCAGACAACGATGACTACCAGGAAGAAGAAACTCTTGATTTGAGCTCGGTAATCCTGATGGGCCCACATATCAGGCCAATAGTCTCTTATCAAACAAAGAATTACAGCGAGCTGTATCAGAAAGAGGCACAGAACTGTGGTCATCATAATGGCAATTACAGAGTAGTTTATGATGATGGTATCTGTACAGTTGAGAGATCTGTGAAACTCAAAACATCGTTGTTGTTGCTCTGTGTAACTTGGATCTGTGCCATACTGTAAAAAAAAGATTGGCAAAAAGATGAAGCTTCCTACCATCCAAATAATAATACTTAGAACCACAGCATGGAACTTTTGTAGCTGTTGCATTTGGAGTTTCTTAAAATAGATGAGCAACCGAAGTATGACAATGGCCACATAGAAAACAAAAGTAAAGTACATATGACCATATATGAGGCCACTAACCACTCGGCAGGCAAAAGACCCAAGCTTCCAGACTGCTGAGAGATAGTAGCTGAGGCGGAATGGCAGACTAATCAGGAGGAGAAAGTGCAGCACAATGATATTAATGATGATCGTGGCAATCGCTGATTGGCTATTCCTTTTGAACATCATATATGACATCATAACTGTTCCAACGGTGCCTCCAAATAAAACCACACTATAGACTGTTATCAGAATAATTCTGCAGAAGGCATTACAGTAGTCTTGGTCCGTGCTTGAGCCATTTGACATTATGGTTCCATTCATCACATCCATGGCTTGTCACGAAGAAATTGGATCATAAACTGTTAAAGGAAAAGTTTTACAAAATTATGATTGACATATTGAAACTATGGATCATGTACAAATATTCAACTTTTCAAACCTTGAGGACCCTTTAAAAACCTTGAGATCATACAAAAGAAATACTGTTAGAGATTCCACTTAGTGATTCAAACAAACTAGAGACAATAGTAAGTGAACTTAAATAAGAAAGTTGAGTTTGTTTGAACGCAAAGTTCAGAGCTGTGCCCCTAGGTATTCTACAAACAGATATGTTCATATACACATATGAGGACAAGGGGTAGCATGAGAAAGAAATCTCTACATAATTTGTAAATCTTAAGAGCCCCAAACGCCCTCAGTAACTGAAATCAATTGTGTACCTGTGTGCTCACACTTGTGTTTACCTGTATGGCAGTCACTCAACATCAGTTGTCTTTCCCAATAACTCTCCACTTTAAATCTCAAGACAAGAGTTTCTCACTGTGCCTTGAACTTTTTGACTCAGATAGTCTGACTATCAGACCATCTGAATCCGTCCCTCTCCACACCCTTCTCCCACCTCCCAGTGCCAGAATTACAGACAAATGCTTCCACGTCTAGCTTTTAGTCAGGCCCTGAAGATCCAGACTCAGGTCTTCCTGCTTGCAGTGAGACCCTCCCCAACCCACAAATTGAATGTCAAGGCAACATATTCACGTTGCATGACATATAACCAAATTCAGGGGAAGTTGGCATCAGTAGAAACCCAGGGCACATTCAGATCAGACTTAAGAACGCGGCCCATCAATTTTCAGGCAAATGGATTAACAGCAGTTGTAGAGAAAACCCACACAGATGTTGTCATTATCACACAAGGTATGTCAAGTGACATTTGAGATCATTTTCTGGGGGTAGTTTTGGGCAAGAAGCTCCTCAGCACATGCAGATCCCTGGACCTATTCCGATGTCTGTTTAAAGCAGACCCTTCCACGCAGCGGTGTGCTAGATTTTGGTGAAATGCTGTTGAAAGATGGTTTTCCAGGTTGTTAATCCAGTTCAAGTGTGAGAGTTGGAGGGCAGATAGTGAAGTGAGCGACAAAACTGAGGTGGCTTTCAGCCACCCAGCAAACGCATGCAGCTCTGGATTCAGAAGCTGAGAATGGGCCCTGAGCCACTGCAGCTTCAGGAGCTTTCGCTGTGGAAGGAGGAAGGCTGTGCTGGCTGCAGGAAATGGGTTCTCAGACACTCCGTGAGCTAGTTTGCTTCAGACAACTTTATGATTCTTTTTTTAAAAAAATCATAATTTTTAATATTAAACCATGAGACAGTTTTAGTTCTTGACTTCTATTGTCACCATAGATAACTATGATATTTAAAAGTGTCATTGCATCAATATGTATTTAATAAACATCTCACTAAGTGACAATAGTTTCTCAAGACCTCTACTCTAACATAAGACTCAGCTCTACTGGCAGCTCCAGCTTCTTGCCGGGGGTCTGAAGCCTGTCCTCATGTGCCTTCTGCCCATCTGGCGAGAGGTAGAGTGGAATTTATTTATATCAGAATGAGAAGTCATTCACATGCTAAATCTAAACACTTGAGAATTTTTCTGCACATATGACATTTTTACTGGAGACAACAGCTATTTTTTAATTTGTTTGAACCTATCACAATTATTGTACTTAGTAAACCTAAAAACATTACAACTTTCATAGCAATCTAAATCTTTATAGACAAAATAAGCATTTTAATAAAGGACATACATTCAAAAGATACAATATTTGCCTGCTTTTATGTGAAACTATATTTTATATGATCTTAAAATCAGCAAATATAATACTAATTTGGTGTTTAAATTTTGGTCTTTTTCAAATCTCAGTATATATGATTTAAGTATAAAACTAATTTAATGTAGTTTTGAAATTTTATTTGAATTTTGAATTTATTTAGATTTATTTAAATTTTGAAATTAATTTGAAACTAAGCCTAAATCATTGCAGGGGCCAACAGTTTAAGTATGCTGTCCTATGGCAGAAGAGAGAATTCGGTAAAAGACAAGTAGCCCTGCCGTTAAGCAGTTGCTTTACAATGAGACAGGTATTTAAACTTCCCTCTAGCTAGAAAATGACTGAATGATGCCTCCCTTCAAGAATTAATTTGGATTGCATCCACGTAGAAAACTGAAATCAGGACTTTGCAGGAAAAGCCTCAGAAAGACATATACAGCAAGTAGAACCTAGACAGAAAACAATCTATGCACATCCATGCATCTATGTGTTGATGTGCAGATGCATGTATGATCAATCGTGAAATTGGAAAGAAGAGCGCGACAATAAAGACTTCTAAAGAGAAAGGAAGAATAGAAAATATTACATTTTAAAAAGTGGGCAATTTGGGGGAAGGAAGACAGGCATGCAATGGCGAGCTGAGGAAATGGAAGCAGACAGTGGGGGAGGGGCGAATAAGAACATTGCAGGGTAATGGCTCACACGATTGAAAGTGTAACAAAACATTATTTTGTGTGCTAACTTAAAAACTAATGAACGGATAAACAAAAGAGCCCAGCAGATTTTCTGACATCTTATCATTTCCTCCTCTATAATGTACTCAAAGACACGATACACGAGATTGGCCTGCCTTCTGTTATTTCTCAGAAACTTCTTACGTTTTCTCTCAAAACTTTACATTGTAGCCACAACCCCATTATCTTTCAAAAGCCTGTAACTAATCCTGGGTAATTCTTTGCTCATTAAAACCAAGCTCCCAAACTAGATACTCCTACCAAAACCAAACAATGCCACCAAAAGTACTTGCCTGCTCCTTTCCAGTTGTGATTGGTCCTGATGGAAAAGCCTGAGGCACTGTGGACACCTCATGTATGAGATAGACAGTAAAGGCAGTTGCTGGAACGGAGATTACCCTAACACGGCAGTCAACAGACACATGAGGAGGGTTATGAAGGAAGCAAATAGCTCAAGTCTTGCACTGTGGTCTCAAGAAGTCCAACAGCCAAGATGTAGAGTCATGATAAGCCATCTGAGCTCAAAGGGACATTTATCTCTGTCTATAGTGGGACAGATTCAAAACTTCTCGTTGGCGGAGAGGCTTTTGTTTTCACTACCAAAAATGACTTATTTGCAAAATTAAACTGAAAACGGTAGAGGGATCTTCGAACACAGTTTCTCATTCAGCTTTTTTGTACCACTCCAAATGTTTTGTACTCAGAATGAGCAAGGCACGGAGAAATACTTTCTGTAGCTTTCTCTCTGATGGTGTCCCTTCACGTTCCGTTGTTCACCGGCTCCCTTCTCCCAGGCAGGCTGCTGTGTAGAGCTGTGGTTCTCTTGAAGACTAGCCTTCTGCCACTGGAACTTTCTACCGAGTGTTTCTCCCCAAGGTCCCATCTTCCTGCACGAGCTGATTCTCCTTCTGTCCTAACCTCACAGTCATCTTTAGCTGTCTTAAGACATCAAAGTAAAGCAAGTGTGAATTTAATACCACAGGAAGAGAAAAGGAACCAACGCGCCTTCAACTGTCACAGCAGACACACCCTAGTCATACCAATCGATGTTCAGCTACAGAAACTAAAAACAACTGAAATGTTATTAACTGCAATGCAAGCTCACTATGGTCTCCTTTGGAGCATCAACGGAGACTATTTTCAAATTGTTACAGAAAAGACAAGCATCACCTGTACCTGTGCCGTCTGCTGTTCAGTCATCTAACAGAGCTCAATACATTGAAGATGAAAAAATAACAGAATCTACGTGTAACAGACCCATCTGCTTAACTGTTTCAATAAAACTTTAAACAAAGGACAGAAATTTGATTCTTACTAAGAAACTAAAAACTGTACCAGCTCAACTTAGCTAGGGGAAAAAAATCACACAGAAACAATTTTCAACCAATTGTAAGCTTCTCTTTTTAAGTCAAATTAATTCATAACATACAAAATCTGGGTCACAGCCCAGATTTGGATGTATTAATCTGACAATCTTTATTTTTCAAATAAAATGTGCTTCTGGAATCTCTGCACCAAAGCATGTTCCCATAGAAACGGTGCTATGTTTAGAGGTTGCCTGTATGAGGAAGAAAAGCTGGGAAATAGGTTCGATGCAACAAACAGCAGAGAATAAAAATAAAACAACTGCAACTGAGAACCCTGCACCGCGCACCTATTGTTCACAGGGCTGGCACGGAATTCTGCTCAATATGCATATGCTCTACCTCAGCAGGAGGGAGGCAGCCACCCTGCACAGTCTCCACCCACAGTCAGAGTCCATGCAGACAAGATAGTTCTTTCAACAGAAACAACAAATCCCAAACACCACAGATTAGAAGTGATTGACTTTGGGATAAGGTGATCTTATTTAACATAAAAGTCAGTGAAACTCAAGAGCTGAAGACGTTATCACAGGCTGCAGAACTAGTTAAGGACAGACGAGGGAAACTATGGTTCTTGTTCCAAAATATTGGCCACTCCACAGGGATACAGGTGTTAGGAGGGTTTCTGCCGGCCTAACAGTCAATTTACTTTCTACTGTTTATTTTTATACTAGAATTTACCCACATTTGCTACACAAAAGAAATGCTCTTTTGATATTTTAATACATACATATTATGTATTTTTCTTGGCCTTCACCAGGTTAACTTTTCTGATATCCTTTCTCTATTTTCATTGTCTCCTTCTTCCTTCTAAATAGTCCCCACTATTACTACACGCATATGAATGCACACACACGTGCACATGCATGTGCACATGCGTACACACACACACTGTTTATTAGAGA
This sequence comes from Chionomys nivalis, assembly GCF_950005125.1. Classification (NCBI taxonomy): domain Eukaryota; kingdom Metazoa; phylum Chordata; class Mammalia; order Rodentia; family Cricetidae; genus Chionomys; species Chionomys nivalis. The sequence goes on from NC_080098.1 coordinate 40,142,640, forward strand.
AAAGACAACATTTGCCTTTTTAAACCCAGTCTATGTCTCACAACATGATGATTTAGAACCTCATTCATTTCCTGCCACTGTCATAATTTTATCTTTATTTCCCAAACACTATTGTGCACATACATTCTCTTCATCATACATTCGTTGGTAGGCATATAGGCTGGTACAGCTTCTTGGCCATTGTGAACACTGCAGCTGTAAACAGGGCAGTGCAAGCATCTCTGCAGCATGATGGCTTGGATCCCTTCCAGTGTATGCTTAGAGTTGTATGTCTGGACCACATGGTAGTTCTACTTCTAGCGTCCTGAGGAACCTCCACGTGGATTCCCATGGTGACTGCACCAGTATCTAAGGGTTCTTGTCCCCTTAGCATCCCTGCTAGCATTACTGCTGTTTGTTTTCTTGAGGACTGTCGGAAGCTTGTGATAATCTCTGAAGCCTTGATTTTGAAATGAAAGAAATCTTTCAAACATAAATACTTTTAAAATCCCAAAGACTCAAGATTCCTGTTTTAAAGACTTACTTATTTTATGCCCATATATGTGTATGTATATACCCATATAGGTGTGGATATATATGGAGAGCGTGTTGGATCTCCTGAAGTTGGAGTTACAGGTAGTTTTAAGTCACCTGACATGGGTGTTAGGAACTAAAGTCAGGTCCTCAGGAATTACAGTATCACCTCTTAACCACCAAGCCATCTCTCCAGCCCTCAGAACATTCTGTGGTGTAGTCTGGCCTCACCTCCTGGGACAGAGTCTGACATTGACATCAATTACTAGCCTGTTGTTTTTCAGAGGACAAAGTCAATACATCCTCATCAGGTACACACGGGAAACAGATGTCTCTGGAGGAGCTGCTGTGTACCTGTCTATGGAAGATGTCTTTTGAGATGTCCCTAGATGGACAGTCTCTTCTCCTGAAAGAACAAGGTAGAAATTGCCCACCATTGTTACAGTTGCTAAACTGCTGCTGGGAAATGTCCTTGGGAAATTGGGGAAAAAAATCAGAAACTAATCCCTCTCAAACATATTTACATTCTACATCATGAACTCCTGGGAAATGCCAAGGTTGGTGACCTGTGAGTTCATAAATGCCCAGAAACTAGGACATCCTGGATCCTGGAAGCAGTGGAGGGGACTTAGAGTGTTGCTCATGCTGGCATCTGTGTTCTTAGCTTTTGTCCGTTTACTGCTTCCTAAGTTATGTGTCCAGTCTGCTCTCCCCTTCTGGGGCCGTCACATGATCAGATTCCAGGACCAGGAGAAAGGGAAAAACTGCCTATACTAAACATGTGTACGTTTTAGTGTCATTGCTCTCTAAAACCAGAGCTGTTTGGGGAGCATTTACATTGCAATAGGTATTGAATGGATGGAAATGAGAAGGCGATTTGATAATACTACCCAATTTTGTACAACGGGCAAGAGACATGACAACCATAGGTTTGACATCAAAGGAGTCTATTGGGAACAAATCTTCCATCAATACTGCAGGCTAGCCGGGTATCTTTGCCTGGCAAAGTGTTCTTTACAACTGACAGGAAAATAAGTATATTTTTAAAATTTTATTTCTCTCTCTGTGTATGGTGCATGTGTGTGTGATATATACAGTGTGAACATAGATGTGCACAGACCCTGGACGTCAAAGGACAACCTCTGCCGTTGGCCCTCAATCGCCACCTTCTCTGAGACAGGCTCTGTTATTGTCATTAGCTACTGTGTATGGCAGGCCCGGTGACCAAAAGGCCTCAGGGCATCCTCGTGTCTCCACCTCCCATCTTGGCTGACACATGTTCTGGTAATTCAGACTCAGTTCTGCACATTTGTGTGATAACTGCTTTACCCACTGAATTATCGTCTCAGCCTAAGAAAATAATTCAAGTTGAGCAAGAAAGAGGTTTGAGACTAGACCCAAAGAAAAGCGCTGCTGAAAGAGATAAGGCTTCAATTCACAGGATGCCCTGTCGTCCCTTGATTTCTCTGCCCCTGGAGGCACTCGTGTCTTCATGCATCACATCCTTTGTGCCTGCCTCCCTCTCTGCACAAAGAGAGCTGGTTTTCCCTATTCTGCATATTAGCTTGTTCTTTGTCATTCCGGTCTCTGATGTTACTTCCGTGGGGACCCCCTCTCTGACTTTTACAGTGTTGCAAGGCTGCTTGGGTCTCTATCATACTCCACCTACAGTTTTATGATCTATACATATTACCCGACTTCTCTCTTCTTGAAATATTCTAACTTCAGTCTCTCCGTGGGTTGGGCCTCTGGCATTTTGAAGTCTGAGTCAGTGTCAAAGTTTTGAGAATTAGAAATGGCTGGTATATCTACTACACTCTAAAGACACATTTCCCAGGACCTTAAGCACACTGCTTATTGTCTCCCAGTGCTCGAATGAGTACCTAGCATAGAGTTCCAACATGAATTCAAAAATTTAAACGAATGTATAACTATGTGTGCTCTTCTAAGAGGGATTGAGGGATAATTTTTTGGCGGTGATTTCATAATTTCCCACTTCATTCTTACAACTTTTCTGGGGCTAGAGGTGAGTGTGAGAGAGTTGTTCTAAACGAGGCTCCACCAAATCAAAGTTTCTAATTCTTTCTTCTATCTTTTCATTGAAAAAAATTATGACAGTGTATTTTGATCATGTTGTTCCCTCCCTGAACTTTTCTTCCATCCTCCCCACATTCCTGCCCATCCAGCTTTCTGTTCCTAAATTCCTCATTTTACAGACAGCAACTGTCAGCAGGAGGGCCAGCCTGAGTCAAGGCAACACAGAGGGCCTGGCTTTGAAGCTTGCATGTCCATCCTTGTTTACCGACTCACACTGCTGCCTAAGGTACCACTCTCAAAGCCATGATGGTAGATGGTTCCTCCATATTCCAAAAGATCTTTTCTTTTTTGGAGGCTACTCTATCTCTTAACATTTTGGAAGCAACCCCAAGAATGTGAACATTTTCAGCAAATAATGAGGAAGCATTTTGTTTAGCAGAGATGTCTATGGTTCTTTTTGATTTCAGATCCTTCACTGTTCTGTGAGAATCACCTCTGTGCTATAGGGCTCCAGTCTGATTTTGGTATATAAAAAGCAGCTCACCTCTTCACCTGACAGTATGACATGCTTAGTCTCCTTTCTCCTTTGTTCTTCTCTGTTATGAAAGGAAGATATTATTTCCTCAGAGCAGAAGATGGGAGAGTAATGGGCAGTTTGGTTAACACATGAGCTGTAACTCAGATCAAAAGATTAAACCCAACAGTTTCCCCAGATACTAACGATCTTAAGATTTTACCATCTAGAGGGAGTTCAGTTGAAGTATGATTCACAATGTATCTGATTAATGTGGCAAGGGAGACTTGGGTGAACGTCACAACGCCTTTTTGAGGCTATAATAATACTCAGAAGAGTCTAGAATGCAAGCACATATGTCACTGCAGTGCCTTAAAAATATCAACCTCCAAAAGAACATTTCTCACCATTGATTGTGCTTATGAATCATCTGGGATCTTCACAAGATGGGGACTCTGACTCAGCAGTTCTGGGTCCTGAGATCGTCTTTCTCTAACTACACCCGAGAGGCATGTGAAATGCTGACTGCTCCATGGAGTACTACGCCTGTGTAATGAGTGCACCTCACCATGTGTGCGGTAGCCATTTGCACACATATCTTTTAGACAATCGGGAGCAAAATATAACAATCCACTTCCTTAGTCACACCAGCCACATTTAAGCATTCTCTCACAGAGAAAGCACATGTTTTTAAAAGTTTATTTATCTTTAGTTATCTGTGTATGAGTGTTTTGTCTGAGTATGTGCTGCTGCCTATGGAAACCAGAAGAAGGCACTGTTGCAGGGTATTTAAACCCACTGTGAAACCCCACGACTATGTTAATAAAATCAACCTTGGATCAGGGTGTGCAGCCAGCAACTGGTTGACAAGAATTAGCCATAGAGCATATGGAGGAGTCAGGAATATGAATAAAAAGACACACAGGAGGGAGTAGGGAGGCACTTGGGGTTTTATGGATTTGGGGAGATGGGGGTTGGGATGGTTGGAGAGATGCTCTCTTGCCAGATCTCCAGCCCAAAAGAAAGGTCAGCTGTTTACTTCTCGGCCTCTCTAAGCTAGCAGGTTTTTCCCCAAACATGACTCTGAGTCTTTATTGATAAATAGAATGATAGCGACTTAGTTAAAAACTACATTTGACGGCAGCGACTGAATCCATTCCTGTTTCCAGAAGTCTTTCCAGGCCTCAGCCTGAGCAGCAGGGCCCTGACTAGCAGGCCTCAGACAGCAGACAGTTGTTAAATATCAGTAGATTCAGGTGTAGTCACTAACCCAGTATAAAAACCAACATCTTGAACACAATTTTTAAAGGATTTATTTATTTTTATTTCCTGTGTATGAGTGTTTTATCTGCGTACATGTACCATGTTAGTACTGGTGCCTATGGGAGCCAGAAGAAGGAACTGGATTCATTACAGCAAAAGTTAACAGTGGTGATGAGCAACCTTGTGGGTGCTGCGAGCCAAACCTAGGTCCTCTGCAAGAGCAGCCAAGGCTCTTAACTGCTGAGCCATTCTTTCAGCCTCCAAAGTACGATTTATTAAATATTTCCTAGTCTCATCCACTTCCCTTCACCAACTTTGTGGCAAGTAGGGTCTGTAAAGATTTGACAAAGCATCCAAAGAATAAGGAATTGCAAGACGGATGTAATCAGCACAAAGCATTTACTGAGATGGAACAAAATAAGTTAGTTTTAAAACTGTCCACTGATGATGGAGATGTGCTCAGGGCAAAAGAGTCATCGAAGCTAGAAAAATATAGGCTTACATAAGGGATTTTAAGATTGAAAGTTTTTCCTTATTTATATGATAAAACTTAAAAAAAAAAAAAGGCTGTCTTATAAAAGCCATGGGGGATTAGTGAGGGCTATCCAATCAAAACGGGCCCTACAGTGGTGACCTACTTTTTACATTGATAGTTCAAAGAACTCAAAGAAATACCCTTATCCATTAAGGATTCCATCTCCAATCCTGCAGGTCCTGAGCTTTCAGAGAAATCTCACAGTTCCTTCTAAGTAGAAAAATAATTACTGTGTTTTGATTACAACAGTGACTCCAGAACTCCGGGTTCTTTTTCAGGCTTCAGTTGAAATGAAGAACAATTTCACTAATCACATTTAACTCAAAATTTCACAGGTCCCTTTAAAAATAAATTTTCTTTTCAAGGAATGCTCAAACTCTATAGGATTTTGCCAGTCCAAACTAGACACCTTGTTCTGAGTCTTAGAAGCTTTCTTAATGAAGTGCATAGGCCAGTTTCCTTTAGAAGGAAATCAAAATCGCATCATTTGTCCTTTTATTAGTAAATGGAAGGCACAGCAAAGCTTATAGTCCTTGGTGATAAGCAGGATGGATCCCATTTTCCACTGCTGCAGCATGAAAGCCCACTCAAGAAAGCTGGCATCATCACAGGGAGACAGAGTTTAATTTCCCCAGGGCAGTGTGCTGCCTCAGATACTCTTAGAACATTGCCTTCTCTATGGCTTTAAATTCCTACCAGACCATTATGTCACCATGTTATGCAATGGACAGTTTGACATGCTGCTTGAACTGGACTCCTGGGGCAAGTGAGTCAACTGGAATTTGGGTTCAGATAGGTACTGTGTGACTTTGCACACAATTCAGAATCTTCAAATCCTTTTATTTTAAAAATAGAAAGTAAATAATTTTGTTTCCTGTGCTAAGGCTCCCCACCCCCACTCCACCCCACCCCACAAAGGAAGAAACGTGAATCTGACAGGCATAGCAACCATGTCATGGTTTCTTAAGATGATAGTGTGATATTGCCCTCATGCATTCTTTAAGTCTCCTTTAAGTGCACAGCTAGTGGTTGTTTTCCCTTAAGGAAAGAAGAAATATCCATATGACTCAATGCTGAGTCCCGTGGGGATGCCAGAGATATGTTTGGCTCAGAAGAAGGCATTAGAGAGAATGGGACAGGAAGCAGAGCCCGAGAAAATAGACTCCATAAAGGAGATGCTTCAGGAAACTCTCCTTCAGAGAGGCTGCTAGGTAGAAGGTTGCAAGTTCACAGAGTGATGGGCCCTGAGAGGCTGGATCTGGGAAGAGGAAGGAAGAAGGTGGAAACAAGATGGTGGTTGTAGGAGGCAGGTCAAAGCGATGATTCTGGAAATGTGTTCATTCATAACAAGCAAATGAAAGAACAGGCAAAGGGTTAGGCAAAACTTCAGAGCTTTGACCCATGTCACATGCGTGGCTGACTGCATGACCCTTCCTTATCACCTGTGAAGAACACTTTTGATTAGATCATGCTACTATAATGTCAGAAGACAAGACCTGTTCTTCGGAAACATCATCCTTCTAGGCTTTAGGGTACCACACAAAAGATCCAGAGTGATCTATAAGGATACCTAAAAAAAGAAGTTGGCATTCTAGATTTTAGGGCAAAATAGAAGCAGAGTCAGAGCTTGGCAGCTAAAAACCATTAACTCTGAAGCGAACAAGATGTGTTTGTATCACACAGGTCCCACCTTCAATCCAGCCCTGATTATGGCCTGAGAATTATGGCAGGATGTGTAGACCTAAGAGACAGAAATAACCATGGCAAAGTCTAGGTTATGGAAATGCAGCATTGTTGGGAGCTGTGAACCGCCAGATCCTGAATTTCTTGTAAACAGCTTGTTTTCCCCTGATCTGAGTGCCTATAGCTACTCTGAGCACAAGACCCTCAGGAGTTCCTGATGGTAGGGGAGTGATTTCTGGTGCATTTGGCTGGGGCGTGGCTATCCCTATATAAGCTCCCCTTGGACACAATAAAGGGGGCATTCTTGGGGCATTTGGCATCAAGGATGACCTGTGTCTCTGTCTGTGAGTCTTTGTGTGTTTCAATCTCCAGCCCCTTGCCTAATTCGCGAACTGTATGGTGGTGCATAGAGGAGACAGGTGTGATACGCCACACAAGATGGAGATAATAGCCAGGCAATTAGTGTTTATAACCAAGGGATGTCTTCATGTAACAACATGAATACTATGAATAAGGTCCTTTTATTCTACATAACCAGAAGGAACACAAGGATGGCAGAACTCAGGCTTACTTGTCCTATAATCCTTGTTCAGTTTGTTTTTTTAAGACCAGAAAGAAAAAGGGGGAGGAAGAGTAAAGAATGGGCCTGGAGAGGTGGTTTGGTACTTAACAGTGCTTGCTGCTCTTTCAGAGGATTTGGGTTCCGTTTTCCGCACCAACATGAAGCTCATGACTGCCTGTAGCTTCTGTTATAGGGAAATCTGATGTTCTCTTCCAGCCTCCCTGGGCACTAGGCACTCATGTGATATACAAACAGTCACGCAGGCAAACACTGTGGAAAAATAAACAATCCTTTAAAAAGAAGGGGGAAAAAAAAGAAGAGGAGGGACTGACTAAGTTGATTTCTTGACTAGCATTAATTTCTTTCCCCACGTGTGTATATGTGTGTGTCAGGTAGTTCATTTTACACAAGAGAAAAACAGGTGAGAGCTACAGCATTGGTGCTGTGTGGGCTGATGAAGAATGTGACAGATATCCCCTATGCCAGAGTTTCCTCTGAAACTAGGGAGAATTACAGACTCTAGACTGAAAATGTATCACAAAGCATATACAAAATTCGACAAATAATTTCAGGAGCCCCAAGGGCTCCCGAGGTTAAAGACAGTGAACTAGCCTGCCAGAGTGACTCTGGCCTGTTTGCTGTTTCCCCTGGTTATGTACATCCACATCTGCCCTTTACTCCTCAGAAAGCCTTAGCATCAAGGCTTCCATAGTGGGAGATTGACACCAGCCCACTCACTTAACCTTCAGCCTACGACCTCTGCCTTCAAGATATGCTGGGCCAATGGTGGAGTGGCCAAGCACTGGTCTAATAACTGGTCTAACTTGAGGTTCATACCATGAGAAGGTGTCCATGCCCGGCATTGCTTGGATAACCAGGAACTGGAATATGGATGGCCCAGAAACCTAGGGTAGAACCAAACATGACTATCAAAAACAAAAGCAAAAACAAACGAATCAGTGAAATGATTCCTAATGATATACTGCTTTATTCCTAATGATACACTAATACATGGATGCCTAGCTCAGTCGTCACCAGAGAGGCTTCTTCATCAGCTAATGAGAGCAGACACAGAAGCCCACAGTTATACTAGGTGGAGCTTGGGGAACTCCAAAGAAAAGGGAGAGTAAGGATTGTAGGAGCCAGTGGGGTTGATGATACCAGTAGAACATAGCCTATAGAATCAACTAAGTAGCACTCATAGGGGTTCACACAGACTGAAGCAGCAGTCATGGAGCCTGTGTGGGTCTGTGCTAGGTCCTTTGCATACCTGCTATGCTTGTTAGCTTGAGGTTTTCATTCAACTCCTAACAATGGGATTTGGGGTGTCTCTGACTCTTTTGTCTGCTCTTATGACCCTTTTCCTTCTCCAGTACTGTGTTGTCCAGCTTTGATATGATATATGCCTAGCCTTAGTGAATCTTGTTATGCCATGTTCAGTGATATCCCTGAAAGGCCCGATCTTTTAGGAAAACAAAGAAGCAGAGGATATGTGGGAGAGAGGAGGTGGGGGGCAACTGGGAAAAGTGGAAGGATGAGAGACTGCAGTCAGAAATATTGCATGAGAGAAAAATAAATAAAAAGAAAGAGAAAGGAAGGCGAGAAGGAATGAAAGAAGGATGGGTGGAAAGATGGAAGGAGGGAAGTCAGGAAACCTTGCCACCTAAACAGAACAAGTTTTTGGTTATATTACCAAAGTCCTTTTTTAACAGTTGTTTTTAATTTCAGACACAGTTTTAAAAAATAGAAATTTGAGTATACTAGGGGATAACTTTTTCTCAAGACAATTAATAGGGACATCAAATCTAACCCTGTGTTTGAGTTCTACTGTGTCCCTCATTAAAGCTTGGTCTTCAGTGACCTGAATTTCAAAGGATGCATAGTGAAGCCCTCCTCCAGATCCTGCAGATAAAGTGAGGACAGGGACTTAGTTCCTCCTCCCAAGAGAAGCAGAATCTTAGGAGAGGCCATGAAGTGTTGAAGTTGAACATCAGCTGATCTCAGCTCACAATCCTCTGTTACTGTTGTAATAAGGGCAGCGGGGCTGCGTTCCCGGCACCCACACGGCTAGCTTTATGCCCCGAAATAATTACACGGAAACTGTATTCCGCTTTACCCAAAATAATTACACGGAAACTGTATTCTTTTAAACACTGCCTGGCCCATTAGTTATAACTTCTTATTGGCTAGCTCTTACATATTGATCTAACCCATTTCTAATATTCTGTGTAGTACCACAAGCTGGCTTACCGGGAAAGATCTTAACCTGCGTCTGTCTGGAGTGGGAAAATCATGGTGACTCCTGACTCGGCTTCTTTCTCCCAGCATTCTGTTCTTTTTACTCCACCTATCTAAATTCTACCCTATCAGAGGCCAAGCAGTTTCTTTATTAATTAACCAATGAAAGCAACAGATAGAAAGATGACCCTCCTCCATCATGTTACTCAGCAAACCTCAGGTCTCACCAAGAAAGGCTGGACTTTTTTTTTTCTAGGTCATTTCTGCTTCCTGTGTCTGCAGATTTTCTTTCCATTAGTAACAAGTGATTTTCTCCCGCAGTGGTGCGGAGTCTGAGCACTTCCAGCAGACACTTAGCTGGACTGTGTATCTGTCTCTTTCAGCTTCTGACTATATGCTCAGACCAGTATCCAACTGCTCTGACTTCTACATAAAACACCTGAAGTAGGTGAATAGTAAAAAGTACAAATAAAAAGAAAAAAATTGTCTTAATTTCATACAATTCTGTATTCAAATTAGCATCCACACACCATTGCCTGTACCACAGCTGCCTTCTCACTTAAGCTTAGAGAAGCATTATAATCCTCAAGAAGAGATCCAGGCAGACAGTGCCTTTCCAGTGTCCTCAAGATGAACTTTTCTTTGAGTTATCAACTATTGTCAGAACCAACACTCATTATTATCAATATCTTCATCACCCTGAATTGTCTTTTTTATCATCCTGTGACTTCCTCTGGATATAAAACCCCATACTTAGCAATGATTCTGGGTTACACAAGATGAAGATGAACATTTTCCTGCTATCCTGGGTAGCTGCTGGAATCGCCAAACCTTGTAACAGGGTGAGAAGTATGAAATTTCCTGTCCTGAAGACCCGACTAGGGACATGTGGACCTCTCTATTGTTTTGTATTTAGATTTGTGTACCTAGGTATCTTATTGCTTTTAAATTTTAATCAAATTCACCTAGAGAGAAAGACTGTCTAAATAAAATATCCTCAATGTTTTTGTTAAATTATTAAAGCAAGAACAGAGTTCATTAAGACCTAGAACATTTTTTTCAGATAAATGCTTGATTGAACTAACTCAAAAAGTCAAAAGGAGTGATTATACTCTCTTGAAAAATTATAGGATTTCTTTGGAAAAATAGTTTATCCTCTTTGAAAGAATAATCTTAAAATCTTCCCTAAGGGACAGGAAAAAAAATATTATCAAAAAGAGCTTCCTAAGGGAACCTAAGCATCATAGTTTTATCTGAATAAGTGCTGAGCTATTAACTGAAGCATATGAATATTCATATGCTAGGGCTAATGGTTCATCCATCTAAAATTTTCTATCGCCGCATCTTACTGTAGCTGCAAAAGCAGGTAGTTAGCACTTCTGCCTCATCCATCCATTCTCCACCTCACAGATCCTCTTTAGTGCCATCCAGACCTACAGAATACGAACATTGCTTTCCCCTTTACAAATACTACCCAGACTCGATCAGCACTGACTTCCTTTGGTAAACTAGTATTTCCGACTTGTAATGAATTTTCATGATGATACTGGAAGTTGAATGCTTTAAGCTACTGTTTTGAAGAATTGATTAAAGTTTGGAGAAATATATAAACTAGCCGGCAATTAAGATTTGTAAATGGCTGACAGAAGATATAAAACAGAGTCACCCTTTCGTCACCAATTCATTCCCTCAATGTGCTTTTACTGCATGCCACTAAGGTCTTTATAGTAATAGCCATTGAAGTTTAAAATTAAAAAAGCTTTCCTTAATGATATTTTAATTGAAGTGAAGGAAATAGAATAAAATAAGTGAGTAGGGGATTAGATTATACAGCATGGGACAATGACACATGACGCATCAAAGACAGTAAAGTAGCCGAAAGGTTAGGGGATGAGGAGCTACAGCTTTCAAAAGAGAAATTAGTGTCTTTGTGGACGTGACACTGGAGCAGATGTGGATAGTGTGAAGGAGGCTGCCAGCCAAGAAAATGCACACCATCAGAGCAAAAGCAAATACAAAGCTTCCAATACTAAACAAACGAAAGAACAAAAATAACAGAATAGGATGCAGTGACAGTCAGGGCAGAATAAGATGGAACATTAGCAAATTTTCAGTGGATACTAGCAAGGTTTCAGTTATGCTTTTAAAAAATAAATGACTCTTTCCAGAGAAATTACAACTGTCAAAATTGGCAGAAGGAAGTTGTCCTCTTAGCCCACACAGGCAGTAGCAGTGAACTTGGTGAGGGTCATGATTCAAAGGCAGAGTCGGTGTTGGCAAGTAGAATATGTCTAGGGTTAAAACAAAGAGGCTGTCAGAGGTACCTGTTACATCTTAGCTGCAGAGCCACTCCTGTTCTGCAGTGAAGCAGCAACATCTCTCCCCTATGTAAGCAGAAACTGGGCATTGTTTCCCGGCTGCCCAGACCTGAATAATCACACAGAAACCGTATTAATTACAACACCGCTTGGCCAACAGTTTAGGCGTATCCCTACCTAACTTTTATACCTGAAAGTAACCCATTTCTGTTAATCTGTGTATCATCACAAGGCTGTGGCCTACTGGTAAGGTTCTAGCATCTTTTTCCTTCAGCAATTACATGGTGTCTGTCTGGCTCTGCAACATTCAGTTTAATTTTTATGCCTAGCTCTATTCTGCCCTGCCATAGGCCAAATCAGCTTCTTTACTAACCAATGGTAATAAAACATATGCACAGCATACAGAGAGGGGAGTCCCACATCACCCCTGCCAATAGGTGTGGTCCTAAACTCAGCATCTCCAACACAAGATGTTGATGAGGCCTGAGAGGAACAGGCTGCTTCCCTGCTCTTTACCTGGTCCTCACAGCAACCTCCTGTAATCATCAACAGCACATCTGTAGGCAGCTGCCCCTGCAACTCAGTGCATGGCTCCCTAAGATGTCCAAAGTCCTGGACAGGTACCCAGCATGGTCTCAGGTTCACTTTATCCCTACTGTCATGACACCTCTTTACGACTTTCTGGAGAGTTTTATCAACACATCAGCACTGAGAAACAATATTTTCCTTATCCAGTGGGGTGTTGCAGAGACCCTCTGCTCACTCTTTCAATTGAGGTCTTAGTTTCAGTCCATGGTGGTAGTGGTGATGGGAGTGGCAGGCTTTAGACAGATTCGTTTCCCATTACATTCTCTAACACCCACTTGAAAACGGTGGCCTTATTGTCTATTTGCTGTAATCTTTAGTATTTTACTTCTCAGTAGCTAATTCCCTTATTACTCTGTCTTCTACTATTCCTAATGTATTAAATTTTCCCTGGGGAAGTACATAAGGTCTCCATTTCATGGGTGGAATTTGATGGATGCAAAGATCACTAAGAATAGTTTCTTGGTATTTGGTCTGAGCAAATTGGTAAAATGTGGTGCCAATTTCTGAGATGAACAAGGCAGAGGAGGGAAGAAATCACGTGTTCTGCCCTGGTTACTAGATTGAAACCACCTATGATTATAAGTGGTGGCTTCAAGTTGGCTGTTCTGTGTTTGTGACTAGAATTCAGGAAAGAGAACAAGGCAAGAGCTTTAACGTGGAGAAATCAGTATGTGGAGGAGGATATATATATATATATATCCATTAACATTTATAGCGATGGCTGTATGATAACTCTTCCAGAAGTGGCAGGAAAATCACAGAGTACTGAGTCCTGTGTCACTCTAAACTTTAAAGCTTTAAAGACAGGATAGAAATTGAAATTAACTAACATAGGTAGTACAAGAAAAACATGACTTAAGAACAAGAGCTTCTAAGAACTGAAGGAAGTATTTCAGTGAAAGAGGCCATTTATTTTATCATTGCTTTATTTGAAACTAAGAGGAAGAGTCATAGTTAACCACTAGATATGTAAACTGATGTCATCAAAAACATCAACAAATCCTATCATGGAGGAGAGTGTCCAAACAACTGTAAAACTGGATCAAAGAACTGATAGGTGACGAGGAGCTAGACACAGAAGGCACACAGAATTTTTGAAAACTTTTATTATACAAAGCTTATGGAAGAAGCAGAGCAGTGAGCCTACATTAAGTGTAGGGAGTAGCTGCATGCCCCGAGTTACTGCAGCATCTTTTGTACACATGCTGAAATTGGAAAATGTCGAGGGGGGGTGGTAAAATACTGCTCCAGGGAACCTATAAGAAGCACTAGGGATGATGAAACCATGGAGGTGTTGGGATGACGTTCATAATTTTGTGGTTTTATATTTTAAATCATGTTTACTCGAAAAGAATGATTTACATTGCTCTTTTGGAGCTGTGTCTTACATTTAAGGATATAAAAGATTGTATTTATTGAAAGTATCATAGTAGAGCGATCCATTTGCATCATGCACCATAGCTGTTTGGTGACTTGCATCTAACCTAATTAATCTGAAACAAATGTGTGAACGCTGCATTTCCAGTAACGCTGCTCCTTGCCAAGCAAGACGTTGTTCAGAACAGGGCTTCTGTGACCCCACCCACAGCACAGTTCAAGTCAAGCACATTTTCACCCTGTCAGGCCTTTCAAAGAACATTCAGACATTCCATGCCAGCTGTAACAAGTCACACTTTGACAAGCATCACATTTTTAATCTTTTAATATTGACAAGCAGCAGGTTTATTTTTTAAAATGGGATACATCCCAAGTTGATTATTTCAAAGCAGTTCAGCATATGCTCCATTTTTTTAATGTTTACAATGATATTCAACCTCAAATACTATTAGCAGGTTTTTTGAAACAGTATGTCAGCTAGGATAATGTTTGCCAACAGCAAGAGCAGAACCAGGCAGGCTCTTTTTATCTCCACTGAATCCTAAGATTAATTAAAGGGTATCAAGGTCAAAGACTTCTTTTCTAACTAACTGACTGACATTGTCAACACAATTATCTGTCTCTGGTTCTTTCCACAACCACCATCTCACGGGTCACATGACTATATTCTCACAATTATTTTTTATTATATTTCTACAATGGTGTGATACAAATACAGTGAATTATAACAATACATCACACAATATGGCATTCAATGCATTTCACATTAAAAAAGAATCACTGCATGGTTATTGCATTTCTCAATACTCTCAATAGATAAATGAGATTCTCCCTATGGATGAGCACCTCTCATCTGAAGATCCATATGCTACTTAGAAGTTCATTGTCATTGGGCAGAGGAGGTTTGTACACAAGGACCAAACAGCTTTCCAACCCCTGAGTCATTGTAGATGCACAGAGCTGTCCACTGAACACAACACATTAATAATTTTATATAAGCTGGGAGAGCTTTCTACAGTCCTGGCTGCTGACACCAATGACTGTCAGTTAGCTTCCTGCTTTGATAAGAAGTTGCTAAGTAGCCACTGAGAAGCATGCCAACGGGGACAAAAAGCAGTTGGTATTGAATCATGTGAACTACCCAAATTGTAAAGGAAAGCACTATAAAGAGAATTCTCTGTGATAGACAGAAATAGTGGGCAAGACTGGTTAGTTTTGAACTATTCATAAAATTCCAAATACATGTTTCTTATAGAATAGAAGATTAAGGCCAAAATTATGTCAGTAGTTTACAATAAAATTTGATATGGTAAAAGAGGTCAATGCTATCAAACTAAACATGTAAAAAAATTCCGAAAGTTATGATTTTGAATGAGGGAAGATGATTCAGAAGATGTATCTGGCTCTTTGCTGATTCTTACTGATTTAGACAAGGAAATATCAGCATGGATGTTAACATCCATGAAACATCAGTTAGGAGTGGGAGGGTTCAGAAGACAAGCATGAGAGGTGGAACCCTAGGGAGATGGCTTCCAGCTGCAAGAATTGTGGAAGAACTGCTTTCCCAGACTTGATGCTTACTGCATCCTACTTTAAACGAAGTGTAGGATTTGCCAGCCCTTTGCCTCTTCAAAGATGACTGGTGAGGGAGGAGAACTGGCTTGATGCTCTTGGAGATCTGAGTGTTGAAGAAGCAATGTTTGTGAGGTAATTTTTTCTGAGATCATGAGAAACATGCCCCCAAAATATCCTCGTGAGCACATGTGTGCACACAATTTACCTGTTTGCAGAGCTTGAAGCAATATTTTTCATCAAAATCTGACAGGTATTAATTTCCCCCACCTTCCACTTGAACCCTTCATTTTCTGAGCTGTACACTGTAAAAGAACACAGTTAATTCTTTTCTAATTATTTTCCATGTTCCACTTTCATGGATTGACTGGTATTTTTCCTCTGCCTTTAAATTTTAAAACATGTTCAGATATAAAACTGCTTCCATTTGCTTGCCTTGTGCTCAAACAATCCTTGGTAGAGAGACGGTAGTCTTTGTGCTGATATACTCTGGATATTTTTTTTGTGTGTGTGTCTGTGCTTTAACTTTCTCCATGTGTTCAGCACTTACATGTAAAAGTTCATGTTACATACACCGAAATTCCTAATTATTAACAATTAACCTTAAAAACCATATAACTTCTAATTGACTAATCAACTGTTATCAGTGTGAGGTCCATTTCCAAGAAGAATAAATACTCTTTGTGATTTTGGAAATGAAATGACCAATCAGGGAATATGGTAGACAATGAGATTGTCATAAAACTTGTGCTTTATATTCAGAGATGGACGTCATTCCAGACTTTCTGGACTTTTCTGAATTTGAGACTCTGTAGGCCTGCAAAAGATGGACAGACCTGAAGAAGCACTTCTAGGAGGCAGGTGTAGACTTTGGTGTTTACTTCTGACACTTAAAACAATGTTCTTCTGCAAATAAAAGAGACAATCTTGATTCCTCTAGATTTTAAGCAATTTTATTCTTCATCTGGAAATGAGATGATTATTCTCCTCTAAAATGACTGGTCAGATGGACAATGGTCATGTCTTCATACCAACACCATGCCTCCTATAAGAACTGTGGTTCAGATTAAAATAAAGAGAATGAGAGCAAAGAAGGGAGGGAGGGGAGAGAGGGAGTAATGGAGAAAAAGCAGGAATGAGGGAAGAAAAATCTTGCTAATAACAAGAAACACTAAGATACACTTAAAGCGAACAGCCTTCCCCAGCATCACCTTACCTTTGTTGGAAGCATTTACCTTGTGTGTTCCTCTGGCTGTTCTCCACATCAGTCTTTCACAAGCAACCTCATGTTTGCCCAAAATCACTGAACAAGGTTCCTCTAAGCCTGCATGCCCTTAGCTTGGGGTTCTCAAGAAACAGTCTCATTTTCCCAAGCAGCTGCCTCTATTTAAATTCCTCTGCTCTGGTACATGTAATCCCCATACAGGGTGAGCTTTCTTGGCATTATAAAAAGAGTGCACCATTACTGTGGCCTTTTACCATGGAACTCTCCTCATTAGCTATTTCCAGAATGTTCAATGAGTCTCTGTTGCAAGGAGGGTTTGGTTCTTTGCTCCATAGTGCCGCTGGATGGGCCATTCTCATTCTAGGTCATGTCCCTCATAATATTAGAGGTAAGTAAGCAAAACTTAGCCAACCTAAGATGACAGCAAATGTTCCTCTCACTGACTTAAACCCCAAAGCTGATGACACAGTTTCTTGACAGCCACCTTCAGAAAAATGGACATTTTGACCCAGGGATGCAAATTTAGTGGCAGTTTCTTGGAGGGGAATCTTAGAAGCAGGAGGATTTTCTAGACCTCTTGATTTATTTACTCCACACATAACTCATTTCACTTCAAATAAACAGAGTGATTTTCTCTCTAATTCACAAGAAAAGAAAAGAACAACTGTTGACTAGGTTGCCAAAAGCAATTTTTTAATGTCTACCTGCATCTCAACCATTATCTTGTCTTTGAATCTAGAATCTACTGGGCATTGATTTTTAAGTCAGTATGACAATGATGACAGAGAAATGCCTTTTAGTTAGCAAAGGAAACACAGACAAAGACATCCTTGTCATTTTCCTAAAAATAACATTTAACAAACAGAAGAAAGAATCAAGAATTTTTATCAACTCTAGGGCAGTATTCCTAAGACATCAGCATACTTTTCCAGGGCACTAACATTCACACAGAGAAGCCCTCCTTTTACAACTGATCCCGTTAATTTTAGATCAGTAGTTCTTAATTCTCAGACCAAAATAAGCCTTGCTTTGTATCAAAGTATTAAATAACACTTTCCCATTCTCCAATAGAGTTTGAAGATAGTGAATTTTATAACTTTCCTTGCTAATATATAATAAATATAAGAAAAATGTATTTTAGTGTGTATTAACAATAGAGACAAAATGAGGCAACTTGATATTGGCGACTTATATATTGATATATAATCCACACCTGAACACAACAGTAAAAATGATCATTTATGATAGTGTGGTGTTGTATTTTATTTATTTATTTATTTATTTATTTATTTTTTTTTTTTTTTTTTTTTTTTTTTTTTGGTTTTTCGAGACAGGGTTTCTCTGTAGCTTTGGAGCCTGTCCTGGAACTAGCTCTTGTAGACCAGGCTGGTCTCGAACTCACAGAGATCCGCCTGCCTCTGCCTCCCGAGTGCTGGGATTAAAGTGGTGTTGTATTTTAATGTCATAAATGGTCTTGCTTGTTAATCATGTTATCTTTTAAAAAATAATAGACAACTCTTAGTAAAGTTCATCTTTCCTTGATATTTATGATAATGTGGTTTCAAAAATTTGAGTCAAAAAATGTGCTTATGCCACACCTCACCTCCACCCAGCAAAGCCCCAGAGACCTGGGAGCAGCCTTCCCACACCCACAACCACCTCTGACCACAGGAGCCTTGGCTCTAACTGCCCCTGGAGAGGTGAGTGTCTAGGTTCCCAACTGGAAAGCCAAGCTCTCTAGACCATAGCCCCTGGTGATACATCCCATGCCCCACCTCCACCCCAGTGAAGTCCTAGAAACCTGAGAGCAGCTTCCCCATACCTGCAACCATCCCCTACCTCATCAATGAATACAAGAGCATTGGACTGACTGCCTCTGGAAAGGTGAGTGGCTGGGCTCCCAGTTGAAGACCCCAAAGCAGCCTCCCCACATTTGCAACCATCCCACCTATACCTACAACCACCTGAGCCTTGGCCCTGATTAAGCCTGGAAAGGAACCCCCAGAGCCACATCAGCAACTACCAGCACCAGGAGGAAAAGTGACCGCCTGAACCACAGGCCCCAGCTGCATCAATTGGTGAGGGAGATGGGTAGGCACCAAAGAATATATTCAACAACCTAAAGAGCATTATGGCAACACATAAACCTAGTGGTCCTACAAAAGGAAAACCAGAGCATCCTAACCTAGAAGAAGCAAAAGAAAACATCCTTAAATATAACTTTATGAAGATGCTAGAGATTGTTAAAGAGGAAATGAAAAATTCCCTTAAAGAAACAGAGGAAAAGACAAACAAAACATGGAAGAAATTAATGAATCTCTTAAGGAAAGCCAAGAAACCCAAGAAAAAACAATCAAACAGGTGAAGCAAACAGTTCAAACAGTTCAAGACTTGAAAATTGAAATAGAGACAATAAACACATACTGAGGGGATTCTAAAAATGGAAAAGCTGGATAAACAAACAGGGACTACGAATGCAATCATAACCAACAGATTACAAGAGATGGAAGAAAGAATCTCAGGAGTTGAAGACACAGTAGAGGAAATAGATTTATTGGTCAAAGAAAATGTTAAAATCCAAAAAAAAAAAAAAATCCTTAACATAAAACATCCAGGAAATTTGGGATACCATAAAATGACCAAACCTAAGAATAATAGGGACAGAAGAAGGAGAAGAACTGGTGTGGGAAGTCCTTCTGTATATGTGTTGTTTTTATTGGTTAATGAATAAAGCTGTTTCAGCCAGTGACTTAGCAGAATAGAGCTAGGTGGAAAAACTAAACTGAATGCTGGGAGAAAGAAGGTGGAGTCAGAAAGAAGCCATGCAACCTTCGCCAGAGACAGACAAGCTGGAACTTTACCTGGTAAGCCACAGCTACGTGATGATACACAGATTAATAGAAATGGGTTAGTTTAGGATATAAGAGCTAGCTAGCAATATGTTTAAGATACTAGCCAAACAGTATTGCAAATATAGTTTCTGAGTGGTTATTTCGTGGTCTGGTCAGTTGGGAACAAACAAGCAGTCTCCTGCTACAAAGAATTCCAGCTCAAAGACACAGAAAATATATTCAACAAAATTATAGAAGCAAACTTTCCCAACCTAAAGAAGGATATGCCAATACATGTACAAGAAACTTCCAAATACCAAATAGGCTGGGCAAAAAAAAGTCCTTTCACCATATAATAATCAAAACACTGAACATAAAGAATAAAGAAAGAATATTAAAAGTCACAAGAAAAAGGTCAAGTAAAGGTAGACCTATTAGAAATACACCCAACTCAATGGAAATTCTAAAAGTCAGAAGGCCCTGGACAGATGTATTGCAGACACTAAGAGACCACAAATGCCAGCCCAGACTACTATCCCCAACAAAACTTTCAATCACCATAGATGGAGTAACCAAGATATTCCATGACAAAACAAAATTTAAATAATACCTATCCACAAATCCAACCTTACAGAAAATACTAGAAGGAAAACTCGAACCCAAGGACATTAGTGGCACCCACAAACACACAGGAACAGATAACCTCACACCAGCAGACCCCAAAGGAGGGAAACACACAAATACTACCACCAAAAAATAATAAGAATTAACAATCACTGATCATTAATTTCTTTTAATATTGATGAACTCAATTCACACATAAAAAGACACAGGTTAACAGAATGGATACAAAAACGGGATCCATTTTTCTGCTGCATACAAGAAACATACCTCAATCTCAAAGACAGACATTAATTCAGATTAAAGAGTTGGGAAAAGATTTTTCAATCAAATGGACCTAAGAAACAAGTGGGTGTAGCTATTCTAATATCTAACAAAATAAACTTCAAACTAAAATCATTCAGAAGAGATGGAGAAGGACACTTTATACTCACCACAGGGAAAATCCATCAAAATGAAGTCTCAATCCTGAACATCTATTCCCCAAATACAAGAGCACCCATATATGTTTAGAAACATTGCTAAAGCTTAAATCAAACCTCACACACTAATAGTAGGAGACTTCAACATCCCACTCCCAACAATGGACAAGTTTGTTAGATGGAAACTTAACAGAGAAATAAGAGAACAAACCGATATCATGACTCAAATTTAATAGACATCTTTAGAACATTTCACCCAAATACAAAAGAATATACCTTCTTCTCAGAACCTCTAAAATTGTCCACATACTCGGCAACAAAACAAACTTCAACAGATAAAAAAAAATTGAAGTAATCCCCTGTATCTTATCAGATCACCATAGCTTAAAGTTAGAATTCAGCAACACTAATTGCAGAAAGTCTACAAACTCATGGAAATTGAACAATGCTCAATTGAATCACCCCCTGGGTCAAAGAAGAAATAAAGAAATTAAAGACTTCCTAGAATTCACGAAAATGAAGGCCCAGCATACACAAATTTATAGGACACTATGAAAACAGTGCTATGAGGAAAGTTCATAGCACTAAGTGTCCACACAAAGAAAATAGAGAAAGCTCACACTAGTGAATTAACAACACACCTGAAAGCTCTAGAACAAAAAGAAGGAGATGCACCCAGGAGGAGTAGAAGACAGGAAATAATCAAATTGAAAGCTGAAATCAATAAAACAGAAATAAAGAAAAGAAACACAAAGAATCAATGAGACTGAAAGCTGTTTTTTTGAGAAAATCAACAAAATAGACATACTTTTATATAACCCCAGTAGCACAGACACTGAGAGCAACAAAACATAAATGGGACCTCCTGAAACTGAGAAGCTTTTGTAAAGCAAAGGACACAGTCAATAAGACAAAACAGAAGCCTACAGAATGGGAAAAGATCTTTACCAATCCCACATCGAACAGAGTACTGATCTCCAAAATATATAAAGCACTCAAGAAACTAGATATTAAAATACCAAATAGTCCAAGAAGAATCTCAAATGACCAAAAGACACTTAAAGAACTGCTCAATGTCCTTAGCCACCAGGAAAATGCAAATCAAAATGACTCTGAGATATCATCTTACACCAGTCAGAATGACTAAGATCAAAAACACCAATGATAGCTTAGGCTGAAAAGGATGTGGACTATGGGGAACACTCCTCCATGTACTAAGAGTACTAAGAGTGGGAGTACAAATTTGAACAACCACTTTGAAAAGCAGTATGGGCGGTTTCTCAGAAAGTTATGAATCAATCTACCTCGAGACCCAGCAATACCATTCTTGGGCATATACCCAAAAAGTGCACACTCATACCACAAGGACATTTTTTCCCAACTGTGTTCATAATAGCCAGGACCTGGAAATAACCTAGACGCCCCTCAACCAAAGAATTTACACAATGGACTACTACTCAGCAGTAAAAAAACAATGACATCTTGAAATTTGCATGCAAATGGATGGAACTAGAAAAAAATCTGAGTGAGGTAACCCAGACACAGAAGGACAAACACGGTATGTACTCACTCATAAGTGAATATTACACATAAACTGAAGGATAGCCAGCCTATAGTCCATGATCCCAGAGAAGCTAAATAACAAGGAGAACCCTAAGAGAGGCATACATGGATCACTTGGGGAAGGGGAAATAGACAAGATCTCCTGAAAAAATTGGGAGTATGGCGGAGGGGGGAGAGAAGGGAGGGTACAAGGGCAGGTGGAGAGGAGGAAGCGGGGAGGAGAACATGAGGGAACAGGATGTGTCGAGATGAGGGAAGGACAGAGAGGAAGAGCAATGATAGAGATATCTTGATTGTAGGAGTCTTTATGGGCCTAGCGTGCAACCTGGCACCAGGGAAATCCCTGGGAATCCACAAGGATGACCTCAGCATAGACCCTAAGCAATAGTGGAGAGGGTGCCTAAACTGGTCTTCCCATGCAGTCAGATTGATGACTACCTTAACTGTCATAATAAAACCTTCATCCAGCAACTGATGCACAGCAAAGCACTGTGTCAAGCTCCCAAAGTTCAGTCAAAGAGAGGGAGGAACACTAATATGAGCAAAGGGGTTAAGATCATGATGGGGATACCCATATAAACAGCTGGCCTGAGCTAACGGGAACTCACTGACTCCAGACTGATGATGAGGGTCCTGTATAGGACCAAACTAGGCACTCTGGATATGGGTGACAGTTGTGTGGCTTGGGTAGTGTGTGGGGCCCCTGGCAGTGGGACCAGAACTTATCCCTAGTGCTTGAACTGACTTTTTGGAGTCCATTCTTTTTGGAGAGATACTTTGCTCAGCCTAAATATAGTGGGGAGGGCCTTGTTTCTGCCCCAAATTAATATATTAGACATTGTTGACACCTTATGGAAGCCTTACCCTCTCTGAGGAATGGATGAGGTAGGGTAGAGGGGAAGGTAGGGAGAGCAGGAGGAAAGTGGATAGGTATGTAAAATGAGAAAAGATTGTTTTTAAAATATAAACTAAAAAATGTGCTTATGAAAACTGAATAAAGTCCATTGGCTCCAATAATTACCCATGTATGTGCCACTTCCTACATGTCTGGAAGATTATTCAACTATACAGCAAGACAAGATGATTCTTTTTAATGTGCGGTCAAATGTTTAATTAGTTTCCAATCTTACCATCAGATCCTACTACTAGAGGCTTTTGAGACTAATGTCACTTCCCATTCACTTGTAGCATCCATTTTTATATTAACTAAATCAAAAGACTAGGCAACTTGAAAACATTTCATTTATTTTGTGAAACCCAGTAAACAAGGTATTAGAAATTACAGAATGTTGCATTTCTATACTCTAGATAACAATTCTATATATAGACCAATAGAAATAGATGGGCCCCTTATTATAATATTGAGAAAAACGTAACTGCTTTGCATCAGCATATCTAAAGTCTAAAAGATATAATCCACTCTATAAAAGTATGATGTACAGTCTATACTTACAGTATCCACAAGGAGAAAGCCCGTAGGAAACTCTCTCAAGGAAAGCTTATTCTAAATATTTTATTCTATCTTTGTTTTCTTATTCGTTTTGTGGATGTTACAAATTTCCTGAAAATGTTTATGGGTATAAGCAATGATTTTCCAAACTTTATGAGTCAAAGTGAGGGAAAAAACTTAGAAAATAAATGAGAACAGAAAACAAGTAATAAATGGAAGAAATGTTTTTAAAGGGGAGATGGGAATGGAGAGTTGAAATTTTCAAGAGAAAAAGTTAGAAACAGTCACATTGGCAATGATTGCTACATATTTTTCTTTAGGATTAGCTGTTATGCTTTGGTAATTTCACCGAAACCAGAGCCTCCCAGGGCACTGCTTGTCCCTCAGAAGAAGCTGGGATCCATGGAACAGCAGCAACTAAGGAAAAGGCTTGTAGATGTCAGGATGTCCCTTCTGGGAAAAAGCGCCCTGGGACTCTCCTGTCCTGCTCAGACCACTAATGACTTCAGGTTTCCGAAGCCTTAAATATGGACGTGGTCAGTGCCCTGAAAACTCTCAGATCGTGAGACTGAGGGAGGCATGAGCATGAATAAGAGGAAAAGGCAAAACGAAACCAAAGGCAATTAACTCCAAACATAAGCCTGTATGTGAACTCAGTCAGGAATTGTTCTTCAAATAAAAGTTTAATGCAGTTAAATATGCCGTATGTCACAAATTATGAACCAAATTGCAAAACACTACTAAGAATCTGGTGAAGCTATCATATGATTTAATATTGTAAAGGATGGAATGGTAATACTTCCCAGAATATTTATACATTCATTTCCAAATGTTTTCTAAAGCTCAAAGCTCTCTTAATACATTCTAATTTCATATATTCTAACAAGGACAATTCTATATTTTCCCTCAGAGTTCTTTTTGCTCAAAAATATAGGTTTTATTTATTTAAAATATATAATTTTAAGACTGGAGTGAACTTAAAGAATACAGTATAACGTTTTATCTTCAAATGGGGAAAAATGCATTAACTGTGGCCAAAGACATAAAAATTATTTCAAAGAACAAGAAAAGAAAACAAGGTTGATTATCCTGCATTGCTGTTCATTTCACTGTGAGCAGGACTTTCACCATTACTTAGGCATCTTAATAAGGTTACGAAGAATTTTCAGACAGTGTGACTGATGGTAGTTCATTACCCATGTCCTTTAACATAACCTTTAGAAGGGCAAAGATAGAAAAACTTATTAACGCAGAAGTTTAGACATTTCCTCCAAAGTTAGGATGATACAGAAAAGTTTCTTACTCCTCCATTTTTCTGATTGTTTTGTCAGAATGTGAGTGTGTGTGTGTGTGTGTGTTGACTGTATCAACTTGTCTGTTAAACAACAGAGTTGTTTCCATTTGAAGCTGTTTGATGACCAGGGTTAACCTTGGGAAGGAGAAGTGGGATGAAAATAACTCTTCTTTACCGAGTTGCCGCAAAAAGCCTGGAGAGGGGAACCATGTTTCAAACCCATGGAAGTCACCAGGCCCTAATAAAACTCCAGCATCCAGCAGACCTATGTTTTCTGGTTTGGCTAAGCAGTCACAACTGCAATTCCACATAGGTTTACCACAACTCATTTTTGCAAGGACATCTTTTACAAACTACAGAGAGCACTTAGATAATTTTTAGCCCTTTTCTTTGTCTGGGCCAAGGCAAGGTTTTGATCAAGCAATGCAAAGCCATTCTTACCTTCCTTGCTTATTCTTATTCCCAACAGAAAGTAATAAACACTGTAGTTTGGCTAACGGCATAAAAGGCAATTCCATAGGTCAATAATCTTTTGCTTAACCCAGTGGCTTCCTCCAAGGACAAAGAGCAGTAAATCATAGCAGCTGATTGCTGTTGTGCTTAAGAAAATTTCGTTGTAAAATGCAACTTTGTCTTCACAGTTCTTGGAATGTGTCACTGCATACAAGTAATAAATCCTAAAGAACTGGTAGGGAAGAAAACAAATGAAGATTATGCCTATAAAAAACAGATTTTTCAATTGAGCCCAGAACTCCTGGTGGGATAGTAAGGAGTGGCGAAGCTTCCGCACCATGGACAGTGTGATGAAGACTTGGATACCCAAGAGAACCATTGCAATGGTTATGACAATAATGACTATCATATAGTTGACAACTTGTACATAATCACGGACAAGTTCTTTATGGAATCTAAAGCAGTGTTGTTCATTGTATTCTTCATTATTTCCATACTGAGAAACCACCAGGGGTACCACAATGACAATCACCAAAAGCCACATAGCAGTACTGGCAGCAACTGCATGCAGTTTTCTATAGAATTCTACTTTGTCTCTGCGCTTGAAGAAGATGAGGTACCTGATGACCAGGATCACCACGTAGAAGAGGAAGGTGAGGTACATGTGGATATGCAGCATGGCACTCACAAACTTGCAGAAAGGCAATCCAAATGTCCAAGTCCCCTTGATGAGGTATGCCACACGGAAAGGCACAGTCAGCAGGAATAACCCATGGACCACCACTAGGTTAATGACTGCCATGGTGGTCACTGAACGTGAGTTCATTTTCACCAGCAAGAACAGGATGGAGATGACACCTACCAGGCCGCCAATGAGCACTAGGAAGTAAAGCGGGATCAAATGATGGGCCACTATGTGATCACAAGAGGAACTCTCGGAGGTATTTTGTTTGTCCATTCTTTCAACATTGCCTGCAAAAGCAAAAACACCAATGTACCTGGACGAACTTCCTGACCGTTGTCCACAGCTCTTCTAGTACACTGAGAAGGTGGCTCTGTAGTTTATCTGTTTTCATGGTATTAGACTTCTATGCTTACAGAATGAAGATAATACTGCCTTCATATTTGTAGTCGCTACACCTAAAACACCAAGCCATTTCATTAGTCTGCTTGATATTTATTGTAGCACGATACCACAAACTGAATTTAGAAGGGCGTTCATTTTGGTTCACAGTTCTGATAGCTCAAGGTCAAGAGGCCACACTAGCTGACTGTGCTGTAGGGAGGTAGTAGAACCCAGGGGCTGTGAATAGCATGTACCTTTTCTAACCTCTCTCCCTCTTTTCGCAAAGGCATCAGGATTTAATCATGAGGATTCTACCCTCAGAGACACCTGGAAGGCTGAGTGACTGGTGAAGTGATGGAAAATATTTTGAGCATGGTTCTATTTCTCTAAGTCCTTCTCAGTAAAGAGCAAATGACTCAAGGATATTCATAATCAACTCCTTGAGAATGCTTGCTAGTTTGACGAAAGCTCAGGGAAGTCGAAGCAGTAAATAACTATACAAACCCTTACCCGCTTTTCTCATAATTTTAACATCATCCTCTGTGAGACCTTGGGTGAGTTCCTCCACTGAAATGTGACATGCCTCCCAAGTCTTTCATCTTCTACCTTTACATGACTTGCAAATTTAAAAAGACTCACTCCGAATACTTTTTTGGACTCTTGAACAAAAAAAGCCTCTTTGAGTACCTAGTCCTCTCTAATTAATTCTCCAAAGTCTTATTTTTATTATTTATTTTATGTTATGTATATGATAGTTTTGCCTGCATCTGTGTATATGCACCACATGAGTGCTTGGAGGCCAGAAGAGCATGCCAGATCCCCTGGAACTGAAGTCCCGGATGGGTGCTGGGAATTGAACCTGGGTCCTCGGGAAGAGCAGCCAGTGCTCTTAAGTGGGAAGCCTTTTCTTCAGTCCTCCACATTCTCCATTAGATATCAGTAAGAATTTTTGAATCTTTCATTTTTCACTACACAAGTCATGACCAATTTCCTATTTAAATCTTGCAATGACTTCTCATCTCAAAAGATCAATAATATCCTTAAATCCAGTGTGTAAAATTCTAGAAGAATTAATAAAACTTCTTTTTAAAAATCCAGTACTCCTTAGATTACTGTGCCTGGATTTTGCTGGTTAAAAGAGAAGAACTCAAGCCTAGAACTCTGACTTAAAGAGCTGCATAGTAATGATGACATCCAAGACATTTGTTTACTGATATTAGGAAAACTGGAACCGAACAGGAACATAATGCAATTATTCTCTGGGTTGCTGACATTTGTAACACATTTGCAATTGCTCCTAATGCTTTTCTGAACACCTCTTCAAACAATGTATTCTTACCCAAATTATAAACCTATTATTAAGCCAAATTATATACACAATGTTGATGAATCTCAAAAGGTTTGTATAAACCATGTATATTCTCAGTGAGGTGGTGGTGCTTCTAAAGGCACAAAAAATTTAATGAAGTAAAAAAATATTATTCTATGTATCAAGCAGAGAAATGTGCACAGTGACTAAACAGACACACCGATATAATAAATATTCAGAGGAACATGGAAGACAATTAGAAAAAACAATCTCTAAAAATGTTTTCTAGAGAAATAATAGTTTATGAAAAGTTGAGAAAATGTAGTGATACACCATACCATAAAGGTTGTATGTTGTATGATTTCTTTTCCTAGAAAATTCAAAATAAATGTGAGAGAAAACAGGTACATGTAGCCCAACTTGTTGGGCTTTTAAGAGAACGCTGGGATGATGGATGAGTGATATCATCATTGAACTATACACGTAAAATGACCAATGCCCAAGTATTTCCTTTACCTCAATTAAAACACAATGATATCCTAACTCCATATCACAGAACACACTTTTTTTGAGCACAGAACACACTTTCAGAAAGCTGTGGCCCACTTAACCATATTTCCCTGTAAGCTGTGAGAAGGTTTCTGTGTTATAGTGCATAATCTCACCACTTGCCTTCACTTTTCCTCTGTAAAAGGGCAGTGCTAGCGAGTAGAAATGATCTTGCTTCCATCTGAGTCAAGCATGGACATGCCTCCAACACATCTGCTCACCATTTCCTCCAGCTGTTAGTTTAGTGAGACTAATCCTGAAAGAAAAGAGGAAAGCCAGTGGTGTGTCACTTGATCAATTTCTTCATAAACTTCCATGATCATTGCCTTTCAATCATCAGAAGCAAGTGTCAAATGATTCCCGTGTGCCAGGACAATATTATATTGAGTTATTTACTCTCGCTGTAGGCTCACAGCTGTGCAGTATATTGTAAGATGGAATTTAGATAAGACAGCCTGTAGGCCCTCTCTATAGCTCCAAGAGCAGGAGGTGGGCATGACCAAGAATCTATAGAGTGGTTCACTCTGCACATGCTCACTCTTCCTTGCTTCCTTCACTGTCATAGACTTTCTGAAGCCATAGCTCCTGAATGTGACTGCTGCTGGAAACAAGAGCTGCCCAATGATGAACGGCAGTATACAAAAGCATCAGTTCATCTGGTAATATGGCAGTGGCTTGATCCATTTGCTCTAAGGACGTTGTGGCAGACTTCTGCTACTATAAGTCCTGGATCTCAGCTTTCAAGGTGACATATTAAACACCCATTATAAGTATTATTGAATGTAAAGGGAGTAAAACAGTTCAAAATCAAATTAAAAGATGGGTTTTTAGGCTGAAGGGGTCCAGCCCCACAGTCTCAACAGAAGGTCCATCTGCCTTTGTCCAGTTTCTACCAGAAAGCTTCAAGAGACCCAGAAATGAACCAGCTCCGACCCTTCCTTCCTTGGGAGTAGCCCTTTGTTTTCCTTACTTTCTCACTTTTCGTCAACTTCCCTTAATAAAGCTCACTTCCCCACTGCCTACTCCCACGGGTGTCTGAAGGTTTTTCAGTTTTGTTGGTATGAAACAAGAAGTCACTGCTTCAGGTTGAAGTCTGGTCACTGTTGAGTGTCTGATATCAGAAGCACCTGGGCTGAGAACTGTCCTTGCTTCTCAAAAACTGCAACACTCTAATGCCAGGAACCTGGTTTCCTTATGGCCCTCTGGGCACAGCGGCTCTCATGTCTGTTTGACCTCATCCATTGGCTCTGGCTGCAATCATCTCATATGTGTAAGAATCAAATTCTACATACGTATTCATTCAATATTACTTTAACTGTTTCCTCCGTATTTGTATTTATCTACTCAGTTTCTTTATCCATAGCTTGTGATCTCTTCATGCTTCTCCTGGTTTCCATCTAAGGTAAATTTCCTTCCACTTGAAAACTCCATTTAGCATTTCTTTTAGTGAAAGACTAAGAGTTCTTAGTTTTTGTGTGTGGGTGCATCTGAAAACGTCTCCATTTCATCTTCATTTGAAGGGACATTTCCATGGCATAGCAGCATATTTTAATGCTTTCTTCCAGTGTCTTGTGTCCTGTATTCGAGCTTTCACTTTTGGCGCTTTGACCATTCATGCAGCTCTCGCATCTGCTAACATCGTACATCTTTTCATCTTTTTTCTTAAGCTTTATGCAAAGTGGATGATTTCCTTGAGCTAGGCATAGTCTCGTGTCTGTGGGTTTTTCTTTGATTTTCCTACTTGAGATTTCTCTTTTCATCGTAAACGAGTTGCCTGACATTCTTGGTTACCTTAGGGAAATTGTTAACGTTGACCCTAGAGACCCCATTTTGTTCCAATTCATTCTTTCCCCTCAGAGTTTACTCATGCTAGACATTTTCATTGTTTCTCTTATCTCTGCTTTCTCCATCTCTTCTCCAAGCTGCATATTTTCAGTTGTTTTTGTCCACTTCTCTTATAATTCACTGTGTCATCAATTAAAATGACTGAGTTCATCATGAAATACTTTTAGTTCTTGATTGTGCTTATGCTGATTCATAAATTTTATTTTGTTTATAAAACATTTCCATATGTTATTTTGTCTTTGTATTTTCTTCTAACTCTTAAACATTTTAATCACCTTATTTTAAAAGCCTTGGTACTGCCATTTAAGATTTATTTCTATGAAATTTCTCTTGCTTTTCTGTTACACGATCATAGCTTTTCTCAGATCTAGTAATTTAATATTGATTTCTGGAATTTAAATTTTATGCAAAGTTTCCAGATAATGTCTGTTCTTAAAAGTAGGCATTACCTTTAACTCCGTAACAGATTATTTTGAACCATGGCTTGCACTGTGTATCATTTCCCCCCATGTTTAAATATTGCAAACTAGAGAAAGAAGTAAACATCTGCAAACCTAAGGAAGATCCTAAAACTTACAGAATTCACAAGGCTTCCCTCCCAGGTTATATAGACAGCGAAGACGAGATGAGGCTCTCCAGTCTCTTGAGCTGCCTGCAAGTCCTTCAGAGTGCTCCAGCTGAGCAGTGTCTGTGAATCATTACCCATGCGCTGACTTTCAGTGACACAGCTGTCTTTGAGATATGCACCCTCTGGCCGCAACCGGCCCCCCATAGTCCTGTAAGTAGCTTTCATAAACTCTTTAGTTTATTAACCAAGATGTGACCAGAATCAAGTATTTGATCTGTCATTTGTTTCTTATCTAGGTTGCATCAAAGGCTCTTTCTATCTCTGCAAAGGAAGACACATAACAGTTATTCAGTCTTCACAAGGCTTAGTTTATTACTTTACTCCTCATTCATTTCAACAGTAGTCAAAAGTATTGTCCTAGGTATCATTAGCTAATATTCCAGACCAGTGATTCTCAACCTGAGGGTCATGACCCCATTGGGGCAACACATATCACATATCTTGCATATAAAATACACATTATGATTCACAGCAGTAGCAAAATTGAAGTTATAAAGTAGCAATGAAATTACTTTAAGGTTGGGGGTCACCACAACATAAAGAACTGTTTTAAAGAGTTGAAGCATTAGGAAGGTTGAGAATCACTGTTCTACACTTACCTCAAGTCTTTTCTTAGAAAGCCATTTTTTTTCTCTGCCATACTTTATAGAAATTTTCTCTTTCAGGATTGTGGTCTTTCACTCTAGAATCCATAACATTACAGAAGAATTTTAATTTGTAGCCCTGAGTTAGAAAATGGTCAGTATAGAATAGATGTTCCTTAGGTTAATTCTTTGAGTTCTCTCTTCAGGAGGCCTGCCTACTTTACTCATTCCCTTGGATACACATTCAGGCAAATAAATTCTGCATTTTATTTAACTTCATTAAATTAGGTGCTGGGGATTGTGCCCAGGGCCTAATGCATGCTAAGTAAGCATTCGCCATTAATCTGTATCAACAGCTCTATGTTCTATTTTATTTGAGTTTTTTGATTACTCATGGTGACACATCTGATCATTTAATAGCCAATCTACCCCATGATGATTGAGATGCCAATGTAGTTTGGGGTGTTTTGGTAGCACAGGAAAGACTGTTTTAGAATTGTTGAATTCTACTCAAAATAGAGGTGCCTTCCAACATGCAGAGATTAGTTTCCTGACTTTGTAAAAGTTCTACTATGAATTGAATTTATAAATTATGTACGCTGTCACGCACTGTCAGCTTGGAGGTGTGTTATCTAATGGCTGCATAAGCGAATAGACTTCTTAATGTTCTCCAGTCTCCCTCCGTGCCCTGGCTACTCTGGCCTTGTTCCAAGTGCTGCAGTGCCCAAACTTTTCCCATTTAGCATTTGAATCTCAACCCAGCTTTTAGCCAGTTTGTGATTCTGTCGCTACTTACGCTTTGCTCACGGCTAATCAGGATATTGTGGAAGACGTCCAGATGGCCTCACCCATGGTACAGCTCCTCCATCCTGCCACAGGGCTCTCAGTGAGGCTGACCCTCGCACTAAGCTACTCCTGGCCTCTCTCAGTAGGCCTGCTGGGGGTGCACTCTTGCTTCATATCTTGCCCAGCCACCAGGCCTGATGAAACTGGGTAAGACAATGAGAAAACAGAAGCTAAAACCTCTTTCTGTCTAGTGTGTGGTTTCTTACAAAACAAAGAAAACTTTCTTCCTCTTTCTCTGAGGCATGTATTCTTTTACTGATGTCTTGAAGATGACTCCAGCCAATGTAATGAGCACCTATCCCCAAGTTGACTACCAGCCTTTGAAAGTCAAGCAATTACCAAACTAGGGAAGAAGATGATAAATTGATAAAGGCTTTTGAGAGCACAGGTATTAAGGGAGGTCAAAAGAAGTTAGAACTCATTGTTTTTGGGGGTGGAAATAAAAATAGTGTGTTTGTGTGCGCATGTGTATGTGTGTGTTTGTGTGTGTAGTTTTCCTATAGAGAGTATAAAGTAATTGTAGGGATGCATGCTGGGACTTTTAAATTAAATAACCTAGAAGTTTTCTATCTCTTTTTCTTTTCCTCAGCAAGGTGGATTCATTATCCCATATGAATGAGCAGCTTACAGCCGTGGCTGCGCATGTCCATATCAGCAGAGTCCAAGAGTGACAGAGTCACCTGTATGAGGAAAATGTCCCTGTTATATATTCAAAACAGACCATTTTCTGATCAAGGAGAAATGATAGCTTGTTGGGCCAAACAACTTCTATCAGTATCGCATTCAAGAATTGAGCACTCAAGACTGAAGCAGAAACATTGAAATCTGTCACAGTAGTCATCTGGAATTTGATGTTAGCCGTGGGGAATATCGATCTTGCAGGCCTCGTTACTTTACACAGCGGTGTCTGTAGATAAGATGTAACAGGAGCAGTAGCTCCACCAAAGCGAATGCTTCTGTTAGAATCCAGACTTCCTAAATACTTAGCTCTCCACTACATTTGCCTGTTAGAATTGGAAATGCAAGAGGAATAGGGAATGAGATCCAGGCTACAGACACTCTGAAGAGGAAGACAAAGAAACAGACCTATAAGGCACCCAGGATAGAGTGTTTGGGATGTAGTAGTTTGTGTTAGCTCAAGACATCACCTCACACATGAATGTTACAGAAAAAAAGGGGGTATAGTTACTATATCTGTAGTGATTCGATAAGTTAATGAAAGAAAGAAAATTTGTTAAGAGAACAGAGCAGGGAAAAAGGAGGAAGAAGATTAAAACAGAAGGAATGGGGAGGACAGATTGAAGGTCCCTGCCAACAAGGCTGCCGTCACCTGTAAGCCTGGTACCAGTTATGGCAGCTTCCGCGGTCCAGGTCTTTACTCCAGGAAAGGCTGTGAACTCATTTATGTACCTAGTTGGTTGCTGTTTAATAAAACGGAAACTGTTTGCCCACGTGGCAACTGATCCCTGTTGCTCTTCAGGAAGATAAGGGATGTCATTCCTGCTTCCTTGGAAATAGCAGCAGCCATGGAGATTGTCTACCAACACGTACAACGATCACTGGAGTTCTTCTATGTCACCCTGGCCTCTGCACCAGGCTTTCTCTTCTCCTGGACTCTACCCCCAACAGAACGTCCCACCGTGTCCTTAGGGCCATTTCTCTAGAAGTCCTTGCTTGTAACCATATGCATCCTCAACAGCTTCTCCAAAAGACCTGCATATGTCTGATAGTCATCCCTTCCTTGTTCCATTAATTCTCAATTTAGCTGTATGTTTTGTTTTGTTTTGTTTTTTTGTATGTGTGTCCTTGTTTTTAACTTTGACTATTTTTAACGTTGGCTTAATGTTCTAACAGAGCATGCGCTGTTAACTGAATGGGTGAAGGAATGCTGAAGGAATGCTGGTGATGTCATTGAACCTTTTTTTAATGAACTCATGATTTACTCTAGACCAGAAACTGATATTAGGATCACAGATGTTAGGCCACATGTGTGTCCCATGAGAAAGCTGTTCAAGGAGTATAGTCTCTTCTTTATCTGGGCAGTGACTGCCTGTCCTGGCTATGGATGGACCCCTTCTTTGGCTCTGATTGACCCTCAAGGACCAGCATGAAGCCTAGTGTCAAACTCCAATCCTCTGCCCTCTCTCATGTTCATCCTTGAAAGTTCTTCCTTGATCTCTTTTGTTGGGCAAAATGAAATCAGAGCGCCTACCCTGTCCTGTCATTTATGTTCTTCGCAATCTGGTTTCAATTTAGTTTCAAGACATATTACTTTTCAGGGTCCAATTCTTTCACCTTCATCCTGCTCCCAGGCCTACCAATCCAAGAATATTCCCTTCATTCCTGCAGGTTGTTTCTTTTACCTATGCACTCCAAATGAATGCTAGACAACCAGACAGAAGTACAAATTGCATCATAAATTATTCCATTTCTCCTGTTAGGGGCTTGCCCTGGCCTCCTGTTACGTATGAACGTTATATACACTTATTAGTATGATATACTAGACCAGAACCCACTGACTTTTGTAAGCTTAAGCCAGTTCCCCAACCTCCCAATCCAACTAGAGCATGAGAATTCTCCTGGGCTGGTACATGATTTCTTGAACTTCCACCTGTGTTGGTTTGCCTGAAACTCAGCTGTAGCCAACTTCCGTGTATCTTGCCAGTTCCCTCCATATGCTTTGCCACAAGCTGGCTCAGACTGTGTGGTCATTGTCCATTTTACCAGGACTACCTCAAATCAGAAGTGAGATTGGAAGTGGTTTCTGTGACTGTCTTTTAAGGAATACATGATAAACTAACAATATTGAGTAACCTACAAAATAGGAGTCTACAAATGTTATAGAATCTTACAAAGTAACGTTATTCAATCCCTCATCCTCATGGGTGCATAGCCTGTTTCCAGGACATCTTTCCATCTACAGACAGATTAGGAACTATTGGTCTACACTGAGACCTCTTACATTAGTCGTTAAATAATATCGTTTTACATGTTTATTGTATAGTAGGTAACACAGATTCTGTAACGAATAAAGCACATCTCTGCATTTAAATTTTCTTCTTTGTGGTAGAAGACAAACGGGAAGATAAATTACTTAGCAGAATCCCTATGTATATGAAAAATGTTACAGCAGTTTAAAAAGAAGAGTTGTAAGTTAAAGATAGAGAGTGAATGTATCACGTGGAAGAGGGCATAGAAAGATTGTAAGACTCGGAGGGTCAATGAGTTTGTGCCTCCTAGTAACTTCAGAAGCTATACCCATAAAGTTTCACCAACATGACTGTCCAAATGTGAATTGAATATGGATGATACCAGTAAACATTCCAGTGGATAAGGGCAGGAGACAGTATAGACTGAAGGAGCGGAGATAAAATTGAGGAAGAAGCAAGAATTCTGTGATGACTGCCAGGCCTTGAATAAAGCAATCGAAAATGGACTCACTGCTATTCCAAGGAGGACTATACACATAAGTAATGTTAATCTGACTGTGCAGGGTGTGTGTGTGTGTGTGTGTGTGTGTGTGTGTGTGTCTGTGACAACAAGCAAAGGAGGTCATGAATTTGGGAGACCTGCAAAGGGTTAAAGGAAGGAAAGGGAAGTGGGAAAATGGTGTAATTATATTTGATTTCAAAGAATGAGAAAATGTAAAATGAAAACAAGCACGCACATACACATAGAACACTGGGACTCTACCTTATTCCGGTAAGAATGGCTAATTAAAGGAAATAAGGGATAACAAATTCTCAAGATGACCAGAGAAAGCAGAACAATTACACATTCTTGATGAGAATACAAATCAGCACAGCCACTATGGAATCAGTCTGTATTGGGAGTTCTAAAAAAACTAAAATTCGACAGCCATATATTCTGCCTCGTCACTCCTGAACATGCAATAGAAGTCAGCAAGCAGGAATAGCCAAGGATACTGCAGCATTCTCAATAGCCAAGATATGGGAACGGTCTTCAATGACAGGATGAAGAAAACGTGGTAAGAATACTTGGAGAATTGTATTTTTCAGCCACAAAGGAGTATGAATTCATGTCATTTTGCAAGAAAATTAATGGAATGAGAGATCACCAAGTTAATCAAAGTAAATCAGACTTGGAAGACAAATACTTTCTTTCCTTTGCAAAATCTAGCTTTAAACACACACACACATGCATACATACCTGCATACACATGCATGCATTCATTCATGCAAGCACCATACATACGTACATGTACACACACATGCACTAATGTGAGAGTTTGGGCAAAGGAAAAGACTACCAGAAAGCAAGAGGAAATGAGACGGTTAAATGGGGTGTATATTAGCAAGTACATAATATACATGTAAGAAAATGTCACAATAGAATCCATCATTTTACAATTATACCAATATTATAAATATGCTAACAATAAAAAACTATATCCATACAACTCACCTTCAAACTAATTCAAAAAGTTGAAGTACACATATACTTTCAAAATGTGAAAAACTGATATAGTAAAATACAATCGAAAAATCTGGGCAAAGTAAATATTGGAATTCTTTACCTTATTTTTAGTAAGATTTCTATAAATGGTCAGCAAAGAATTACTTATAAAATAAATATTTTTAATTAGACATAATTAATCTGGGATAGACTCATTCTTGCCATTTACACTATGACTGACAATCTACATCACCTTTCACCCAAATCTTTCCAACAAACTCAAGAGTTCCTTCTTCTCCCCTGCCTCTCCTGTAGTCTGTCTCAGCTCAGCAGCCAGGGTAATCTGCAAAGGGGAAGTCAGAAGGCTTCTTCACACTTCTCCAGCGGCCTCTCCCCTTACTCGGAATCACACCAAAACTTAAAAGCTTTCTGCATAGCCCTGAGGGAGTCCTTCCCACTAGCTGTGCCTTTAATCTCACCTACACTTTCTTGCCTCATTAATACATGCCAACAGAACATGACTGCTGACATGCCCCTGCCTCAGGGCCCTTGTACATAAATAGAGACCTTTCTTCGGGACCATTTTTCTCCAGATAGTTGCTGAGCTTGCTGGCTTCTTTCATGCTCAGGTCCTTCCACAGAGATTTCTGTCCTCTTTTCCTGTTGGAAAAGATGATGCCATCTACACTCACTCCCCTTCTCATTACTAGTCTCCATGGCACGTGTCCAAGCTTTATGTGCTTCTTTGCCTGTTCACCCAACTGCTTTCTATTGGTGTGATACTAAGTACTTTGCTTGTTTGCCTATTTGTCCTATTGCTCACTACACTAGAAGCTAAGACATTTAAAGACAAAAATAAATCTACGTTGTTCCCATTTTAATCTATAGAATTGGCCCTGGGGCTTTGTGAGTATTATCTTCTCGATAAATAAATATTTAATGAATAAACCAAGGCATCCTATAATTCTAGGAAAGCACAAAACCACCACCTAATCAATAAAAGATGCTGCACATGTGGCTTACAAACCATGAGAAGGAAAAATAATCAATTAAGGCAGAAAGGACCAAAGCAAACAGAAAACCAGCAAGCAAACATCATAAAAACAAAACAAAACAAAAACAGCAAACGTAGCTAAGTATGTGATGTGCCCAAAATCCCAGCACTTAAGAAACTGAAAACTGACCCAGTCACTGTTTGGAATCAGCCTGGTTACAACTATCTCAAAACACAACCAAAAAGTTAACAAGCTGAATGTCCTAATCAGTGAAATGTAATTTGTTTGTTCTGTTTTTTTTTAAGATAAGTTATTTATAGAACTGTGTAATATAGAAAAATACCTGAAATAAATTGTATAAAAAGCCAGAGGGGTCCAAGACACCAGAAGAGCACAGCCTACACAATCAACAGTCTACTTAGCAGGGTTCATAGGCGTTCACAGAAACTCATCTAACAATCACAGCGCCTGCATGAGTCTACGCTAGTTCCTGTCATGGTTGTTAGCTTGGTGTTCTTGTGGGACTTCTAACAGTGAGAGTGGGGGTTTCTCTGACCCTGTCACCTGCTCTTGGGACACTTTTTCTCCTACTGGATTGCCTTGTGCAGTCCTGATATGAGGGCTTGCGCTTGATCTTATTGTAACTTGTTATGCTGTGTTCTGTTGATGTCCTTGGGAGGCCTGTTCTATTTTGGAGGGAAATGAGGAGGAGTAGATCTGGGGGAATGGGAAGGGAGGGAACTGAGAGTAGAGGGAGGGGAAGCTATGGTCAGGATGTACTGTGTGAAAGAATTTAAAAATAAATCAAGGGAGAGTGTGCCTAACCTGAGCCATGTTTTACATAGAAGTGCCTGGGATCCATCTCCTCAGAGTCCCAGAAGCAGGTTCATGCAGAGATGCGGTGGACTGGTTTGAGATAGACCAGGGACTTGATGAATCACAGTGGCCGTCATGGAAGCTCTCATTGGCTGTGCTGTCAGTCTCAGAGAGCTCTGAGTACTTGTCCCAGTCCTTCTGGTTCTATCTCTTACTCTCTTTGCTCTTGGTTCAGCGCTGGGATCTCCTCTCTTGTTGTGTCTTGGCATTGGTGTCTTGACTTTCAACTCTAGGGATTCAGCCCTACCCAGCTGTTTTCTGTGTAACACTTTTCATTGCATCTTCTCTTCTCCCTTGCCTTTCTCCACTGAGCCTTACTCTGCTCCATCTCTGGGGCATGAGCAACACAAGAACTACAGACCAGAAGACAAAGAACACAGAACCACGGTGTTTTGTGAAACTGGAGATTCTAATGTGGAAATTTTGATTAAACTACAAAAGGCACTGAGATCCACACAAAAACCTGCAGAAGAGAGCTGGCCACTCACAGGCTAATCTCATATCTCTGCTCTGTTCCAGAGACAAAATAGTCATGGTGCGTCAGCAGCCTGTCTTAAGCCCACTCCACCTTCATTATACCACTTGTGAGCATGCGAGATTCTGGAGCTAAAACAGAAATCACAGAAAGGGTTCCTGAGAATGGGTTAGCCTCCACCTTCGTCCAGTCCACAAATCACATCCAGATTCTAATATTTGTTTAATCTCTCTTGGAAAATCAGCAGCAATCTATCCAAAAATGTACCAAGGAAAATTCTGGAATGACAGATTCCACATTAGGGAGCACCTTAGCCTACCTAAAAAACAAAACAAAAACCTCAACTTTGTCTAAAAATACCAAGAGCAGGTGAAACACAACAAAAACATATCAAGCTAGAAAAATCCATTTGAGGAAATCACATATGGGAGGAGCATATATAAAAGTCCCCCTTCCTGTACACTGTTTTTATATTTTCACTCTCTGTGGTCATTTTCCTCTGCATCCTGAGAATAATCACCTGGTTCTTCAAAATCAATTTCTATAAAAAGAAATCTCCTCTAGAACAGCTTCCAGTGAAATGAGACTTGGAGTCTCTGTAACAACAACAACAACAAAAAAATTCCAGTGGGGAAAAAAACCCCAAATAACAACAGAAAGATGTGAAAAAAAAATGAGGACTTAATAGAGGCTGGAAGGACTGGACTAGATAGAATGCAATGTAAATGACGGTAGGGAGATAAATGTAACCAGAATGCATTACATACATGTATGAAATTATCAAACAATATGAATTAATTTAAAATTTTCCTTTGCAGCTAGAGAAAGAAATTCTGGTTCAAACTATTACTTCTGTTTCTTGAGGGGTTAAATGTGCTACCTTTGTTTTTAATCAGTGTGAAGACACCTTCTGGTTTCTTTGGAGAAAAGTAGAAGCGAGGTAAACCCCATGAATTTGACAGACATGAGCTTTGTGCTTGTACAAAAGGCAAACAACACACTGGTCTCCCCTGCTTCTCCATAAAAAGGGACAGCAGCCCAGTTCTTCCATTTCCTGGGAGAGCTCTGCACAGAGCTTCAGGTCTCATTATTGAGATGCCTTGTGAATTCTGGTCCTCGCAGATGCTCCCCTGCCCTTTGAAATCTCATTTCCAGGCATTTGATTTTTTCTCAAACTATAAGCCCATGAAGTGCTGTGCTTAAAATTCCTGCGTGTTCAGGGCCACTTAGCCTTCTAGGCACCCTTACTGCTGAATCTTCTAACCCCACAGAAACACAGAATGCCATGCAAACATGCTTATGTGAACAGTTAAGGGAGGTGAGGCCAGACCAACATAACTTTTCCAAGGTACAATCTACAGTCTATTAACGTCAAAAAATGGTAAATGGAAAATTCAAAAAATAAAAGGAATCATGATTTTAGTTGCCTGCCATTCTGGCTGACGCAATCTCATCATCCTCTCCTTCCCCCCAGGACACGATTCATCCCTTTACTCAGTGTGTCCGTGCCACGACACTACTCACCCCTGCCTCACTTAGAGATCACAGGAATCAGATCTACTGATGGGGATTTTGCTGTTTTAGTTCTCATAGCCCTTGCTTTTACTTAACAACCACAAAGCACTAGCTGACAAGCACAATAGGCCAAAGAGAAGATGCAATGTATTCCCTTTGATTAAAAAGATGACAATTATTGATCCAAAGATAGGAAAGATATCATGGAAGGTTGCTAAAATCAATGGCAAGAAAGCATTTTGTGTCTAAGACTATGGACAAGGAAGAAGTTTGCTAATCTTGCTCCTGTATTCAAAATTCAGAAGTTAGAGCCCCAGAGCATGACAAGGGCCAGGCTTAGGAGGACAAGCTGTGAAGCCAGAGCATCTGGCATCATACAGTGGAATCATCGAGTGTGTCTTCAAGGGTCCGGGGAGCTCCTGCAGTCAACGATGCTAATGACTGGAAGCACCAAGACATCAGAAAACAAGAATCAGCAATCCAGAAAATAAAGGCTACTCCCCTGTGCTCATTCACTATGCCTGGCTCTAAGCCAGTTTCCCCTACAGCATCATAGCAGGCTTTCTTTCCTTCTCCACCACCACCACACAATGTGTGCTACTATCCACTTGCCTGTCAGCTCTGATGTTGGGTCTACTTCATGGAAAGGGCTTCATTTCCTTTTCTTGTCTCAATGTTTGGGTCTCTTTTATCTTATTGTAAAAAAAGTAACTAAAAGAAACCCCCCCAAAAAAATTCCTTTAGCAGAAGTCTTAAAGGTTTCGGCGTACTACTTAGTATCTTTTCCGCATCTGTGTCAGTTATGACCTATTGTATCTCTGTTTTCAACCGGTGATTTTCAACAGCAAGGCATCAAAGGTGCTGAGCCTTGAGGTGTCCACACTTTGAAATGATGGTACCACATTGCACAGAGTAGCTGCCTCCAGAGTTGATAGCCAAGACCTCGATGGCGTCATCATAAATAATCATGACAAATGTTTTGTGGATTGTTTTGCTTATATTTTACATAATCTCTAGGTGATGTGCAGAAAAGGAGTTAGCTATATGGTGGGAAGCATTTATGAATATGGATTTATAGCTTATAGATTTATATTATCAAACTGATTCACTTCAAAGCATACCAACTACTACCTAAGGTCAAAGGTTTATTCTTACTTTTCTAATGTTAGTCTTTCCTAGAGAGTCAACTTAAGTTGCTTTCTATCCAGGCATTTTCTGTCAGCTAACAGTCTTTATTTGCTGCTCTTAGGGGTGTATTTCTGCAATACTTACCATGAAACCGTGAAAGAAATGCTGTTATTATCCCAGGAGCCATACATTAGCTTATAGTCCTCTGTGCGCTCATTCTCCTGCAGGAAAGAGCTCCCCTAGAAGTTCTGCAAGGCCTTTTCTGTTCACCTAATTCCCTTCCTATCCAAGCAGAGCCCTGAAGAAGTCGCTGATTTCCATCTTGATAACAAATATAATCCACCAAGTAGTTCAGCTATCAGCCCAGCATCAAAGTCAGAGAGGGCCAAGAGCAGCAAGAGACAGCAGAAATGTGGTGCTTCTTGGAATATGTGAACATGTCAGTTTTTCCTGGATGGCTTAATCAGGTTAACATGGAATTTTAGCTTTTGCAGTACTCATTCTATATTCTGCCAATAAACCTTGCATTTTAAAATAAAATAAAAAGAAATCTGGAGCCTGTTTATTAAGGGGACAATGGCATTTCATTTGGAGAATTGGTGTGGGAGGTCCTTCTATGTGTTGCTTTTATTGGTTAATGAATAAAGAAACTTCTTCGGCCTGTTGATAGGGCAGAACTTAGGTAGGCGGGGAAGATGGAACTGAATGCTGGGAGGAAGAACGGCGGAGTCAGGGAGACACCATGGAGTGGCCATCGGAGTCAGACATGCTGAAACTTTGTCGGTAAGCCACTGCCACATGGCGATACACAGATTAATAGAAATGGGTTGAATTAAGATGTAAGAGTTAGCCAATAAGAAGTTAGAGCTAATGGGCCAAGCAGTGATTTAATGAATACAGTATCTGTGTGATTATTTCAGTTAAGGGTGGCTGGGACAAACAAGTAGCCTCCATGCAACAGAGTGGCTAACAGTTCAAAGGTTTAGTCCATTATTATCATGGTGGGAAACATGGTGGCGTACAAACTGACATGGTGCTGGAGAAGGAGCTGAGGGTTCTTCATCTTTAGCCACAGGCAACAGAAACTGAACTGTTTACCACACTGAGCATAGCTTAAGCAAAGGAGACCTCAAGCCCACCCCCACAGTGAATTACCTTCTCTAACAAGGCCACACCCACTCCAACAAAGCTACACCTCCAAATACTGCCACCCATAGTAGGGGCCATTTTCTTTCAAACCACCACAGGTGGAAAATTACCTTTGTGTCCCATCTAATCTTCAGGTCTTTTATTGGGTTTGTCTCCAGGTACCCCTGTGCTATACTCCCAACAGGGCTAAGGTAACCTCTAAATTCTCTAAGATTTGACATTTAGTCCCTTCTTTGAATATTAATTCATGATTCACAGATGTTGCAGCAAAGGATGACTATTGATATTCTGAAGAAAGAAATCTAGTTTCTGGGAAATTTTTGATCATCTCAACAAGAAGCTGAAACCAACTTTCCTATTGTGAAACAAGGTGAGTTATATGTTAGAGAAGTTAGGGTGCTTAAAAGAAAGTACCGACTGTCAATACTGTGTGAAGAAGGGACCAAAGTTCAACTGAGATTTTCTTGGAAAATGTGTGCATAGAAAATGTATTGCTAAGTGAAAGATTTATATGGCAAAAAAGTCAATGACTTGAAGAAAGAAATTGAAGAAGATATCAAAAAATGGAAAGATCTCTCATGTTCACGGATCAGTAGGTTTAACTTAGTAAAAATGACTATCATACCAAAAGCAATCTAAAGATTCAATGCAATCCTC
Organism: Chionomys nivalis; assembly: GCF_950005125.1. NCBI lineage: Eukaryota > Metazoa > Chordata > Mammalia > Rodentia > Cricetidae > Chionomys > Chionomys nivalis. Next base: position 40,185,737 of record NC_080098.1, read on the forward strand.
ATCAAAATTCCAACACAATTCTTTACAGACATTGAAATGACAATATTAGACTTCATATAGAAAAACAAAAAACCAAGGATAGCTAAAACAATCCCAAACAATAGTAGAATACCCAAAGGTATCACTATCTCTGATTTCAAGCTGTGCTCCAGAGCTGTAGTAATAAAAACTGCATGGTATTGCCATAAAAACAAACAAGTTGATCAATGGAATAGAACTGAAGAGCCAGACATAAACTCACAGACCCATGGACACCTGATTTTTAATAAAGTAACCAGAATTATACAGTGGAAAAAAGAAAGCACCTTCAACTGGCCTAACTGATCTTCTACGTCTATTTGCATGTAGAAGAATGCAAATAGATCCATATCTATCACCCTGCGCAAAACTCAAGTCCAGGTGGATCAAAGACCTCAACATAAAACCAGACACACTTGAATATGACAGAAGAAAGAGTGGGAAATAGCGTTAAAAGCATTGGCACAGGGGACAACTTCCTGAACACCAATAGCACAGACATTAAGACCAACAATTAATAAATGGGACCTCATGAAACTGAAGAGCTTCTCTTAAAATCCTTTTCCTCCTACTGGGTTGCCTTGCCCAGCCTTGATAAAGGGGAGTTCTGGGAGCAGTGGAGGGAGGGGAAAATGTGGTTGGGATATATTGTGTGAGAAAAAAATAAATAAAAATTTTAAAAAGAAAGAAAGTAAATGCACTGCTGGATTCGTGGCCAACAAGATGGCCAATCCTGAGATTTTACGTGTTGACAGAGACCTGGGTTATACAGTTCTATTTTGTTCCATTTCTTAGTCTACACTCCTTCCTTCCTTAAACTCAACTAAGACAACTATTCTGTGATTGCACCAGTTGCCAAGCAACCAATAACCCTTGCCCTACTTCTGATTCTGGGACACCTGAACTACCCAGATTTCTGTGGACATTTCCAAAAGCAAACCAACTATATTTGTATCACAGTCTTTTCAGATTACAGAAGAAAATCAAGATATGCCCATGAAACATGTACAAAACAAGGAATCTATTCTTTTCTTTATACCTCTGAAAGGCTCCTCCCAACAAACTGGCGGAGAGTTGGTTCCTGAATTTGTTTTATATAGGCTGCTTAGTAACCAGTGTTATCACCAGTCAATTAAACTTTTAAACCTACTTTTTTTAAAAAAAACTGTCTTGTCTTGAATTACTGTTTACCTTCTTCATATCACTGAATATAATGTTTAACTGTAAATGTTTTTGTTTCATGTATTGATCAACTACTTTCCTTACTAGATTAAAACCTCCATGAGTGCAGTCAACATCACCATTTAGCTTAGAGCCTAGAAAATGGTATATGCTTTGTGGGCTATTTGCTTAATTTAAGCTGTCTTTTTTGTTCTCCTTTATGCTTCTATGCTTTTTAATGATGGAAACTTTCCCTATAACTTACTTACTTCAGCCCAGAGATGGAGAAACACTGTGCCTGATGTTGAGACCAGAATATCCATTTCCTCTTATATTTATTATAAATTCTCTTTCTGAACAATATGAAAACATGTATTTTATTTATAATTCAGATGTTTACTCAAGAGATATGTAAAGATTGCGATGCTGGTTACTATTGTCAGCCTGATGAGATCTAGAGTCCTAGGGGACAAGTCCTCTGCATGTGTCTGTGAAGACTGTCTAGGACAAAGAAGATGGGAATAGCCACCTTGACTTTGGATGGCACTTTGTCATGGTTTGAGGTTCCACATGAAATTAAAAGAAGAAAGCATCTCCTTTTCATCTTCTTTCCTTCTTACCTCCGACAGCTATTTTGTCCTAGTCCCAGCTAAAATAATTAATTGCATGGTAATAAATGAAGGACTCGAGGTAAATGCAGCCAAATGTCTCAAGCAATTCTAAGAAGTAGACAGATGATGTGGGAGAAATGGAGATGGAAGAAGATTGTGCCATTAAAGCATAGGTGTGAAAATAAGCCAAAGGGAAGAGAGCAATGCAATAGGTACTGTACTGAAATAGAATCGAAGGGCAGAAAAGAGTGCGCAGACAGAGGAGTGAGAAAAACGAGGTGGAGAAAAGAAGTGTCAGGTCACGGAACAGAATTAGCCACAAAGGATAACGGTCAGGTGTTCTTTTCTGTTATGATCGGAAATGCATCAGGCAGCACATTCACAATCTCTGTAGACTCTGACAAGCTAGCTCTAGTGTTTTAGAGATGTCCACAGCAGCCCTAGCAGCCAGAAGAAGTATATTCAGCTCTCTTTTTAGTTAGGTTTTGGGCTATGTGCCTTGGGATAAAAGAAGGAGATTTCTCTTCAGTGTATTTGACATCTGTTCTTCTCACAGCGCTTCATCTATATCTCTGTATCGCCTAGTCTCAACCCTTTCATTACATGTGTAAGAAATTAGATGAATTTGAATCTTACAAATATTCCTAATAAATAAGGCTATCCGATTTCAGGTATGTCCATGGTTTGAACATAGTTTTTTTCAAAAAATTATATCTGTGTTGGAAAATTGAAGCTCACAGGCTAAGAAGCCTTTTCGGAATCTTACAGGAACCTTATATAGAGAAGGTCTCTACTCAGTGCTCACAGTACCCTTGGGTCCCCCATCCCCATCCCAGACACTTTATCTCTAGGATATATATCAGTAGTTCTCAACCTCTGGGTCATGATCCCCAAAGACCACTAGAAAACACAGATATTTACATTAAAATTCCGAACAGTAACAAAATTACAGTTATAAAGTAGCAAGAAATGCAATTTTATGGTTGAGGTCACAACATGAAGAACTGTATTAAAGGGTCGCAGCATTAGGAAGGTTGAGAATCACCAGTACAAGTGAAAATCCTCACCTTGGTAACTGGAAACAAAGCATTTGAGGTGAAAACTTAGTTGAACACTCAACCATCCTCTATGAGAACGTAACAGAAATAAATGTGTGTATCAACAATTTACTTTGAAATAGAAATTTCTGAAAAGAAACTGAAGGTTCTTTGCAATGCACTGGTTCCCTGAGCAAGCAGAGCTGATACACCAAAGAATACAGAAGATATCACTTTCATCCAACAATAAATGATCCTGTTGCCCACACAGTTTCAATATCTCTCTAGGGAGAAATTAACCTGAATGAAATGGTGAACTGGGGATGACTTTTGCCTTCAGAGCCCTCTGATTTCTACCAAAGTCCTGGGCATTGCTTAGTCATCTAATTTCTCTATTCCTCTTGTTGCCTCACAAAGCTTGTTCTTTTCTGTGCCCCATTTCTCTAAACAACTCATCACCCAGGGCTGAAAGCCTTTCTTACTAGCTCGTCATGCTCAGGGGCTTTGAATCTCATCCAGGAATGCTCCGTTATGTCTCCCCATAAGTAACTAGCCTAACTAACAAGAGCACCACATTTACACCACCACACCTGTCCATGCTTTGACTAAAGCTACTACCTACCATCTCTCTCCACAATAAGTATAGATATCCAGGGCAGGAATTTTAATTCTTTTCCGTCACCATTCAAGTTCTTAGCAAGGCTGCTGTCTACTTGTTTCACTGGAGGAATAACAGTGTAAACAGTCATCTTAGGTCTGTCTCTCCAGACTTCATTCATTGCTGCCGCCTCAAATTCTGTCTCCATTTCAAGATGCATGCCATTTGAGAAAATTACTCCATGTCTCAGCTCCTTGGGTGGGTTATGAACATGTGTTAAGCTAAACTGACCTGCGTGTCATCTCTCCCACCTCATTCTAATCATCAGCTCATCATGGACATACAGCACAAGATGAGAAATCAGAATGAATGCCATAGCTCCTTCTCAGGTTGCTGACTAATGGCAAACTCTCCTGTTTTAAATAGTGAGATGCTGTTTGTTCGAGGTCAAGAAATGCCACAGTCAGACCACTGCCACAGCAAAAGCCAACACACGAGGCTAACCCTCACCTCAGGGTGCTAATGTCTCCTGGTAGCTACTAAGCAACTGTGTTTTAGTGTGAAATAAAACCATACCAAGGTTTAAAAAAAATCCCTACTAAGATTTGAACCCGTCAAAGTCTGATTATAACAGAGAAGAAAGGTAAATCAGACTTCTGCCCGGATTACATCAGCGTAAACTGCTGTGATGTCTCCGATTGTAATGAGGCACATGGCATAAAAGAACCAGCTCAGCTGGACAAGAACTCCACAAACAAATACTTTTCCTCTTTTTTTCCACATCTAGAGGGCTTTGTCTTTAAAAGCAAATCTTATAGCAATGCAATTTTTAAAATCCTGAATAAATATCTTCCAGCCTAATGAGGATAAAACTAACACAAATGAAGACTTCACGGGTACTGTGAAATGCCTAACAGTAATACAGATTACTGGGAAGCCATTGCAAAAAAAAAAAAAAAAAAAAAAAAAAAAAAAAAAAAAAAAAAATGTAAACGCTTACATCCTGTTTCTGCACCCCAAAGAAAAACAGCCTGATGTAATGGGATTTGTTATACAAGAGGGAGACCAAAACAGCATATAGCAAGAGAAGTTTGATTTCTTGGACCATGTCTTTAAAATGAAAAGTTCCTTGACAAATTAACATGATATAAACTCTCTTCTTCAAGGTTACCTTAATAAATGTAAGTTAAGTTGAATGTTGGTAGGATTATTCAATTCCTTTAAATTTATGTAGGGTCTGGAAAGATGGCTTAGCAATTAGAATGCTTGTCACACAAGTTTGTGGGCCTGAGTTCAAATCCTCAGAAACCTGCATAAACAGCAAGTATGTATGGTAGCCTACCTGTAATTCCAGCCTTAGAAGGCAGAGACAGAAACCCCAGAATGATGACCCTGTCTCAGTGAATAATGTGGTTTTAGGCGTTTCCCAACATCAGCCTTTGGCCTCCATATGAATATATATATATATATATATATATATATATATATATATACACACACACACACACACACACGTATATACAGAGGCATACAACCACATGCATATATACACAGGCAGACAACACACAGATAAAAAAAATGGAGGGGGGAGGCAAAAACTGTTGTTTTACTGGCAGCTAGCTACTAAGAGAATTAAGTTATTTAAAATTTCTTTTCTAAAATCTAACACTCTGGAACCTAGAACATGTACTATGGGGCTACATAGCAATTCTCCTCTACTGGTTTATTTTTATGTTGTCAGACTGTGAAAAGTACCCAGACCTATTATTTACAAATTCTGAAACTTTAGAGGGAAATGTAGTCCTTAGGAGTCCAAGTTAATTGGCTAGTTCCATCAGTAAAATTATGGAGCGGCACACTACCAATTACCATGATTACATTGTTCAGATGTGTCTCGGCGCTAATTATCATTTACTACAAGAAGAAGCTTCTCAGCTGAGGGCTAAGCAACATACTGCTCTATTAGTATAGAAACATGCAGTTAGGATTATTGTATTGCTATGTTAATTTAGCATAATAATTATAGTAGGTTTTCCCTTAGGACCCATGACTTATATAGTCTCAGGTTCTTGGCCTCATTAACAGTATCAGGTTTGGGTACTATCACAAAAGATGGGTGTCAAATCTAATACTTTAAAAAAGTGGTTGGTTATACCCTAATATTTGTGCCACTGCTGCACCAATTACCATGATGAAAAATAATAATTTAAATGATATGGTAGGAAAATATAAGGAGCCTATGTGCCAGCCTTGCCACCAAATGACTTTTTAAATCTCTTTACTTCAAACTATCAGCCCTTTCAGCTTTCTGGAGAATAATGATATAATGTTTGTCATGCCCATAGTTTCCCAAGACAGTAAAACATGGGATTTTCATCACATTTCCCCAACCTATCAGCATAAAATCCACTAACTTGATATCTCTCAGAAAATTTAGAAGGCAAGTGTGTATGTGGGGTGGGGGAATCACTGAAACAGAAGACATACATAAAAAAGAACAAGTGACTTCACAAAAAAGAACACCCCACTCATATTTAAATTCTGATGCTACCAGTTCCTCTTACAGTACAATGTAATATAAAAAAAAAGTGCTATTAGTGTCACAAGGTTGCTGTGATTGTACAAGGGACAATACAGAGATGTAGGAATTCTGCTTAATGCTTTGCATAGGGAAGTTATTAATAACAACTAGCTAGAATTATAATACTCAAAGAATGAAATAAGGCTTCATTCATGTGACAAACAACAGACCAACATTTTCAAGAGTGAAATGGAAGTGCTTTAGAAGCCATGTGGAAGACGGTATGTATTTCAAGTGATTACACAATTACTGACATAAAGTCCGAGATGTTTCCTTGGTTAATGAAGTTTAATGCAGACAGGTACTTCATTGGAACCAAGAGAAACACAGAGAATTGAAAAATCTTGATAGCAAAGCAAGAAAATAAATCTGAACAAGATCAAATAGATATGAATTACATTGACTAAAATTAGTTTCTCAGTTATCCACACAAAACTTTTACAAATTAACACAATGCTATTTTATCTGAATTTCCTTATATGTAACAAGATTGTACTTAATTGATAAGTACCATGCATATTTGTGCATTTGTGTTAAGAACACCCACTTTTGTTCTTAACACAAATTTGCCCAATCCATTACCCTGCCTTGTATATACAACCCCATCACCAGCACATGTGGCCCTATGGCTCCTTCTACTACAGAAACAGGTGTATATTTGTGGCTTCTTGACTTTGTGTTTGGCTGGATGACTTGCCTTGTTGAATAAATAAATTTTGAAGAAAGTGTGTCAGTTCCAAACTTGGCCTCAGAAGTGGATGTTGGTGTACTTTCCTCTGTGTCTCCATCGTTACCAGAAGAACAGTGTGCTGCTCTAAGACTGGGTCACAAAAAGGCATCATGCAGCAGACCTAACACTTCAAGGACAGCACACAATCAACAAACATCAGTCATGGGAGCAGGCTCCACAAGGGTCTGCAGAGACACCCCGCAGTTTCAGACCTAATGGCTGAAACCCAGCCGGTGGTGCATGGGTATCTAAAGACAAGTCATGACTCCTTAAGATGCCGAGTCTTCTAATGACACAGGACACAGCATTCTCTGTCAGTACCTAATGAGATATAATGGCGTTAACAGCTCTTTTTTCTTTTTAATTTATTGTCTCCATCTGCTCATATAAAAGGAAGAGGACTGAAGAGATAGCTCTGCCCTTAAAAGGCTAGGCACACAACCAAAAATACAAACGGAAGGGAAAACACTCTTGCCATCTTTCAAACATCAAGTTTACTTTAAAACACTGTGAATTGTAGCCTCATACACTGATAATATGACTTAGGCATGGACACAGGTGAGATGGGTAGTATGTTTTAGTCTAGTTTCTGTGGATAATTTTAAAAACAAATGAGCACACAGGTGCTCATCAGGCTTTTTTCCATGCTTTTTAGTACCCATCCAACCCTATTCCCCAGGTATACACCTCCAGAGTCCCTATACAACTGACCCTTAATCCTTGAATCTTTTCTTTCTATAAAAGAATGTATAACCTATGAGGGCAAACCCAGGGGATATAGCAGTGATGCACTGTACTCAAGAGGGTCATTGTAAGAAAACAATCCCTCCCCCTGTATTTACTTGTCTCTAAAAGTCCAGTCCTGCCCAATATGTTCTTTCCCTTGGTTCTTCTCTAAGGCAGATTTTTGTCTCCCTAAGACCTTCTCATTTGGTTTATAGATTTTACTGCTAAACAGATGACAGGGAGATATGCAGAAGATGGTTCATCAGGCAACATTACAACGCTTTCTAGAAACTTCAACGTCTAAGTGTGGTTTTTAGACTGAAATTTCTCAATTGCTGATTATGTATTTCTACAATATAGGAAGGGCTGGTCATCTCAGTCCTCTGGCACTTCTGTTTTACCCAATCAAACCTGAGGGTCACTATTCCAGGAAATCAGTGCAGTATTTTCTATGTAACTAAAAATTTGTGGCCCTGAGATCTCTAGTTTGCCAGACCACTTCCTGTTTGAGGATGTCTGAGTCAATCCAGTAGGATATATTCATGGCCATTAGATCAGAAGAGGCAGACTCATGGTGTTTTCACAGAGAGACTGGCTAAAGACAGGAGAGTCATGAAGCTGATTGAAGTCAAGAATAATAGCTTAAAATTTGCATTAAACAAGTAGAACTTTTTCCTTTTGAATAGGCCTTCTAAGAGGAGTTACCCCTGAAAAGATTTAATCCATGATTTAAAAAAATGAAGACTCCTAAACAGATTCATATAGGCATTTGAGTTTTCCTTTGTGTTGCTTTAGGTAGGTAAGCCCTGAACCAAACCACAGATCTTGACTTCAGCTTCTGCTCCCAGAACTTATTCAAAATGGTCCAGCAGCATTTCAGAAAGAGTGGAGGATGCTCTGTGCCTTCTCATTAGGTGACATGTAGACTACCGCCTCTGTGTCATAGCACGGAGACTACTAGTGTCACTACAACATCACCCTAACACAGTAACAAGCCCTTCAGATGACGAGCCCTGTGCATATTATCCGGGAAACACTGACTTTTGTCACCTGGAGTCACTCACATCTTTGCCTTGTTGCATCTGCCTACAAAGTAAAGTTGTAAACTCAGGTGATACAAACATTTCTGAATCTGGTTTTTTTTCATAAATTTGCACTAAATAATATAATCTCTTTGCTTGCAGGGTTTCCATGGTGTCTCAGGAATAAAGGAAGAGTTACAAGCCAGATCAAGTGGTGGGCTACCTCTACTATCACTCTAAAAACTGTAGACTACAATATTAACTACATTAATGGCACCGAGTATTTGACTAAGACATATGGAATTCTAATATCCATCCAGAGGGAGAAACACCTCATAACATTATGTAAATAAATAACAATTAAAATGGTGTAAGTGAAATGAAAACATCTCCTATTTTTCACTTCCTATTTCTGTACAGAAATAACATTCATCTCAATAGCATGGGACACTGAAGAAATAATAGCTACCTCCAGCAAGCTATGGAGATGGCTAAGACAGAAAAGCCTTTGCCAAGAAAGAAAAACAGGAATTCTGATCCTCAGAAACATGTAAAGGCCAGGCAAGCATAGCAGTCCACTTGCAATCCTGAGACATGGAGATGAAGCTGCCAACCAGACGGGTAGAATATGAGAGTTCCTGCCTCAGTGAGTGGCCCAACTTCAATAGATGAGGTGAGGGATGATAGATGAAGGCACACAACATAAATCTCCGGCTTTTACATGCACATGTGTACGTACACCCCCACACAAATAATTACACATGCAAACTCACATGCACTTATTCACATACACCACACACATATACATACACCCAGCTGTATACTGGGGAAAACAGAATTAGAATTATGCCTTCAAAATAATATATGCAAATTACAAATCAAATCCTATAATACATACATCTTATTTGTATGCTTATTTAGGAAACAAAGAGGGGGGAAGGGGATGATTGAGAAATTCTGAAAGGACACTACTTGATGATTTTGAAACAATTATTTTACAAATGCAATCTAGTTTTAAATACATATGATTAAAGCTATATACATACATATATAAATGTATAAATATGTGCTTATGGGTAAAATGATAATCTCTGTTTTCCTGGGTTTTCTTCCCAATGATGCAGTTGTGAAGGCTGGAAAGGAGATGGGGTGAATCAAACCTGAATGTCTTTGAAGTTCATCAGTGCAGCCAAGTACAACTGGACAATAATTGCATAGTATCCCTAGTCTGTGGTTTCAAATTTTCTGTAATCATATCTTTTTAGAAAGAAAACAAGTTTATTTTGCACACTGCAAAGAGAACTGTGAATAAGGCGATGACAGAAGCACCTCATAATAGTACTTTCAGGTTAGCATTCTGGAAACTGCAAATAAGGGCAGAAAACATGTCAAAACAAAACACAAAAGCCTAAACTAATGAAATGATTAAGACAAATAGATACACTTCTATTTTCTTCTCTGAAGCGTGGGGAGTAACATATGACTTTGGTGAATGCCACCGAGAGAAACATTACAAGGGAGGGAGGGGCTACCACTAGACCACCAAGCATGTTAGTGTTTTGCTTGGAGGAGGCTTCTTGTTGTACCATCTGCAGAGCAGGCTTGGGGGGCAGAGGCCCCATGCCATGAAATGAATGTGAGAGTATGCATAGAAACTGCATGGGAGCACCCAGGAGGTATTTACCGACTGTTCACCCAATTAAAAATACTCTAAGTGGAGGAGAGGAGGAAACTGAAAACCAACAGACATATTTAAGGCCCATAGTCTTGTATTCAGTGGTGGGAACACACCACTATTAAGTATTTAGTTTGGTATATTTAGAATGACATGGGGTTGTATGATATTTGCACTCAGAGGAGATTATCTAGTAGAGACGGATCTTTATGTTTTTGATGAACTGTTCTGACAAGCTTAATTCACCATGCCCTCAAGGGTTTGCAAATGAGTGAAAACAGAAGCGATGTTCCTTTCACCTAAGCATCAGCGAATTAAGATACTGTGATAAATTTCAGTGTTAGAAATGATAAAAAAAATATATAACATGACAGAACTGAAATCGGTACTACGTTTCTAGAAATCCACTGGGTAACACATATCAGGAGCATTAATGTTCATTTTGGGTAAAGGGTGATGCCCAGGAGCAATACAAAAGCAAAACCAGTACATGGGGAAAATGTGTATCCTATATCCAAGAACACATGTAAATACCATGTAAATCATGTTTCGCCTATATGGGCTACTGTCTCCTTTAAATGATGTTACAAAGAATATAAGTAAAATCTAAGATGCACCTGAGAAACAAGTAAGACAAGTATTTTTAAGCTACTAATGAAAAGTTCTCAACCACACAAACTTGTGCTGAATTTCTTCATTAATGGCAATAACTCTGATGTCATTAACAAAACAGCATTCTTGGATATAGAATGGAATTTGCATCTATATAACATTTTTCTTGGATCTACTTAAACATAGCTTAATGAACTCTCCATCTTTAGGAAATTCAAAGATAAACTAGGTGATAAGGCCCTGTTGCTGAAGGAATCACATCTCATGTGTTCATGGTGGAAAGAAATCAGGTTAGAACTGAGCTGAAAGCTCCATCCTTGCCTGCTAACATTCAGTCTTTTAATGTGTCATGCATGCTACTGAAGGAGAAAGGACATCAGTGCTCTTACCCATCCTACACTCTATGAGACCAACCTTCCAAACAACATTCACCCATTTATACTATAGCAGCACTATTACTGTAGAGGTAACAAACATGAGATCAACTACAAAAGGGAACCCATAGATGATACCACTAAAATGGTCAACACTCCATGGTGAAAGAGATCCTAGGCCCTGACAGGAAACTAAATACTGTTAGTCAGCTAAATTGGCAGAGTGCCAAACTGCCTTCTAACTATTTATGCTAATATCCATACACAAATATACTTTCCAACTTAACCAAAGAAGCCTCTGAACAGAAAGGTGGTAAATGCCAACTCATAGCTTTTAAAGATGCTAAGAACAAGTAATGGATGAGTGTTCAGCTCCAAACAAGACATTTGCATCATCCCCTCTAAAGTTTATGCAGAACAGGGGTGTCAGGAAGAATTTAAGAGCCAGAAGATAATGAGAAACGCTGAGAAGTGTCATCTTCTGAGAAGACACAACTACCACAATCATAAACTTACAGCTGTTGTAGATGCCTGCACTGACTGGATCTATACACGATGGTCCCATGGGTACCTGGGCCCTCGGGAGCTCTACTCCTCGATACCCAACTCTTTGTTACTTGGTGTGGGAAGTCCTTCCGTGCATGTGTTCCTTTTATTTGTTAAAGAATAAAGAATCTGTCTTGGGCCTGGCAGGGCAGAATATAGGTAGGCAGGGAAAACTAAACTGAACGCTGAGATAAGAAGACCGAGTCAGGGAGATGTCATGTGACTGCAGTCAGAAACAGACATGCTGGGACCTTGCCAGTAAGCCACAGCCAAGTGGCAATACACAGATTAATAGAAATGGGTAAAGTTAAGATGTAAGACTTAGTCAATAAGAAGCTAGAGTTAATGGGCCAAGCAGTGATTTAATTAATACAGTTTCTGTGTGGTTATTTCGAGTCTGGGCAAGCAGGAACGAACAAGCAGCCTCCTAGAACAGTTACTAATAGATTCAGATATTGGGAATCATTCATTGTCTTCAGCTGTATTTTTGCTAATGACTTCCTTAGAATCCAGAGGCTAATTCCAATGTAAATGTTACCCAAAGGGTTCTGGTTAAATCAAAAAGGTCATAAAACAAAAGACTTCGATTCTAGAAAAGAGAATGGTAGGGATGAGAAAAGGTAGGTTGATAGAGATAGGAGAAGGATGAAAGAACATAGCGAGAGCGTCATCAAAATATATGCAAGAGTGAAATTATCAATAGCAAAATTAACCAATAGAAAGAAAAGAATAAGAGCCATTATTATGTCAGATTTGAATAAGTTCCTCAAGCAAGGCCTTTAACTTTTACATCTTCATGTTGCATTACCATTTTCATCATTTCCAATGCTTATTCAAGGGACAGACCCAATATGCATTGAGTTGATGCCCTACAGATGCCCCTGTTTCCTCCCCACGCACAGCACTCCGAATCAATCTGCCATACCCCAAGAGCAACCCAGGATGTTTCTGCTTGCAGGTGGATAGCATATGCTTCACCTACAGCACAACGCTCATTTCCCTGGAGTTACCAGGTTCATTTGAACTTGGTTGCTCCCAGAAGATAGCATCTCACTCTGCTGACCACTTGCTAGTGCTTGCAAAAGCGGGGGGTGGAGGGGCCGGGGGTGGAAGAAACGCCTATTCCAAGGGTAAAACTAAGTTTAAAAAAATTACTCTACTTAATTAAAACAGAGGCTTATTTGGGTCAGGTTTTCCTTCAAAAACATTTTTTTATTGTTGTTGTTCATTTGTTTGTTTTGTTTTCCATGTCTATAGCACTAGAGATGAGAGCTGGGACTCACCTCAGTAGCTAAATGAATTTTTCACCTGGTTTCCACATCTGTCCTCATTATGCTTCAGTCCAAGCTCTCATAAGATTATACTTCTGAACCTGCTGGTCTGCCGTGGTAGTCCCAACACACTAACATCTGCAGTCAAAGCACCCTAGAGGTCTCCTATTAGCTTAAAGGCCATACTCTAATGTTCTTTTCAGTGTGGGAGATTTCTCTAGGATCTAGAATCCCCCAGGGCCAGAGAACTTGCTTTGTTTTCAGAGGCCATCTGTGGCATTGTCAGATGAAAAGTAATTGATTTCTGTGCAGCAAGCTCGCTGCGATTACTGAGCTAGTCTCAGGAGCTTTCTCATTACAGTATGTTCTTCCTTTCCAAACACTGTTTTTCCATCAGCTGAGTTCTCCTCTCTTCTTGCTTTGCCCCCAACCTTTCTTCCCTTGAACTGTGCCATCCTTCATTACTGTGGGATGTAAGTTGTTAGCACAGTATGTGACTACTATAGACTTGGCTCTGAAGTTTTGCTGCTTTTATTTACTAGCTGAACTATCTTGAGAAACCGACATGGATGTCTGGACTTAACATGCCCTGCATTATTAAGTTGAGATGACCATAATGCTTCCTTCATCTTCAAATTGTTCCATGATGTGTTTTATAAATGCACGCAGAAAATCTACCTAAAACATACTTTGGGAGAAGACATTTGATAAATGTTTGTTGCTGGTGAGAAGGAGAAGGAAGGTCTTATGCCACCTTCCCATGTGTCTAGCCAATAATCTTTGAAAATCATAATGTCCAAACTAGAGACATTGAAAAGTTACTTAGGAAAATCAGAATTCAATGAAATGCTTGCCTGTTGGTCTGGATATCTATTGGACCTCACCAGGCCTACCGGGTCTTCATCTATAAAATCAGATGAAAACATCTACCTTGTAACATAGTAAATATATGCAAGTCCTAGCTCTCTGTACCAAATTTACAAATGTTTAGAAATATCATGACACCGAGGCTCTGGGGGTTTTGGGTGCCGCTGGCAGCCTCAAAGGCTGTGTTTTCCCAAAGGCTCCTGTCTGAGGTTATTCTGCTCCTGAGAACTGCCATCCAGGGCTAAGCACAGTCCACCTGCGTCCTCCACTAAACTCTAACAGGAGGGGCTAAAAGGAAGAAAAGGAGAAGTGATTGAGGGAGACATGGGGGAAAGAAAATGAGGAAGGGTAAGTGAGATAAAGTGTAGAGCAGACAGGTGGGTGGGCGGTTGTTTATGAAAGCGGAGAGCTGTCGGACAGTCACTCATAGGAATCCATGTCTCGTGATCCTTTGTCTATGCACAGCCTCGTAGTCTGTAGTCAGTTATTATGATCTATATGAAAAGTACACACACACACACACACCATGAAATACACTTGTTCGTTATAGGGGGAAAAAGAACAAACAACAGGAACTTTTGGCGTCAAATATATTTTCCCTTTGATTAAGGTCACATTTTCACCTCTCCACTTGAATACTACTTGACCAGAGCCTCTGCCAAGTGTGACCTGTAAGTCACTGGACCAAAATCTTCAGGTTCTTATCTGCCTATGATGTGAAAAGGTTTGCACAATACTGGGAAAAGTAAAGTAACTGTTGGAGGAAAGGGAACCAACCCACTTTTGCCTGAAAGTTCCAGAAATCTGAGAGCTGATCATTATTCTCTCTATTGGGAGATTTAAGCTCACACCTTATTCTTGATTCTGTATAGATTTTTTTGTGCACATTTCTTTTTTAAATTAATTAATTTATTTATTCACTATGTATATAGTGTTCTTCCTGCACACCAGAAGAGGACACCAGATCTCATTATGGATGGTTGTGAGCCACCATGTGGTTGCTGGGAATTGAACTCAAGTCTCTGGAAGAACAGACAGTGCTCTTAACCTCTGAGCCATCTCTCCAGCCCCTTTTGATCACATTTCAATGTTACAAATTTAATGATGGGCTTGGGTATTATGTGTGTTTTAATTAATAAAGCCCTGAAGATCAGAGGGCACAGCAACTACACTAGTCAGCCATGCAAGCCAGGCAATGGTGGCACATACCTGTAATCCCAGCAGCTACACTAGTTAGCCATAAAAGCTGGGCAATGGTGGTACATGCCTTTAATTCCAATACTAGAGAGGAATAAAAGACAGGAGGAGACAGGTCTCAAACTCAGTCTCGGTCTGAGGATTAGTGGAGGCAGAATTGCCCATGTCAGTCTACGGTAGAAGTAAGTGATAGTGCCTGGCTGCTTTGCTTTTCTGATCTTCAGTTTGAAGCCCAGTATCTGTTTCTGGGTTTTTATTATTCATGCTACACCTGGGACCATGGGTACTCTGGGTTTGAACACTCATCTTCCTCAAAGCAGTGGTTCTCAACTATAATGACCCTTGACCATTGTCCTTCCATGAATCCCACAGAGTCCCTGGTTACATACAGCATTTGATGTTAGATGCTAGCAATGATGAGAGATGACACTGACCCTCTGAGGGTGGAACTGAAATGGAGATCTTTTTTCCTGTGTCACCGGCATATAGGCCCAACAACTTTAGGAGAAGCCAGGCCTTCAGTTCTTCTTTAGGCTTCCTCCAAACCACTCTGGTTCCAGCACAAGCGACTATAGTCTGGGGTTCCTACTTTGCCTGATTTCTGGAGGAGGGCATGAGTTTCTCTGGCCTCTCCTCTCACAGTCCTTCCTGTGTTGCTGCAGTCTCTGAATCGGCATGCCAGAACCCTTCCAATATGAAACACCACAAGCATGTCCAGTTTTCTAGTGAGCACTTGTTTTTTTTTAAACTTCAAATATGGATATCTTCTCTGTCAAACTCTTCTTTCTCATGATCACCTCAAGTGCTTTTATAAAATCAAATAATTCATTCCTTTATATTCAATATATCTTCCTAATACATTGAGGAGAGGTCAGAACAAGCAATTGTCAATGTCAGAACTCTAAATTTAGGGATAGTCAGAATTCATCTTGAATATTAAACTCGCCAGAACTTTCTACTGAGAAAATAGAAACATCATAAATGAAGAATCAGATCTATAGGGGTATTCATGCTAATATTCAATTATCTTGTCAATGATGTGGGCTCCACAGGTTTACCTGGTGGTCAGAGCAAAGTCTTGAACACAATCTCACATTGATATTTTCAGGAGGTTGAGACTCTGTGAGGATATAGAGACCCGAAGCTGTTTGTTTCCTGTATAAAATGCTACTGTTTGTATATGACCTACTTACTCAACTCACATTTGCTTGTGATGGCTAAAGACATTCCCCTTTATGCTAGGCATCCATTTTGGTACCCACTAGTCCTTTGTCTATGACTCCAGTCCCTGGAAGATAAGTTCCCAGTAACTCTGACTCAGTGACCACTACCCAGAAATGTACAGCCATGACTATCTATTTGCTATTACATGACCAACTGCTTCTTTTGCTTCTGTCACTTCCTTAAACAGATGCCCAAAGATTGTTTTGAGTCACCTTGACTATGTGGCAGAAAAGACCAGTTTTCATTTTCTTATGTAGATATTGAAAGGCTTCTTGTGGTTTTCACCTTCAAAAACAAAACAAAACAAAATTTTCTCTATCCCCCTTCTTCACAACATGCCTGAGATTTGGACTTTAAGGCCATTGTCCTGTTAGCAGTTAATCAATAAATCTCTTAATTATAATTTGATTGAGTCTATGGTCTTTTCCTGGGGGCCACAAACTCTGTAATGTATCTATATAATTTTAGCAGTCTTTAGGTGTTATACAGTGCTTTGGAAACAATTGTAGTGTTGTTTAGGGAGCAGTGACAAGGCAAGCACCTTGTAAACACAAGTTCAGGACAAAGGTTTTTTTCCTGAATATTTTTAGTTTGCACCGGTTGGTTGAGCTGAGGGCTACGGAATCTGCAGATTGTATGGCAGCTGTCTCCATGAGAAAGTCCTTGAGGGATTATCCTGCCCTCAGATCTGTTATGTTTCTGCGTAATGGCGAGAGTCTCAATGTGGCAAGTAGTAATCATTAACTCCATTCAGAGCTTTGACTCCGTGTTCCAGCTTCAACACATTTTAGTTGTTTGTATAAGTAGTGAAAA
Source organism: Chionomys nivalis (assembly GCF_950005125.1). NCBI lineage: Eukaryota > Metazoa > Chordata > Mammalia > Rodentia > Cricetidae > Chionomys > Chionomys nivalis. The sequence continues at coordinate 40,202,800 of NC_080098.1, forward strand.
TGAAAGTTCCTGGCCTTTTAAGAGAAGTACCTAAGAAACAGCAAGATTTTATTCACCTATATACATATATTTTTATTTAAAAAGTGTCTGCATTGACAGTAAGCTTCTCACTGATAACATAATGATGACGCAGGCAGGGACCCTATAGGACAATAAAGTAAGAATGGCCTTCTGCTAATAATATTAAGTGTCTTAAGCCACCAACTATCATTTTTTTAAAGTACCCCCTTTGTTTTAGAAGTACATTGCTGGGATTGAACCCAGTGCCTTGTGCCCAGCAGGGAAGTATGGTCACACTAGCTACACCATGCCTTCTAAAAATCCTTCAAAACTGATGGATGAATACAAAATAAATAGAACACTTCCTTGTGGAAGAAAAATATCCAGAAATATAGGCTGGTAAGGCTAACAGGTCAGTGTACCAGAATGCAACAGACAAAGTCAGGGTCTGGGACAAAGTTAAAGTCAAAATGTATTTAGCTACACAAAACTGAATTGGGAAAAGGAGAGAAGCTAGGAGAAAAGCCCTCTCTGGTGGAAGACACAGACCACCTGCTTGCTTTGGTTCTCATTTTCAGGGAAGAGAAAGAAAGTCTCCTTAAACAATTGCACCTGAAAGCTCACAGTTGCCAGGGAAGGCTGCATTATCGAGACACCCTCAAAGACAAGATGAAAGCTTAGTGCGAGCTGGCCTAGGGGTCTGATGAGTACTGGGGGGGGGGGGGGGGGAATTTGAGTCTAATGGAATAGATAAAGCAAGAAAAGAGTTTATTTAAAGCAAATTTAAGAAGCCTGGTCTTGTGAAAAATCATTGTTTAGGCTTCTTAAAAAAAAAAAAGTTACTTTTTCAAAAGCTTACTTTTGAAAATAAAAAAAAATATAGTGATAAACCAAGAATCTTGAGGGAAATACTAAACACAGAATAAAAATTACTAGTGGGAGCTGGAGAGATGGCTTAGTGGTTAAGAACATTGGCTGCTCTTCCCAGAGGTCCTGAGTTCAATTCCCAGCAACCACATGGTGGCTCACAACCATTTATAATGGGATCTAATGCCCTCTTCTGGCCTGCAGGTGTATATGCAAATAGAGCACCATATACATAAAAGTAAATAAATATCTTTTTAAGAAACTACTAGTGAATTATACGCAATAAAGATGAAAGATTTTTCAGAATGAAGCACAGAAACATTGGAACAAACACCCTGCACATACTTTAGCGTGTTGTAGTCTCTTAAGTCATGGAGATGTCATGAAGGTCGCTGCAGCTTCTGCATTTTTAGAACTGAGGACATCAAGGTTCAGGAAGGCTAAGGAACTCACCCAGATTCTCACAGATGCTGAGAAAGAGACGCAGCCACGATTCCAGCCCAAAGGACTGAGCTTCAGTTTCGTTTCCTAGCAACTGCCCCGTGATCCTGTCAAGAAAATGGAAATCACTAAAGAAGAGACCCATGGAGGTTAAATTTGTCCCAGAATGAGCAACAGTGAGAGTAAAGCAAATACCTTTTTTAGAGAGATGATGGCTGAAAATTCTCCAGAATTGAAGAAAAGCATCATTTATCCGATCTGATAAAGGTTAACATTTCTTAAGTAGAATTTTAAAAAGAAATCACATCCAGACAGAGGATGGTGAACCCCAGGATTGCAAGGGAAAGGAGATGCTGACCATGAAGACAGCCTGTTAGAGATGACAAATTGATAGAATGAAAACCTTTTTCAAAGGCAGGAGGCTTCTTGAGGCAATGGTGGAAGCCAGGTGATGGGCAGGCTATATCCCAATAGCAAGGGAAGATGACCGTCAGTGATAAGGTATACTCGGTAGAATTGTCATTGAGGAATGTAAGGAAAATAATGCCTTTTATGCAAACAAAAAATTGAAAGAGAATAATCTTGTACCTTTGTTAAAGAAAAACATGGAGGATATAGTTAAGAAAGAAGAAAAATTATATAAGAAAGAAAATCTAAGCTATAAAGCAAACTGTTAAACTGTATATACATGAATAAATCTAAACCAGTTTTCTATAAATAAACACTAAAAATCAAAATGTTTAGAAGAAAAATAATTAAATTCTATAACTGCCTAATAAGAACTAAAAAATAGGGAAACTGATGTATGCATATTCTCGTTCATACATAAGCAGCCTTAAGCCACCTGTGAAAACTCCTGTCTTAGAAAAGGTGAAATCCTTGGAGAGAAAAATGGATTTTTTTTTCCAGATAGGTCAAGAGAGGTTTGACAAAAGCTTTAGGGAAATGTAAAAAGGAAACAACCATCTGGCCATCAACCATGAGGGCCCACCTTCCCGCAGGGGGTTTGTGCCCTCTCTTTTAGTCCCATGGCAATGCTACACTTGATTATCATGTCCCCAGACTCTCAACTTACAGATAATATACTAGGGAGACTGCTGGAGTCTGTGTGTTCAGGAATCATGCAGGAAGGAGTATACATCTTAATGTAATGTGGACACTATAAGACTAGGGGGTTGCTTAATTAACTCACATCACCGTGCAATACTCCACTGTGAATCGCAATGCTCTGTGAAGTCCACAGTTGAGGAACAGGATATTCCAATACAAAGTTCTTTGGACTGAAAACATGGCATAGCACGAGCTCAGCAGAGCAAAGCTAACTTCTCCCTGGAGTGTGCACAATGCCTTGCCTCAGCTTCAGCAACAAGTGAGATTGACATGGTGGGGCTGGGTGGTATTGCAGCTGAGACGTTGTAACACCTTATACAAAGGAGCCCATCAACGTGAGCTGATGTGCTCAGGATCTGGTAGTAAAGAGATTGAATATTTACTGAAGACTTACTGTGTCCCACATCAAGCTATGACTTAATCTTCCCAAAAGTCGTATAATCCCTTCATCTACATAGAGTGCCAAGGTCCAGTGGACTTTTCTTACCGGAGCTTCCAGCTGACCACTGCCACCTTGTTGAGTTCTGCTTTGGTCATTTCTTGAGCTGATACTGAATTTGTATTAATTTAAATGTCTTCCAAGCTTTGTGTCAGTTCAGATGAAAGGGCAAAAGGGTTCGGGAAATCAGTACGTAGGTTCCTCAAACAGCTGAGAATAGATTTCCCTGAGTCACCTATACTACACTGGGCATATGCCTAAATGACTCTTTCCTACTATAGAGGCTCTTGCTCATCTACAGTCATTGCTGTTCTGTTCATAATGGTCAAGAAACAGAAACAGCCTATCTATAAATCGATGAATATATAATGAAAATATGATACACTTAAGACGATGGAAAATTACTCAGCTATTAAAATTAAAAATATAAAATTTGTAGGTAAATGGGTGGAGACAAAAACAGTCATCCAGAGTGAGTAACTCAGACCCAGAAAGACAAATGTCACATGTTTTCTCTCCTTTATAAATGTTAACTTTGAACTTTCAGATATATGTGTTATATTTGGAATACCCACAGAAGTCAGTAAATTACTAAGAGCCCATGGAGAGTGTAGACGGCCCAGAGCTCTTTTGTAGCCACAGACACGCACTAGGGCAGGGATTCTCCAACTTCCTAATGCTGAGACCCTTTAATACAGCTCCTCATGCTGTGATGAACCCAACCATAAAATTATTTTTGTTGCTACTTCATAACTAAATTTTGCTACTAATACGGATTGTAGTGTAAATATCTATACATTTACTGATGATCTCAGGTGGCCCTGTGAACGGGTCATTTATCGGGGGTCACAACCCATAGGTTGAGAACAACTGTACTAGGGAACCTGGAATGTTAAACACGCAGGGTTTTCCCTTCAAGGGAAGAAATACAAAACCTGGCTTTCATCCAGATGCCTGAAGCAGTTGTGTTTTCTAGACTGGTGACCTTTGCACGATCTGTGTGGCTGAAGTCCCGCTTCCAGATCCATTCTTGCAGACTTGTTTTTCTCAGTCAATCTGTACAGCCTGTTTTTATGAACGGAATCCCATGTACTTTATAAAGAGTTTTGGTGTGGTCACATCTGTTCTATATTTAGCTTTCTTTATTCCTCAAGTAGCCTTACACATGCTTTATTGTACATGTGTGATTGATTTAATCATCACAGGAATAGTTCCCACTGGACTGTGTTGTATTTAAACAAGTCTAAAATAAGCCAATAGGGGTCAGACTCCCACAGTTTGGAACAACACTGGCTACAGAGTCATGTTGCACCAAACTGCCTTCTTGCCTCCCATGTTCATCTCTGGGCTGCACAGACCCCTGCAGGAAGGGATTTCTAGGGATAGAAAATAGAATGCACTTGTGCAAAGGGTTAAAAAGTAATTATGGAACAAGAGAGGGTAAAATGAGGTGGGAGAAGGAAGGACAGGGTAGAAGAGGGAAAATGAGAGAAAGAAATAACACTAAAAAGTCATGTGGAAACCTACTAATGTAGAAGCTTCCTAAAATACACCTATACACACACTGCCCACTGCTACAACAGTGGAACAAGCATTAGCTAACAACAGTTAATTATTGGATCGGGTTTAAGTCCCATTCCACAAGATAAAACTCATACCTACTACAACCATCAGGCCAAGAATCTATGGCTATACAGGGATCATAAAACTTAGGGAAGAAACTACTATTATCCTACTAAATGCATTAAATGTATTAAACTATGTAGTATTAAATGACTCCTAATGGCTTCTTCCTATGCCCACAGATTCATGTATGTCTCAACCCTCATCAGAGAAGCTTCTGATTGTAGTAGATGATGATTAAAATAGAGCCCACAACCAGCCAAAGTGCAGAGAATAAGAGAACGGAGAACACTTAGCCGTCAATGAAGCATGTACACCTTACCCCTCCCTTCCAGTGTTCAGAGATCATCACAGAGGAGGGGACAGAAAGAGGATGAGAGCCAGAGGCCATGGCTGATTACAAGGCTATGACATCGTAGCTGCTCCCAGGAACTCACTGCAGATGCAGCAGCATCCACAAGACCTGTGCAAGCCGAGGCAAGACCAAATCCCAACAGGAAGAGAGGAGTTGGATATAATCAGTAAAAGTCAGGCTGTATTAACAGTATTTATCTGAGAGAGGAAAGGACAGAGAAAAAAGAAAAGCTAACAAAACTGATAAATTGGCCATGCTCCAGTGGAGTTGTTTAAGCAACACAAATTGACCTTGATGGGGAAAGGGTGGGACAAGTTGGGTAGTAAGGGAAGGATTGTGGACCTAGGAAAATTGGGTAAGGGAGAGAGAAAATAATCAAAACACATTGTATGAACGACAAATAAGAAACTCAGAAGGAAAAACATCCTATTCTAGAAAATCAGTACCAACTAGGCACTCTCCCGGTTATTTGGCTAATGATGTTTTTTTTTTTTTCCCATAGCCTTCATATTTATTCTAACCAACATTTTGCCAACAAATATTAGTATGGCGAGGATTATATAACCACTTTGTTTTTCTATAAATGTCTCTTCCAAGGACAAAAGTCTTAATGGGTCTGTTTCTGATCTCTGCCCACAAATAAAATTTGACACTAAACTTTCAATTTTCCTTGATTGGAACCTTCTGGAAGAAAGAGAGTTTGGTGCATTCAGGGCAGCAGGCTAGAGAGCAGTGGTAGGTGATGTGTGAAATGCTCATGATGGGATTCTTTCAGGTTACAGTCCTATACATCCTAACCACAGACGAAGGAAACCAAGGATATATAGCTCATTCATTTTTTCATGTGAATTTTTTCATGGAAGCAAGAAAATTTTCATTATAGAAATCAGCAAATATTACACAGACATTCAATCAAATGTCCTAATTCTATCAATTTCTATCATAGACATTGAACATAGAATAGAGATTATGGAGGATTTAGAGAGAAAGGAAATCAGGGAAGTTGCCTAATATGTACAGCTTAACTTGGGGAAGATAAAAAAAATCTTCTTGAAATGGGCAATGTCTTTATTGTGTTTGCCCAATCGAATGAATATAACAAGTGACTGAATTATATTAAGAATGTGTAAAGCTGTTAATTTTGTGTACATTATCATAACTATACTTTTAAAAGCAGAAGAAAAGGGATTTGCCTTCTGCACAGAACCTCTCCTCGGGGAGGAAAGGAAGGTCCTGCTGGCCCTGCCAGTGGTATGAGACAAGGAGGAGCCACTTGCAATGTTGGAGCTGACTCAGACCTAGACAGGCCCCATTCCTGTTCAGTGGTTTCTCTTGCCTACTTTGAACATCTTCTATTCTGTGCTGCACATGCTCAGAGGTCAGAGGGAAAGCTCGTTTATGGAAGTGAAAGCAGAGAAGAAGGATTTCCAACCAGGAAGAACGAAGGTAGTAACTTCATGTGGAGGGTGACAACATTCAGGGAGACAGCAGGATGAATCTCTGCAAGGATATTCAAAAATGTCTTCCATACAATTGCTAAACAGAGGAGCAATGGATGCTGTTTACCAAGGGATGATGTTCACACTCACAATACAAACCTATCATTAAGTAAATGTACATTTCTGATGGTCCCCCTGGAGTGGAGAAGGAGCAGCAGGGGATAGATGAGATGCATCATTTCACAAGACAAGCATCAGAAACAACGCCAGAAGCACAGTACAATGCTGCCTTTTTGTTTCTCTTTCCTAAAAAAGATATAAGACAAATTCTCACTGTCTCCTAAATTTTTTTCATCTTAAAACGTAAAGGAGTTTGTAACCTGAAGTATTTCCCATTTTTTTCTGTTTAAAACTATCTCAAATTATTTTTATGCTGTTATTTAATATGTAAACTATATCTATACATTAAGTGAAGTATCTTTGATAAATACATAAATAAAATTTTAATTTCCTCTGGGAACTAAGTAAATAACAAACTCACTATTATGTATTGTTTCTCTTTTTATTTTCAATGAGATTATTCTTGAAGCAAAAAGAACCATACACACCAAGCCCCTCCCCTGCTCCATCAAGCTACAAGAAAGCCCTGACCAGCAGGTACCATCAGATGGGCTAATGGTGGAGTTTAGTCTGAGCATCTTTGTCAAGGAGCAGAGGGGCACCCCGGTTCTCTCTCATGAAAAAGAGACTGCAAAAACCCTGCTGCTTATGCACAATGCTTCATGGTGTGATATCATATCCATTCCCTGATAGGGCAGGCAGAATGCGATTAGCAAAACTTCACTCCCCAACCCAGCTTAGAAATTATAGTGCCAACAACTTTGCAAGAACTATCTCTCTCTCCTATGTGAGCCAACTACAACAAATGTCACTCTTTTTAAAAAGTGACCACAGACTGCAGGAACTATGATCTTCAGGCAACCACGTATTTCAAAATCAGTTACATCCAAATCTGGAAAGAGAAGCAGCCTTTTAACTCTACAGCTTCTCTTTGAGCACCGGCGTTTCCAGGCTTTTGGTGTTTGCGTAACAAGTTCTTGGCCCTAAGGTTTCATCTTCTCGTTCACTCACTTAGCTATTTTAAGGATTTTGCTTCTTTATTGAGCACCAAATACTGCTTTAGAACCCAAAGATGGGAGAAGCAAGTCTCTGCTGTTAAATGGCATGCTCTATGAAAGAGACTGGCCACAAAAGCTTGGTTGTTGCTGCCACATATAACATTGTCATCCAAAATAAAATAAGACTGGAAGAAAAGTAAGAAAGTAATTTAGCATAACTTTTGAACTAACTTTTCAAATACTTTAAAAGGTAGTATTTGGGGAATATTTGCAGACAGGTGACTCTTTTGGATGGGCTCAGGCTGACTCGACTCATGGCATATTCTCTGAGCCACATCCTCATTGAAGGTGAGGTGCTTCTTGGGAAACTGTGGTTGAAAGGCAAGGATAGAAAGGGAAAGATGCCTAGGAAAAGTTATACCCATTGGAATTATCAGGAATCTAAGTTAATTTTAAAAAACTTTTATACCGAACAACTTGAAGCTCCACAGTACAAGGGATATAATTGCAAGTAAATATGGGGAGAGACTCCTTAGATGGAAGACGTATGCCTGTACTGGGGCAGGGCCTCCTGCCGTGGTCACGGCAGAACAAGTTTGTATCTCTTCCTTTACATTGCTAAAGACAACAAAGCATGGCCATCGTAGGGTTCCAATGGAAGTTAAGGGTCTAGCTTTTCTGGAATTTGTTGATGATAACATCATCAGTATGACTGTGCCACAGGCAGGAACAGTGTCAGGGGAGAAGCTGTTGGTCTAGTCTTCCTAACCACAATGTCAGATATGCTGAAACAAACAGGGATTCAGGGACTGTTGTTAGTGGGTACACAGTCACCCTGGTTTTGGTTGTTGGTGTTTTGGGTGGATATCAACACTCAGCAGAATACTGACACCTCCAGAAAGCTGTAACAGACGTTGTGGATCCCAGAGCTAAAAGGAAAGATTGTTATCAATGCCTTCCTGTTGACTAGTTCTAACATGAGGATGGCCTTAGAACATGAACCAAGACAACTTTAAGTGTGGATCAAAGAAACAAACTATCTACCCAGACATTAAATCATAAGTTAAACACGATGTTAATTTTCTGTAGAAATGAGCTAAAACAGAAGATGTTGTTCAATTTGCCTAAGAAGAGCTGGGGGAGAGAGATTTGACTTCAGAATTACAGTGAACTTTGTAAAAAGTGAGTCGGTGCCAAAAGAGATGTTAGAATTGACCAAGAATTGCAGTAAGGCTTAGAAGAAAACATAACACATGTTAGCAAGCAGGATCCCAAACACTGTTTGGAAGAAAATGTGGATGTACTTACTGTCTAGCGTTTTGCAACAAAGCCGCATACTATTGCATTTAAACAAAGCAGCATAGAAAGTTGTCAACAACACAGACCCGTGTTTATTCCCCCATTGTTTCTAAAGCTCACAATCAATGAAAGGAACTCTGCAGCTGTATTTGGCAAAGTGTGAGACAAGTGGTCTCATTTCAGCACTGTGACATTGCTGATTTCAGTTACACAATTACTCCTGTTTTGTTAGTCAGGGTTTTGAAGATTCCAAAGTTGTGTAAGACTATATCAAAGTGAAAGAATTTTTCTAAGATCCCATTTGGGGGGGGGGGGAAGCAACTTTTGATTATTGATTACAAAATAAAATACATTTACAATAAAAAATAAATATTTGAGCAATTCTGTACTCTTTCCTCAAGCCTCCTTGATGGATCTCATTAATTTGAACAAATACATTATAAGATTTATAATATATTTGGACCTGTGCTTTCAGTGACACCATGCAGTGTTTCTTAAAGAGCTAACACAATGGCTGGCACACATAGATACCAAAGACATTGTGTAAGCCCACTGACTATGAATTTCTTCATCTGAACCAGAATTTCGGCTACCGTGGAAATCAATGATTCATATGTCTTTCTTCCCCACTAAAAAACATTTTTGCATACACTCCAACTTTTGTAGACAAATTCAGGAGTTTGGTTCATCACCCTAAAGACAGTTGGGGGCTAAAATGAATAACTCTGATGACCTCTTGCTTTATTACTGTGAAAAATGACAGGGGATATGGCGGCAAACAATGTCCCCTAAACAAGATGCACCTCACTTCTCACTTTTGTATATTCTGTGAACTAGGAACAGTTGTTGTGTTTTTGATGCTGCATTTTAAACAACTGTGTAAATAAATGTTGTTTTCAACTTTCTCACTCAGCTGTGAGAACCTAACAGAGTTACTATCCAGCTTTTATAGAAAAGTCTGTCAAACTTTTTTTAATTGATTTTTATTGAGCTCTACATTTTTCACAATAGCAACAAATAGCATAAAATATCTCAGAGTAACTCTAACCAAACAAGCTGAAGACTTGTATGTCAAGAACTTTAAATCTTTGAAGAAAGAAATTGAAGAAGACACCAGAAAGTGGAAAGGTCTCCCATGCTCCTGGGTAGGCAGAATTAACATAGTAAAAATGGCAATCTTACCAAAAGCAATCTACAGATTCAACACAATGCCCATCAAAATCCCAGCAAAATTCTTTACAGACCTTGAAAGAACGGTACTCAACTTCATATGGAAAAGCAAAAAAAAAAAAAAAACCAGAATAGCCAAAACAATCCTGTACAATAAAAGAACTTCTGGAGGCATCACAATCCCTGACTTCAAACTCTACTACAGTACTGAAAACAGACTGGTATTGGCATAAGAACAGACTGGAGGACCAATGGAACTGAATAGAAGACCCGGATATTAATCCACACACCTTCGAACACCTAATTTTTGAAAAAGAAGCAAAACATATCAAATGGAAAAAAGAAACCATATTTAACAAGTGGTGCTGGAATAATTGAATATCAATATGGAGAAGAATGAAAATAGACCCATACCTATCACCATGCACAAAACTCAAATCCAAATTGATCAAAGACCTCAACATAAAGCCAGCCACACTGAACCTTATAGAAGAGAAAGTTGGAAGTACACTTGAACATATTGGCACAGGAGACCACTTCCTAAATACAACCCCAGCAGTACAAACAATGAGAGAACCAATTAATAAATGAGACCTCCAGAAACTGAAAAGCTTCTGTAAAGCAAAGGACACAGTCAAAAAGACAAACGACAGCCCTACAGAATGGGAAAAGATCTTCACTAACCCCACATCAGACAAACTGCTAATCTCCAAAATATACAAAGAACTCAAGAAATTGGTCATCAAAAGAACAAATAATCCAAAAAAGAAATGGAGTACAGACCTAAACAGAGAACTCTCAACAGAGGAATCTAAAATGGCTGAAAGACACTTAAGAAAATGTTCACAACATCCTTAGTCATCAGAGAAATGCAAATCAAAACAACTCTGAGATTCCATCTTACACCTGTAAGAATGGCCAAGATCAAACACACTGATGACAACTTATGCTGGAGAGGTTGTGGAGAAAAGGGAACACTTCTGCATTGCTGGTGGGAATGCAAGCTGATACATCCCCTTTGGATGTCAGTGTGGCGATTTCTCAGAAAATTGGGAAACAACCTTCTTCAAGACCCAGTAATACTACTTTTGGGTATATATCCAAAGGATGTTCAATCGTGCCACAAGGACATGTGCTCAACCATGTTCATAGCAGCATTGTTTGTCATAGCCAGAACCTGGAAACAACTTAAATGCCCCTCTATTGAATAATGGATAAGAAAAATGTGGTACATTTACACAATGGAGTACTACACAGCAGGAAAAAATAACGACATCTTGAATTTTGTAGGAAAATGGATGGACCTAGAAAACATTATTTTGAGTGAGGTAACCCAGACACAGAAAGACAATTATCACATGTACTCACTCATAGGTGGCTTTTAAAACCTAAAGCAAAGAAAACTAGCCTACAAACCACAATCCCAGAGAACTTAGACAACAATGAGGACACTAGGAAAGACTTACATAGCTCTAATCTACATGAGAAGTAGAAAAAGACAAGATCTCCTGAGTAATTTGGGAGCATAGGGACCTTCGAGGAGGGTTGGAGGGGGAAAAGGTAGGGAAGGGAGCGGAGAAAAATGTAGAGCTCAATAAACATCAATAAAAACAAATAAAAAATTAAAAGAAATAAAAAAAGAAAAAAGAAAAGTCTGTCAGATTTCTGTACCAGAATGTTTAAATAATATTTCCCTAATTGAGCAGAATTTAACAAACAGAATTGCCATCACCTGATTGATTAGTCCCTGGTCTTCCTATTCCTCCTATTGATTAAATACTGACTTAGGAACTGATTTAGAAAACGGAGTAAGGAGTTGTAAAACCGAAGAAGAAATTTCTCAATTACATTCTGCAGTTGTGAAAAAACTGAAGCTCAGTGGATTTGCTGCCTTGACATAACACATTTCCAAAAGAGGCCAGGCTGGTTCTAAAATTCAGATTGTGTGTTAATGACCTATTCTTAAATTGCTTCTTTTTTCCACATATTGGAAAGACACCATCCACCGTAGACAGGAGATAATGGCATAAAAGGACTTTTAAAATATAATTAATTGAACAAGTGTTCTTAAGTTTTATTTATGACTTTAAAAATTCAAAAATTCTATCAAATGACTTAAAATTGGAATTACAGTGATTGCAACACATTGAGGGTTCAGTTCCTGAAACCAAGTGCTTGCCTAGCCTCAGCAGGCTCTAGGTTTGACCCCCAGAAATACAAAAGTAAAACAATAGAAAGGACTTAAAATAACTCTGATCTCACAGGATATTTTGAACAGAAACTTACAAATTCCTCAACATGTGGCTGCTATCATAATTTCTTTGTATTGATTAGTGTTAGCAGAATGGATTCAGATGATATATGATGATATTGCTAAGCATAGCAGTAAAGGGTTTTGACACTAAAAACCATATCATTTTAAAGATAAGTATTTGAGGAAGTGGATATAAATCCATGATGCTGAAATCAGAATTTATTTCTTCTGTTTTTCTTTGGGGGAAAATTCTGAAATAATTTTTTCCATATTTAATATATAATACAAACTAGGCTTCATCTTCAGAAGCGAGTGCTTCACACAGGAAGGAAAAGGCAATTTTTTCTATCATGGAGGTCAGAAAGAGGCACTTCCTTCGCATAGCGTCTGCTTCTGAAGGTTCCAGACTAGATGCAGACAACATCGAGAGGCCTCTTTTTACCCCAGTCATTGTGGGACCCCCTACCCCTTGCTACTCACCTTGAAAAGTCAGATTTCAGTGTGGGTGTAGAGTCGGTGACAGGTGAAGCTCCACCGAGTGTTCCTCTCTAGTAGCATGACTCTTTCCGCATGGCCACCCTCTGCTGTGCACAAGAGCCCTGAACTGCCCACTGAGCAAAAGGAAGCTAAAGGGCTCTGAGTTCCTCAAGGTTTCAACAGACCACAAAACCTCAAAGCCATTTCAACTCACTATACAGAGAGAGAGAGAGAGAGAGAGAGAGAGAACAAGTTCTCAATGATGAACGGTCTACCAGGCAAAAACAACAGGAAGGTCAACTATCAAGAAATGTTTTTTTTTTTTTTTTTTTTTTTTTTTTTTTTGGTTTTTCGAGACAGGGTTTCGGTTTCTCTGTGGTTTTGGAGCCGGTCCTGGAGCTAGCTCTTGTAGACCAGGCTGGTCTCGAACTCACAGAGATCCACCTGCCTCTGCCTCCCAAGTGCTGGGATTAAAGGCGTGCGCCACCACCGCCCGGCTCAAGAAATGTTTATTAAGGCTTATTATTACTCAGAGTTAAGTATTTCTTACCAAACTTTGCAGAGAATAAGAGATAAAGGTGATATTGTCAAAAATAGAAACAGGAGATAAACTGTGTATATTGTATTCAGGGTGAAGTACGCGCATAAGTGTGTGTGTGTGTGTGTGTGTGTGTGTGTGTGTGTTTGTGTGTGCACGTGTGTATGTACAGTATAGTATTTCCTACACAGATAAACCAGGGCTCCTTCTCTTCTAACTTCAGTGATTAGCTCTTGTCTTGATATCTTTATTAATATACAGCAGTGACCAAAATAAGAAACTATAATTAATAGAAAGACAATTGAAAATCTAAATACATTCTAGCAATGAATGGATGGAGAGTGCATGTGTGCACAAAGTCATTTTCATCTACCAATGTATTGTTGTTGTGTGTTTGAGACACAGAGAAAGAAACAGGGGAAAGAGCTGGGAAGAATGGGAATAAATATGCCACAGTGCTTGTCTGGAAGCCAGCGGACGACTTCAGGGAGCTGGTTCTTTTCTTCCACTAGGGTGACCAGGGCTGAAATCATGTCACAGGCCTGTATCATAAACACTTTTACTCACTTGAGCCACCTCAGTCCCAGGGTCACTCTTTACATTAAACAAAACCTTAAAAAATATCTATATGCATAGAAAGATATTATATGGTTTTTAAAGGAAAGTAAGTTCTCTGAATTATGCTAATGTATGTATTGCTTTATGTCATTACTAAAGATTACTATTCTTAAGTTTGAATTATTTTTATTTTTTATTTAAATTATATAATTTTTATTAGATTTGTATTACCTAAAATAATTTTAATTTAAATATATTTTGATAATATTCTTTCTCCTACAAGTTCTTCCAGATCCTCTCCCACTCTTTACCCACCCAAATTTAAGTTCTTTCTCAAAAAACAAACAAAAACCCAAATCAAGGCCAAAACTTCCCAAAACCAAGAAAACAAAATAAAACAACAAACTGAAATCAAATAAAAGCACAAATATACACCAAAAAAATCAACAAGAAAGAAAGGAAGAGAGAAAGAAAGAAAGAAAGAGAGAGAGAGAGAGAGAGAGAGAGAGAGAGAGAGAGAGAGAGAAAGAAAGAAAGAAAGAAAGAAAGAAAGAAAGAGAGAGAGAGAGAGAGAAACTGGGCATACAATAATGTATTAGTCAACTACTCCTGGACATGAAGCTTGTCCTGGAGTGATTGATATACCCACTGTCACTCTACTGGAGAAGAATGATTTTAAGTGACACCTCAGTCATTAACCTTTACTCTAGTGGCTAGGTTTTCATTCATTCATTCATTCGTTCATTCATTCGTTCATTTGTTCGTTCATTTTTAAAGCATAACAAAAGAAAATAAAATACAATAAAAGAATAACTATCACATCAAAGTTGTACAAGTCAGACCAACAGAAGAAAAAAAGACCAAGGGAAGGCACAAGAATCAAAAACCCACTTAATTTAATACTCAGGAATCCCACAAAAAACACTAAACTGGAAGCCATAATATATACACAGAGGACCTGGTACAGATCTGTGCAGGCCCTGTGCTTGCTGCCTCAGTAGCTTGTGAGTTCATTTGAGCTTTGTTCACGGTGATTTAAATGGCCTTGTTTTCTTGATGTCCTCCATTCCCTGTAACTCTTACATTTTTTTCCACCCCCTCTTCTGGGGAGTTCCCTGAGCTCTGAGGGAGGGATTTAATGGAGACATCCCATTTAGGAGTGAGTGTTCCAAGGACTTTGACATTCTGGGTAATGTCTTACTGTGGGTCTCTGTATTTGTTCTCATCTGCTATGGGAGGAAGCTTCTGATGGAGGCTAAACAAGGAACTCACTATGACTATAGCAGAATATCATTAGAAACCATTTTATCACATTTTTTTAGACCAGTAGTACTTGGTTTTGCCATAGGTCCCTGTGGTATCTAGTCTCAGGCTGTTGGTCATCCAAGAAGTATCAGATACAGGTTCCATCTCATAGAGTGGGCCTTAAATCAAAATTTAAGATTACCATTACCTTGTAAATAAAAAATACCTATAAATCTATGTTATAAATTGTTTTTAAGTAATATTTATTATTTAAACCTATATTTTAAGGTGTGTAGACATATCTGTATTTTTAAAAGGTATTTTGAGGCACCAGGTTGATACTAAACTTGATTTCTCTTTACTTTAAAGGCCCTAGTTAGATATGCTTTGGTAATTTCTGGTGTTTTCTGATCTCCTTTGCAATGCTGGATTTTTGAGCCAGTTTTAGGCAGTGCATTTGTAGCTCTACTAGCCACATAATACAAGTGTTCTGATTTGTAGTTTGAAGAAAAGGCTTTAAAGTCAGGGAAGTCTTGAATAAGATAAGTAGCATCTCTGTCACATGAGTAAAAATGTTGAAACAGTAAAACAAAGTCATGGAGAGGGATTCCCACTTTTAGCATTCATAGAATCAGTAGATTAAGGGAGGGAATTAAAGGAGGATCTTCAGCAAATTATCTAGGCACCAAGGGTTTAAGACACAAAGCTTGAAAAATGAGGTATAAACAGGTTCCCAAACATGCTTCTCTTCTCAGGGAAGGGCTGACTCCCAGCTTAGTACTGAGGACCACAAAAAACAGAAAGAGAGCAGAGACAGTAGGCAGCAAAGACACCAGCTTAGGTACAATACAAGAGTTCAGAGGAGTTAGCTCTGCAAAACTCCAAAAGTGCTGCACTCAGAGAAGACATGAACTAGGAATGGGTATTATCATATGTGTAAATCCCAATTTCAAAGTTACTGAGTGAGGTAGATAATTGTGGAATTACTGGAAAGATTAGGGGCTGGGCACAATCAACACAGCTATGCTTGTCCACCATGGAAAATCTGCGCTCTGAATGACAACATCACCATCCAGATTAGTCAGTGCTCAGTCTCAGTGGAGACTAAAGTGCACAGGAGCTTTAGGGAGAGCACTGTACTCGGACAGAAGAGCCAGCACCTGTGGTGACTGCTAACACACCTTCTAACTGGCTCTTTGCTTTGCTTTATTCCCCCTTTGGTTTTTTTGTTTGTTTGTCTCAGAAAAGACCCTCCAAAGAAAACCGTAATGGACATAGTTAAACCAGCTTAGATCATGAAGAGCATCTGCTAAGTGAGTACCCTTGCTTCACTGTAACCCAATTCTAATGTTAAACTCTCTGCCTGGAGGCATTCTTGCCTAAAGATTTTAAACATGTAGTGTATGACAAGGCATGATCGTAAGCTGCATCTGTGCAGGAACATGACTGTCGCTGCATGTAATGACCAATCTCTCCAGTATTGGTGTGCATGTGCCTCTCCAGAAAAATACCGTTTTTTGTTTTGTTTTGTTTTGTTTTGTTTTGTTTTTGCCTTGTTCAGAAACACAGCTTTAGGAGGCTCTCCACTGCTCTGTTCTCTTCTTACTGCTCTCTCTCTCTCTCTCTCTCTCTCTCTCTCTCTCTCTCTCTCTCTGTGTGTGTGTGTGTGTGTGTGTGTGTGTGTGTGTGTGTGTGTTCTGATGATCAACCACAGATCCTCCACCACTGAGTTACACCCCAGTCTCTTCCCTCTCCTACTTCCTTCTTATTTTTATTGACTTCCCACACACCAAATGGGTGAGCCTATCTTGTTGTTGCAGAAGCATGAAGATAAATAGAAAATAGAAACAAATGCCCAGAGAGGTCTGGAAGTGATTAGCTTAAAAACAATGACTAATTTGAAGAAAGGAAATTAAGTAAGAAGAGGTTTTACTGGATTCAACTTTTAAAATGAGATGGAAATTTCTGGAAACTAAAAAAAAATTAAGATTAATAATGCATCTAAAATTAAATACTCAATTTATGGGACATATTAGAAAGCAATAATTAGAGAACAATTGTAGTAAAAAAATAATAGTTATATAAAAAAAAATCACACTAGAGACACAAAAGAAGAGTCCGTTTTGCTTGCAATTGGTACCTGAGAAAGAACTTGGAAGGAGCAATGGGAACTGGGAGCCAGGGAAGAGACTGGGAGGAGTGGAGAGAAGGGAAACTGTGGTCGAATGTGTGAGAGAAGAATGCGTAGATTTTTTAGATGAAAAGATTCCGTTACTAAAATGTGACACAGGCTGAAGGAACAGGTGAACCCGAAACGAAGTGAGAAGAACAGAAAGCAATGCCCAGATCAAAGTTACGGAGTCAAAACAGAAAACAATCTTAAAATAAATTTCAAGCAAAGGACACTGTCACTAAGACAGAAAGGCAACCCACTGACTGGGAGAAGATCTTCACCAACCCCGCAACTGACAAAGGTCTGATATCCAAAATATATAAAGAACTCAAGAAATTAGATCATAAAAGGTTAATCAGTCCAATTATAAAATGGGGCACTGAGCTGAACAGAGACTTTTCAACAGAAGAAGTTCAAATGGCCAAAAGACACTTAAGATTGTGCTCAACTTCCTTAGCAATCAGGGAAATGCAAATCAAGACAACATTAAGATACCATCTTACACCTGTCAGAATGGCTAAAATCAAAAACACCAATGATAGCCTCTGCTGGAGAGGTTGTGGAGAAAGGGGCACACTCATCCATTGCTGGTGGGAATGCAAACTTGTGCAACCACTTTGGAAAGCAGTGTAGCGGTTTCTCAGGAAAGTCGGGTTCAACCTACCTCTCGACCCAGCAATACCACTATTGGGAATATACCCAAGAGATGCCCTAACATACAACAAAAGTATATGCTCAACTATGTTCATAGCAGCATTGTTTGTAATAGCCAGAACCTGGAAACAACCTAGATGCCCTTCAATGGAAGAATGGATGAAGAAAGTATGGAATATATACATATTAGAGTACTACTCAGCAGTAAAAAACAATGACTTCTTGAATTTTGCATACAAATGGACGGAAATTGAAAACACTATCCTGAGTGAGTTAAGCAAGACCCAAAAAGAGGAACATGGGATGTACTCACTCATATTTGGTTTCTAGCCATAAATAAAAGACATTGAGACTATAATTCGTGATTCTAGAGAAGCTAAATAAGAAGGTGAACCCAAAGAAAAACATATAAGCATCCTCCTGAATATTAACCTTCATCAGGCGATGACAGAAGACAGAGACAGAGACCAACATTGGAGCACTGGACTGAAGTCTCACGATCCAAAGGAGGAGCAGAAGGAGAGAGAGCACGAGCAAAGAACTCAGGACTGCGAGGGGTGCACCCACACACTGAGGCAATGGGGATGTTCTATCAGGAACTCAACAAGGCCAGCTGGCTGGGGTCTGAAAAAGCATGGGACAAAACCGGACTCACTGAACATAGCGGACAATGAGGACTACTGAGAACTGAAGAACAATGGCAATGGGTTTTTGATCCTATTGCACGTAATGGCTTTGTGGGAGCCTAGGTAGTTTGGATGCTCACCTTAATAGACCTGGATGGAGGTGGGTGGTCCTTGGACCTCCCACAGGGCAGGGAAACCTGATTGCTCTTTGGGCTGAGGAGGGAGGAAGACTTGATTGGGGGAGGGGGGAAATGGGAGGTGGTGGCGGGGAAGAGGCAGAAATCTTTAATAATTAAATAAATAAATTAATTAATTAATTAATAAAAAAATAAATTTCAAGGTTGAAATCTATTTGTGTGTCTGTAGAATGTGAGTATAAATACAAATTTTCAAAAGTACTCAAGTGTGGGGAATGTGTGTGCACGTATGTGTGTGCGTGTGCGTGTGTGTGTGTGTGTGTGTGTGTGTGTGTGTGTGTAGACTAGAGTTCAGTCTCCAGTATTGTTTCTTGTGCTTCATCCACCTTGTTTTGCAGGGACAGAATATTTCTCACAGAGATCTGGAAATTTCCATTTAGACTCATCCGGCTGACCACACAGCCCACACAGAATTCCACCTGTCTTCAATTCCCTAGGACTAGAATTGTGAACATGTGTTAACATGCCAGCTTTTCCCACGGATGCTGGGAATCAAACTCCATCCCTCATGCTTATAAGGAAAACACTGTACTGACTGAATTGTGTCTCCACACCCCCCAAAATACTTTTAATTGAATGACAATTAACAATGAAATATTTTTTGTTTTTTAAAAAACAGCAGTGAGACCCTGAGAAAATGGAATCATATCGTTCGAATTGTGGATGAGAATAGCTGTCAACTTAGAGTACTTTATCCACTGAAAATATCTGCTATCTGCTAAATTTTTCATGTGAATCAAAATGATAATAACAGGCAGTAAGGGAAGTAGCAAACAAGCAACAATAAGAAAAACAGCAGTTTGGGATGAGCAAAGCAGACCGAAGACTGAAGCTGGGACATGTGGAGCTGAGCACAAGAGAAAGTAAATGTAGGCTAAACCTTAAAACATTGGAGATGTAATATAATGATGGAAATAATGGCTACCTGGGTTCCAAATGTAGACAGTATCAAAATACCTAGTTCTAACAGGAAAAGGCCTAGGAGGAAGAAAATTGAAATGAATATTCTCTAATGTATACATCTTTATGGGGAAGGTGAAGTACTAACAGTTTATAGAAAGAACATTCTGGATGCTGACTGTTTGTAGATTGGAATGAGTAGAGATGTTCTGAGTAATCAAAATGAGAGAAATGAGATTACACGTACAAACACTCGGAAATTTGATACTGTGTTAAAGAAACCAGACACTGAAGAACTTCTTGTGCGGGGCCATTTCTATAAAGTTTACTCACAGGCAAAACTGATGCGCTGTATTGCAAACTTGGCCAGTGAAGGTCACTGGGGACTAGTGGGAAGAATATGGGGGACTCTGTGTGCTGTCTGAATCGGTGACTGCTTAACTTGATCCCTGGTGATTTGTTACTTTTCTATTGATACATTCTACTTAAATATTGAAATATTTTTTAATGAGCCGCAATGAAAATTCAGCAACTCAGTAAGTGGTTATTTCACAGTTCCATTATTCCTAAGTGGTGGTTTGGCCAACATTCTCTCTTCTCCCTAAGGTCTTGAGATCAGCTGTCTTTCTTTTCCAGATTCCTCGCGTGCCAGGCCAGCTCATTTTCTGGAACATGCTGTTGAAACATCCCCTTCCTCATTTTGAAATAGTCTGAGCTGATGTGTTATCTCCACTAAAATAAGTGCAAAAACAGTTATCTCCAAATCCATGTTTAGAGCCAATTTGTAGCAAATTTGCCTATGGCATCTGCGGGCTTCCAATTCTCGCTCATTAACTCAGTGTGCAGTATAGACTCTGGCTAAACTCTGCAACAGAGCTTCAAAACCATTTCAGTCACGTAGAAGAACTGGCTTTAGTTCTGGGGCCATGCAGAAGTGAGCATGTGAGATAACATCTGACTGTTTGAAGAGCCAGGAAACGATCTGAGAAGTACAAAAATCTCAGTGCTCCTTGATGCTCAGAACATCGTTTACGTGATCACTTAACCCATGTCTGTCTGCTTGATCTTGCCGTAATCCTGGCACTAAAAAGTTTTAATAAAACTACAAGATAAAATGCAACCTTTTCCATAGACCCTTACCTCTAACTTAGAACATAAGTCTCAGTAGCCTTGCTCTTGTCTGACTTGAACCTTCATTTCTCCACATGAGTAACCATGGTCTGCAAAAACAAACAAAAAAAAGTAGTGAGGTGTTGAGTGAGTTCCTCCATATTCCTGTCCCCCACCTTTTAATTTCTTCCT